>NC_140961.1:124891426-124941426 GCF_056783735.1 Eptatretus burgeri
AGGAACGCTAAGTCCGATCGACACAATTTTCACCATAATATGCATCTTTTTTGATAGCACACTCAGTTGATGATTATGACGTCATTGGTCACGTGGTGCGGGCGCCATCTTGAAAAAAGCGATAAACTTTGGACCTCTGTATCTCTGAAACCGTGCAATGGAAATTTTTTTCGCTTCATACATTTTACTAAGCTCCCTATGGGGAACACGTGTGATTTTTCGTGACGTTATCGGTGAAACGGTATGCCGGTGAAAATTCGTCAAGTAGAACGCTGCATGGGAAAAATCAGAAATTTTTTGTGCGTCATCTACTCATAAATTCACCGTCGAAAAAAATTATTGTGACGTCATCGGTGACTTAATTCGGCCGTCATCTTGTTTTTAAATCTTTTTTTTTTTAATCTTCTCCAGAACGGCTGTACAGATTGAGTTGAAACTTTACAGGTACATTCCCCGTGAGGTCCTTTTTCAAGTTTGTTAATTTCTTGTTGATAGGTCACATGGTTTGGTGACCATCTTGAAAAAACCCTAAAACCCCCAAACATCTTCTCCAGAAGCGCTGGTCCGATGAAGGGGAAATTTCACAACTATATTCGGGACATGTTGGCGATACAAGTTTGTTAATTTCGAATTGATAGGTAACATAGTTTGGCCGCCATGTTGGATTTAAGAAAAATATTAAATAATGTTTTCTCTGGAACTCCTTAATCCATCGAGGTGAAAATTTGCAACTGCCTTCTCCCATCAAGTCTGCATACATGGCAAAAATTTTTTTTTACCTCAGAAGTCACATGGTTTGGCGGCCATCTTGGATAGAAAAATAGACCTTATCCGATTTACACGAAACTTCAGACTTGTTACAGTCCACGATAGAAAGCTGAATTTCAATTTATGATGTCATAGGTCACATGGTTCGGCAGCCATCTTGGATTGAAAATGAATAAATTTTTAAAATCTTCTTCTCCAGAACGGCAAGACAAATTGAGACGAAACTTTACACATATATTCCCCATGAGGTCCTTTCTCATGTTTGTTAATTTCTTCGTGATCGGTCACATGGTTTCGCGGCCATCTTGAATTTATCCTAAAACCTTCAAACATCTCCAGAATGGCTGATCTGATCAAGGGGAACTTCACACAGCTTTTGCACATGAGCAGTGAATATAAGTTTGTTAATTTCTAATTGATAGGTCACATGGTTTGGCAGCCATGTTGGATTCAAGAAAAATATTAAATAATGTTTTCTCTGGAATCACATAACCTATCGAAGCGAAAATTTGCAATTATCATCTATGATCATGAATGCACGCGCGGTAAAAATTATGACGTCACAAGTCACATGGTTTGGCAGCCATCTTGGATAGAAAAACGTACCTTTACCGATTAACACGAAACTTCACAGACGTGTTCCAATACACAGTTGGAAGCAGAAAATTAATTTGTGATGTCATAGGTCACATGGTTCGTCAGCCATCTTGGATTGAAAAATAATAACTTTAAAAGTGTTCTTCTCTGAAAGGGCTGAACAGATCGAGGCGAAACTCCACCAGTATGACCAACTCTCCATGACGAATAAAAGGTTCTCACCCCCTTTTGATGTACGACACATCGTTTGGCAGCCATAGTGGATTGAAGGAAAAATATTAATTAATGTTTACTCTGGAACTACTGTATCAATAAATGCGAAACATCAGTTATGATGGAACAGTCATGTGGAATGCAGGTTTGAAATTTCAACTGGATCGGGCCCAGGGTTTGGCAGCCATGTTGGATTGAAGGGGAACAATTAAGTAATATTTACACGGGAACCACTGTGTCAATATATGCAAAACTTGAGAATTATAATCGGGCCGACATGTGAAACATAAGTCTAAAATTTCAACCTGATCGGTCACGTGGTTTGGCAGCCAGAATTATTTAATTATTTGAATCTGAGAACTTTTACATTTTTGTTTTTTTCCTCGAAAACTCACTTGGCTGTACCTGAATGTGTTTGAGGGAACATGAACAGCAATTCAATTGATGCCGACAATGTCCCCAAGAAAAAGGGCTAACTGCATACGTAAGAACTAGATTGAACACTTTGTGCTATCCGGTTCGTAACTCGTCTGTTCCGCGCTGTCCCGAAGCAAGGCTGCATTTGTATCACTACTAGTACGTGCCCGTAAAAAAATAAAAATAAAAAATATTCAAACCGCGAGCAACAAACGACAACCAACCACGCAGGCCGTTTCTTCGCTCTCGAGTGCCCGTACGTGTATGGCCCGGAAGTTCGAATATTATTCGCAGTTACGATTATTCGCAATTTAGTTTTTATACCCAATTATTCAATTAGTGCCAACGTATTTTACCTTTTCGCAATGTCGTGGCAAGGAAAAACAAAAAGAGAAGAGAGAGAAAAAAAATTTACTTCCTGGTTCGGAGCATACCAGCACTCTGATGTTACCGAAATTTATACACCGTCTAATATGAAAACTATCATAACTTGAGACATTGTGTTTATCTATAAATGCGCATAAGAAATCGAGAAATTATTAGAATACATGAAGTCATCATTATCCGGAAGTCCGTACGTTGAAACCCGTAATGGATCCGGAAGTCCGTACGTTGTAATCCGTAATGGCGAACACGGCTGAGCTTCCCTTCCCCATCGGCCACGCCCATTTAACAAAGTGTCTTCTCATTGGTTTGGTAAATAAATGTCCATAACTTGGGAAGCACTTGTCCGATTAATATCAAACCTTGAAAAGGCACATCCTCAGGTCCCCAGCAATATACCTGGCAAGTTTCAATTAGATCGGACCAGCGGTTGTCGAGAAACAGCGGTCACAGACACACACACACACACAGACACACACACACACAGAGATTGCTGGAATTATAGATGGATTAAATAATGTTTTCTCTCGAACCACTTATCCCATCGAAGCGAAAATTTGCAACTGCCATCTTCCATTATGTCTGCATACAGCATAAAAATTATGACATCACAAGTCACATGGTTTGGCGGCCATCTTGGATAGAAAAATGCACCTTATCCGATTAACACGAATCTTCAGACCCATGTTCCACTACCTGATTTGTAGCAGAATTTTAATTTGTGATTTCATGGGTCACATGGTTCGTCAGCCATCTTGGATTGAAAATTAATAACTTTAAAAGTCTTCTTCTCTGAAACGGCTGAACAAATCGAGGCAAAACTCCACCAATATTACCGACTCTCCATGATCAATAAAAAGTTATCACCCCCTTTTGATGTACGACATCGTTTGGCAGCCATACTGGATTAAAGGAAAAATATTAATTAATGTTTACTCTGGAAGTACTGCATCAATAAATGTGAAACATCAGAGTTATGATGGAACAGCCATGTTGGATTGAAGGGGAAATATTAATTAATGTTTACTCTGGAAACGCTGTGTCAATATATGTGAAACTTAAAAATTATTGTTTAGCCCACATGTGAAACATGGTTTTAAAATTTCAACCCGGCCACACGTTTTGGCAACCAGAATTATTAAATTATTTGAATCCGAGAGCTTTTCGATTTGTTTTTTTTTTTTCCAGAAGGCTCATTTGGCTGCACCTGGACGTGTTTGAGGGTACAGGAATAGCAATGCAATTGATAACGATAATGGCTCCAGGAAAAATGGTCAACTGTGTGCAAAATAAAGATGGAACGTGGCCTGTTCCTCGGTCCATAACTTGTGAATCCTGCCTTGTAGAGAAACTTGTGGGGTATTAGATTCAGGGGAATCCCGCTGATGGTGTCCACACGTATTCTTTGTGTTCAGGTTCTTTAAACACCATTTCAATTGCTACCGATTACGCATTCAGGAAAAAGGGCTAACTGCTTACGTAATAAATAGATTTAATTCGTTAGTTCATAACTCATCAGTCCCACATTGTCGACAGATGCGTGGTCGGCTTCGTATTACTCGAGGGAGTTCTGCTTTACCCTGTAGATCCATGGTGACATTTATTACTTCGTGTTCAGTTTATTTAAATACCAATTCAATTGATATCGAGTATGTATTGAGTAAAAAGGGTTAACTGCGTATGTCATAAATAGACTGAATGTGGCATGTTGCTCAGTCCATAACTCATCAATGTCGCATTGTCGAGAGACGTGTGTTGCTTCGTATGGCTTGGGGGAGTTCCGGTGAACTCATGGTGAGAATATTTATGATTTCATTTGAAGGTCATTTAAACAGCAGGGTTGCATACAAGTGGGGGTGGTGTATCGGTCAAACCACTTCTCGCAACTGTGTAAGCCCTTCACTTTATTTTGCAACACTCCCCTATATTTTCATTCTCCCTGACCCTAATCATTGTCCCTGCCCCCCAACCCCCTCCACTAATTCTTCTCCACCCTCCCACGAACTCTGCCATTCTCTCCCTCTCTCTCCCCTGTCAATTCTTCCACCTCCAATGGCAGCAAATTAGAGCTTGTTCATCATCAAACGTTATTTTTGAAACACTACACCGCTTCTCATTGACTCGTGAATAACACTGCTTTAATGCAATCACAACAAAGGAATTGTAGTGTAAAGATTGTAGGTAGTACGAGCAAAGGTGCTGGACGCTGCCTACTCCCTCCTCCCATCACACCCCCTCTCTTGACTTCCACCCCAATCCCTCCAGACATAATATCACACTTCTTCACAGACGCAGTTAAAGTTTTTATAGGATCATTAAGGATCTGTAAAGACTTAAGTGGTTGATGAAAATACTCTTGTATGGCTCTTCAGGTTAGACTTGGTTTGTGTATCAAATGCGGTGGTTGTCGATCCAGCGGTCTATAAAAAAACGTGTACATACAGATGATGAATTGCATTTTTTGATTATAGTTATTAATGTTACCATATTATTACGAAAACGATAAATACTGCATCTAGAAACCTACGTAAATTCGTTAGTGTTGTGGTTAACGCCCTTGAACGGGAGAAGACCTTCCTTTGGGTGATGAAAAGGAAATCGAGGGCGAACCTTAAGCTCTCCTTGTACAAAAAAAATTCCAGACAGGACATCGGAAACAGGAAGTTCGGAATGTGCATCGGTCGCTCCAGGACCAAAAATAGTCTGAATTTGGCCAACTTCTATCCTTTCAATATTTCATGATCATTTCAACAATGCCTTTGTTAGTGGTAACCGTTCCTGACCAAACCGAGTGAGGAGAGAATTTGAAAGCACATGTTGTCAATTGCAATTCACATTCGTGAATTTGAATGCCCGACTCCTTAGCAGCTGCTGCCACCGTGAAAGCACGGTGGCATTCATTTTGCAAACTTCGAAAGAATGAGGCTGAATTAACCCACCTCATTTTCATTTAATGATTGATGCACACAGCCTTGAACCTAAATCCCTCACATCTTGAGTTGACCCCATCAAATAATTTTATTGCATGCTTTGACAATGCAAGGCAGTGCATTATTATTAAAAACAAAATACATCATTAACCTTGTTTAATGGTGACACATCAAATGCAAATTTAATACAATTAAACTGAATACTTTATTGTGGGTAAGCTTGACTGTTTTATTTTTTAAATTATTGGTCAATTCAAACTGTATGACCAATAAAAATTGGTTAATTCGATTTGGTAATTCACTGCCTGAAACAGTATGCATGACAAAATGAAAACATTAAGAAAGGACAAATTCCACAGAACAGGAGTGCAAGTTAGTTTGGGCAGGAGGGGACATTCCTTGGAGGTTACCAGAACTGAAGGACATTTCAATAATCAAGAAAAATGTGTAACATTTACTGCACCTCCATGTACCTGTGTCATTTGATACAATTAACAGAGCATATAAAAATGTTCATACACAAATTCAAATATATTTGTTGACATAAAGCAAGACCAAATTGGCTGAAAATCAAACACTTGGGATGATGCATTCACAGATTACATGGAATTTTACTTGCATGCAATGATGTCATTACAGACTGTTTTTAATGCACTGCCTGAAACAGTATCATTGCATGTAAACAAATCAAACAACAACAAAAAAATACACATACTTCGCTTTGTTCAATGGTGCGATACATCAAATGTACATTGATATGGTAAAAGTGAATACAGAAATAATTTAAATAGGTTTGAATGAAGTAAAACAAACAGAAGAATTGTGGAATGGTTACAAAGAAGCAAGTTAGACATGTTGCATACAGGACAGCAAAGACAAAATAAGAGGAAAGACAATTACTATTTTATATTGCTGGAAGTGATGGCAGATGGATCTGGAACAGTTGCGAGATTCCATTTCAAAAGTATGGGAGGTTGGGGGCGGGGGGGAATTATAATGCATTGCGTTTGTGGGAAAACAAGATCTTCCTTGATTCATGCATGGTTGACCAGGTGTTTTGCATCACCATTGGAGCTGGTTTCCGTAATCAGGGATGAGTATTTTTATTATTTTTACTCAACAGGTTTGTCTGCAAGGAAGGTTGACATTTCATTGAAACAAGAACATGTGCAAAAGCCTCCATAGAGATTTGTCACTTGGATTTTCCTTCCCCTTTCTGTGAAAGGGAACAGAGAAAAGAAAAAAGAAAAAAAAAACTATGAAAAGCAAAATGAAACTTCAATAACATCCAAAATGCATCTCGTTTTTATTTTGTGAAAATAAAATGCATGGGTAATAGCCTAAGTGCTACACTTACAACTGATGCAAGTATGCTTGGTCATGGAGCTTTTCTAAACATGTTGAGTTCTGTCCATTTTCCAAGTTGTTGGCACGTAACAATTTTCAGTACTCACTGCATTTCCATAAAAGGCTGTGTCAGTAATTAAATCATGAACTAGTAGCCTTCAGCTCTGGGGACATGTTGTTAGCACTTTACTGAAATGCCAATCCTATGTAACTGCTCACCAGTGTCCAACGGTGGACAGTATTCCTCAAGAATCCAAAAAGGGGAATAAAAATTGGTCAATTCCATTTGGTAAATTAATATTTCTTAGTGCATGTAGTATCAGTCACGTAAATGGGATTACACTCAGGAATTCATGTGCAGTCACAGCCTTACGTGATATAATGAGGGCTGTAGCCTGTAGGGCACTGTTCAGTTACTCAATGAGTTTAATGGACTTTACTGCCACCACCAATCCAAGTAGTGAATCTCCCTTGTGGAACTTGTGAATAAGGTGGTTCGCTTTTGCCACAGGTTCAGCAGTAGGATGTTGTCATCTCAACGTTCCTAAAAAAAAAAACAACTGGGTAGTTGCCAATATATGACTGTAGTGCAGGTAGGCGACCAAGCCAGCAAGTTGAATACATCCATCTAATGATACCTGCACATAGATTACCATCACTTCCTTCAGAAACTATTTTCTCAAATATAACCTGGCAAGTGATTGGGGAAAAAAATTTAAAAAGTAAATAGTTGCAGACGTACATGCAAATTTTCAACCCCACATTTTTTATTTGTAATAACATGAGCAGATCGTAAGAAATAAATAGGACATTACAAAATGAAATATTGTTCTCAATAGATCAAGAGGGTGGAATCAAAATTTTAGAGAGATGTCTCTTTTAAGTTGCGACAACAGAAAGTGTGAAAATGGACCAAGACGAAAAGATGAAGTGAAGTTTCGTCGTCATAAAATTTTACTTTCGGCAGTGACGTATCCATTTGACTACTTTTGAATCACATTGGGCATATTTAAAAACAATTAAATAATTATTTATTGTCCTGATTTACATGCACTAATAAATATTAATTAACCAAATGGAATTGACCAAGTAAATTACAAGAGAGTAACTGTCAAGTGAAACTTTAAAGCATACCTTGGACTTGACGGATCTCTTGAAGAGGATGCCCAGTTCAGAGAGACAGACAGAGACAGAGACAGAGAGAACGGGACATAGAATGCCCTCCCCAAAACCCCTTCCCCCACTGCTGACTTCAAGTGGCAAACAAATAGAAAAGGTCGTCAATGTAAATGAGCCATTTTTTTTCAAATTCAGTCAAAATTGTTACAATGCGTGCAGTGCAGTGTACTGCTCCATGTTAAGGGGTCTAGAAACTGAAAGACAGGAAGAAAGAGCCAGAGAGAACGAGAGACAGACAGACATACGCAGAGAACGAGAGACAGAAGAGAGGAAGGGGGGGAGAGGAGAAAGGGAGGGTGAGATGGGAGTGGGGGGGAACATATAATGCCCTCCCCAAAACCCCTTCCCCCGCTGTTGACCTCAAGTGGCAAAAAAAAAAGGTTGACAATGTAAATGAAGAGCCAGTTTTTTCTCATTGTCAAGATCATTGCAATGCGTTGTAGTGTAGTGTACTGTTCCATGTTCAGGGGTGTAGAAATTGAGAGATAGATAGAAAGAGACAGACAGACACAGACAGACAGAGACGGACACACTTTTTGTCAGACACCTTTTGGAAATCGTGGTGTTCGCTTGAACTGGTCTCTCCCCCCGATGGCGGAGTGCACTTCATACTGTTCTGCAAGTATATTAGCAGTCGCTAATTCATGCCTCATCCACCTGCTGCCATAGATGATTTTCTGACTAGACTTTGTTTCGTATCCCTCAACCTGCCTGCATGGTTGTACCTACCTATCCTGCATGTTTGTTTCCTATCCTGCATGGTTGTACCTTCCAGTTTAGCTCTCTGGGTTTTTGGAACACACTCAAAGTAATAGTCAACCCACAGTTCCCGAATAACCCCCACAGCCATCCCAAATACCCTCGTGTTGTGCTGTTCTCTTGCAATTTAAGGGGCGACCTCAGCCAGAACATAAATCACAAGCACTCTAGCATTTGGGCACTTGGTCTTAACCTGTGGTCCTTAAGGGGTCGAGAAACTGAGAAAGACAGGTAGAAAGAGACAGAGAATGAGAGACAGACAGACAGACGCAGAGAATGAGAGATAACAGAAAGACAGACAGACACAGTTTTTGTCTAAAAAGTCAAGGTTCATGGAAGAATGAGAATACTGAACATATCAGGACACAACAGAGCAAAAGGACCACGAGTGGGGAAACATCAACAGTTGTGTTAGAGGATAAAACAGAGGGAGACTTGGACAAATCAGGATATGCAGAGGAATGAAAGGTAAATGGACATATCTGGGGTGAGCACAATGGATATTGAAGCACAATTACATAAAGAGCAGGAGCCCGGAGGGGTCTGGGTAGCTGAAAAGCTAACCAATTTTTTATACGTCACTATGCTCTATATGCACCTCTATTTAAGGAAATGGACGTCTGCCGGGCACATCGTGGTGGGTGTGGCCAGGAGGGTCAGGAGAATGGCACCCGAAAATTGAGCAAGATCAGCACATCGTCTCACCACTTGAAACTCATGGCAAAATGTTCAGTATAACTCCATGTACCATGACTGACTGCTGCCAGACATTTTCATTGGTGGGGTGTGTCTGCCAGACTAAATTAACTGCTCCCCTAAAATTGAACCAGATCAGCTCATGAGCTAACCTTATGAAACCAAGTGCAAAATGTTCAGTATGGCCCTACCTATCATGAATCAGCACTGCCAGACATTTTATGTGGTGGGGTACCCCTGCCAGATGTCCCTAATTAAATCCCCTCCATTTAAACTAAACTAGGCCTACATTTTTGATTACACATGTTATACACTATCATGAATGAACACAGCTAATTTATCAACAGTTCAAAACAGGCTTCACATCGGTCTTCAGTTCTCATCTACATATAATCCATATCTTCCTCTTGATCTGAATCCGAGTCTTCACTCCATGGTCCGTCATCCGAATCACTCAGTTCATCAAGGGAGAGTGCTTCCAAGTCATACTGCGCTTCGCTGCCAGTGATAATAGTCTCATCACTGTCAATGTCGACCTCTACGGTGGTACTATTTGTGAACAAAGTGTCAGGTATTGCGGGCCCTTGGAACCAGATTGGCTGCAGAAGGTTGTCATTCACAGACCAACCATATTCTGTTGGTGACAAGCCATCCCCAGGAGATGCTGAAGCTGCGTTGGTCCACAATATGTTGACGTACTGAGCTCTGTGTACTTTCATCTGAAGGGTCCGACGAGAAGGTGGCAGCAAAGCACAGTCCACCCGTTTGACATTTGCCAATGGATTCACCAAAAAGAAAATTATATCATTCACATTAAAAGTTAAATCATGAGTCTCTTGCTTAGATCTTGCCTATTCTCAAATATTCACAATGTGGTGGTCGGGACCCTACATGATTACGTAGAGGCATTACTCTTTCATGGGGGAGTGGGTGCTCTCTTGCATACATTCTATGGGAATGGAATTCTGATATAAAGGCCTGCCCTACCTGATCAACTTTGCCAGAAACTTGCATCAGTCTGTTGTATCGAGCTTCATCGACGTCTTTAGTCTTGCTTTGTGCATACATGTGGCAGACCAACTCTGATGCAACATCCAGGTCAGCACTACCATGAATAACTCCCATGCTGATGAAGAGGTTGACGAAGCGTCCAGTCTTGTCCTTCTCAACTATGCCGAGGGCTTTAACTTTGCCTTTCCTGAAAAATATAATTGGTACATGTATGTGTAAATTCTATTTAATCTGCTACCGTCTCAAAGTTTCATCCAGCCGATTGAACCACATGTGGATAATAAGAAATTTCCAGAACTGCTACCATACATGTATTGATTACCGGTACATGTATTTTCCCGACTATCATATCTTTGTCATTTATAGGGCTTTGATATACTGCATAAGAAGATATCTTTGCCAAAAAGAGAATTCCAACATATATTATGTACATTTTTAAATCTTCTTGACAATTGAAGAACGTTGACCACTTCAGTGTCTTTAGACATTATATATGTAAATTCAATGAAATTCATTATGCCTACCTGTAAAAGGCTGACGTGAAATCACAGCCAGAGAAGGCGTGATATCCAGGCAGTGCTCTGGGAAGTCCGGGCTTGCAATCTTCAAGGACGTCAGCGATATTGGTGACATTGATGTACCTCCTGCTGTTTCCCATCCCACAATCCATTATGATGTTTGCCATGGACCGTACTTCAGGACGTTGCTGTCCAAGTGCCCCAATCAAAATTACCAACACATCGGTGTCTGATGCCCTGACAATAATACTTCTGGCAGTGATGTTTGCGACATGGAATGCTATCAGCGTATCTGCCTCTTAATGGTCCTCTTGGAGGTGTGGTGGCCTGGTCAAATTGACATGTTGGAGCTCGTCAGGTATGTACTGAAAACACTCACCACCATAAGATGCAACCAAAGTCTTTCCTCCGAAGATGTACCAGTAGTGGTCCTTTCCCCATTCTTTGAGAAGAAACTTTGCCAGCTCATTTTTGAAGATGCCAATGGTCAGCAGTTTTGGTCCACTCTGTCGTATTGTTTGCTCAGGTCCTGTTATGTTATAGGCAGAGTCCACTGCACCCCGTAGCTTCCTCTCACTGTCCTTGATTGAATTTTTGACATATTTGTCAAGACAAACATGCACTTCCCTTGCCCTGCCGCAACACATCACTGACAACATTGTCCTTGCAATTGATGCATATGATGCTCCCATGTTTGTTTGTGAAATGACCGAATGGAGAAGAAGCCCGCCATCAAAATTTGTACAAAGCTTCTTGGCAAGTCAGATTCTGCGATCATTTCAGTCTGCAGCGACTCGAGCTTACTCAATAAAGCTGATTGACTGTCTGACATGTGCTCCATCACAGTGGGCAAGTGACAATGGGTATGTGGTGATTGGGTACGATAGAACATTCCGAAGGTCAAATGTTGTCTTCTCTGCAATGACCACAACCATACGGATGAACATATCCCTCAGGCTTTCTGTATTTGTTTTGGCTGTCTGTGAGGCGGGTACCTTTGCTTTCTTTTTCTTGACATTTTCTGTGGTGAAGTTGTGTAAAGGGGTCCGTTTTACTGTCTTCAGAAAACGACTGTTGTTACTGTCCCATTCTGTTGTGAATTGCTCTCTTGCCTCCGGGCCCTGCTTGAGTGTGTTTCGTAAATATGATTCAGTTGCCTTTGATGCTGTTTGGCCAGTTGCAATATTCACCAAGGCAGATGGAGCATCATCAGTAAAGGGATTGCAAAATTCATCAATTTTTGCACTGAGTGTTGCCATTTGAAGGTTGTCCTTTTTATTCTGGAAGGACGACACTGAGCAGCAGCACTTTCCCCTTGTTCGAGTCCTGCAAATGTCCTCAGCTCAGTCACAGCCATAGCCCTTTGTGTCATGGTCAATGACCACCTCCGCATGGCATTCTCCGAATTTCTAAATGCAACTATCCCTTTCATTTGTGATGCAGCGTCACGGTTTACAGACTGTTCCAAAGACAGGTCAACAGCTGAACGACTGTAATCTTTCCTCGTGCGCCTGATTGAAAACGCACCATTCTCGAGAACTTCACGTAGTTTTGGATCTGAACTTTCCAACTTCTTCAGGAAGAGCGTTCCCCATCTGGCATAGTTTGGGCGGTTGAGGGCGAAGAATACAGCCAGCCTCATTGGAAAGACATCAATGTAACCACTGACATCATTGATCTTAACACATCTCTGCAACTCTCTGTGAAGGCGATTGGTGAGAAAGATGTAAATTGCCCAGAACCTAGCTGTTGATCCATGGGCACCATCAAGAACTGTTTGGAAAAAGTCCTCATACTTCTGGAGATGCCGAGTTACAACTGGATCGGAAAGATATGCTTCCACTTGGCTTTCATCAGAAGGGACAGTGCTCATCACATGTTGGAGTGACTCGTATTCTTCTTGAGGCAAATCCAGAAGAAATCGATCATACAACTTCTGCTCCAATACATTTGCCAGCAATTTGTGAATGCGGGTGCATCGGTTGTAAAACTTGCCCTTGAGGAAACCCATCATCGATCCTTCTGCCAAGACATCTGCCTCTGTTAGTATGAATTATATTCCATTTTCGTTTATCATTGTACCAACTGCACCGTAGAAAGCTCGCTCAAGGTGGAAATTGCCCAGCAGTATCAATAGCTTGTCAAACAATGGAGTTTCAATTGCCTGTATCGAGTAAGCTTTCAACGCAACGGCTAGATCATAAGTGACAACTGCATAGTCCTGCCCTGTTTCCTTTGCCACATTCATAGTACGGATCATCGTCTCCTTGACCACATCATTATTGGTTGGTGATCTTGATAGAGGGTCCATGTTGGAAATTCTTTGAAGTGGCAAAGGGTTCTTAATGAACTGGCTGACAAATCCAGCATGCAGAGATGTGTTGCCTTCTCTCAACTTCCAAAACCAATATAGATCCAATGGTTTCAGAGGAATGGCAGTTTTAGCAGTTTTTGATGCCGTAGAACTCACAAACACAGCCTGGTTGAGTGACTTTCTAAATGGAGGTATCTCCCCGTTCATTACCCACAAACTTCCGTCGGTTTCGCCCATCACGAAATTCTGTTGGCTTAACAGTTGCTTCTCTGTCATCCTGGGGCACATTCTGGTAAGTATGGCCGACAGTGGCATGTAGGGTTTGTTTCCCATCTAATGTTTTTATATTAGCATCATTATTATCCCAGACACTGGCAGTGGCTAAATGTGGGTCCAGGCGAATACCATCTTGAGTGTCACGTTCATCAGACTCCACCGGATATACAAATTCCGTCTCCAGACATTTTGATTTACTGTAGCTGATGCTGTGTCCAGCTCTGTTTAGAATCTGCAGGGTTAATTTCGATCCGTGAGTGATGCTAAACCTAGTCCCACAGCAGTGTGCTTCCCTGGTTTGACGGTTCCACGAGCAACATTATAAATGGCATCTGAGGCCATTGAAGTCACTTTACGATCAATTGTGTCCTTGTACGCATCACGAAAACTCAGTGTCAGGCCGCCTAGGAGACTCCTGAAAAACAGGTCCAGCTGTGCTGGTATCTCTGGGGCACATTCCTTCAAATTCTGCACTGTTGCTGGATTTGGAGTCTTAGATTTTGATAGCTGCATGATTTGAGAACGGAGATGAAGAGCAGCCCATCTTAATTTGTTGTCCTGTTCATGTTGTTCAGCATCATCGTGAAGTCGGTTCCTTCCATCGTCTTCTGTCAGGGCAGAACTGTAAATGAAGTTTCCTCTCTGTTTGTGGACTAATTTAGTTATGATCTGTTGTCCAAAATTGTCACTGAGCTTGCTGAGGAGGTTCTGGGCAGTGTAGGAGATTACGTCTGCTTCATCTCCACCGTTGCTGGTGTATTCTGCTTTATACATTTCAAGTAAAGCAGAGACTAAAATTGATCTCTCATTAACAATAACCTCATTTTGGATGTAGGTCCACAGTGATGCAGATGATCTCTTGTGGTAGTACTGAGAGGTACATGCCTGTTTTGAACCTTCTGTTTGCTGATCATCAGTCTCGTTAAGAAACGTGGCGCGGCAGGATTTAAGATACTGTTACGTTTGAGGGGGGGGGGGTATGCATTCAAAGGGTAATTAGGATGTTTAATTAGGTATGCCATGCTGTTCGAGTTTACCAGGATCTAAATGTAATAAGTAGCAATTCAGTGGTGATAAGTTGTCTAGTAAATGTTCATTTCTTCAAGGGGGAAATGATAATTGTCACGTAATTAGATAGGGACACGGGATAGGGTAAGTGTGTCTGCGTAAACCCCTTTTAGTAGTCCCTGGAGGCTGGCCGTGATGTCACAGGACAGTGCTGCGGATGGCTCCGCCCCGTGATCACGATTGGCGGAAGGCGACGGCGGTGGGCCAATAAACGGCTCGATTGGAAGTGACGAGGACGGGAGGATAAAAAGGTTCTGTTCGGGGTCGAAAAGGAAGAGGAAGAAGATCGGGACAAAAAGATCGTGTTTTTTTGGTGTGGAGGCTGTTGCGCGGAGAGCGTGCTTGTTGTGCTGATTCGATCGTGTTCTTCATCGTGTCTTGGAGCCTTGCTGGGCCTCATGCCTCACCTTGGTTGGCTCTGGGGTTCTGCTGACTCGGAGTACGGCGTCGAACGGCGGGGGGACCTGCCTCCCTCTCCTGCTCGTAATTTGGCGCCAGAACTGGTTCCCTGGTGGCTTTGAGCGGACTTGGGCCAAGACCAGGAGGTCGACAGCACCACGGTTTCTCCTGCCCCCCTGACGAGAGCAAGGCCAGCTCGTCCGACGCCAATCTAGGGACAGTTGCGTCCACACCACGGTCCAGCCTGACCACCAGAAATGGCTACGTTGTGTGTGTGTGTGTGTGTGTGTGTGTGTGTGTGTGTGTGTGTGTGTGTGTGTGTGTGTGTGTGTGTGTGTGTGTGTGTGTGTGTGTGTGTGTGTGTGTGTGTGTGTGTGTGTGTGTGTGTGTGTGTGTGTGTGTGTGTGTGTGTGTGTGTGTGTGTACTTGGTGCCTTAGAGGGTTTGAGATCTGTATATTCATTGGAATTGTCTGTGTTTTCCCCACGCCCGATCCCACACCATCCCGTCGAATCGCCCCGGATCCCTCTTCTTGCCGAGTCTTGTTATTTCTGGTTAATAATAAAAACAAATAAACATCAACTCAGTGAAAAGTGACTCGTGCCACCTTCCTCGTCCCGTTTGCGGTCGAGCGATTAGAACCGCCATGTTTGGGTTATAAATAAATAAACCGCCTCCATCGTTTCGGCTCATTCTACGTTGGCGGGACTGTTCAAGTCCCGTGGACGTCACAATACTCTGCTTCTTTAGCAATCAAGTCGACACCACTCCAAATCAGACTCTTGATGCGTTCATTGTTTGAGTACTTTGCCTGCTCACAAAATGACTGACAACCAGACAGTGTAGCTATCTTCACTCTTGATTCTTCCTTTCCATTTTTCTTCTTCCGACTTTTTCCACAGAAAATGCAAGTCCCTTTCAACATGCCCTGTTGGTCTGATTTTGGGAGGACACTGCATCGTCTCGTCTCTATGCAAGCCTTTTTGGCAGCTGGTTCATCATTGGCTGGTGGTGCTTGTTTCGGATGATCCAAAAACAAGAAGGATGATACCTTAGGGATGATTCATCATTGCTTGCCAAAATCATTCGTGTGATAGAGAAGTACTTGTCAGAGTTGAGATTTTTACGCAATGCAGCAGCATTCTTGGTTGTTGTCCACGTCTTCTCGTTAAATGTTTTTAGTTTGCTGTCTTCGTCAGTTGCCTTCTCACAGATGTAGCAGCATAAGGCACCATAAGCATCATTGTCCTGGAAGAGAAATGGGATCTATGAGTGTTGATAACATGGTCTCGGAACCATGGAATCTGGTCGCTGGTCCTCTTCACATCTAAATAATCTCAAATGTTGAACACAAAGTGTAATGAGCTTACCTTTTGACTGACAATTGTAGATGAAGAATTTGATTCGTGGGGTGGTTCTTCCAAATCTTCTCAATCCATTCTACAGCTTTCTGATGTCTAACCCATTAGCAAGAAGCCGTAAAAAAACTAATTATGAATAAATGTACAATGAATATGTCATGAAAATAAATCACTTGCTTTTATATTATTGGTACTGGCAGCAGATCCACGGCTGATTCAGAGTAGTGTCCATCACCCATTGGATATCTTTTTTACATCTGAGTTTTACATACAGGCCTCTCAATGTTCAATCAATGCTAAAGGAATTATCCTCGACAATCCAATACGGTATCTTTATTGAAACATCACTTGTAAGTATGCAGCCCTGAAAGGGTTTCAAAAAGCACATGCATCTGGCCTACATCAGACACATGACAGCATAAAATCTGCATAGACCTTGGTGTAGGTCAATATTCATTTTTCATGTCTAAATCCGAGTAGCTAACCAGGGGCAGGGTTACTCTAAGAATTAATGTATAAGCCTTGGCCATAGCTGGCCAGACCAAACAGTCGCTCATACGACAGTCCTAAAGATGAACTTCAGGAATTGTGTAGAACAAACAGCAGGTTGTGTATCAACACTCTGCATCATCATCACAAATAGGCCTAGGTGTATCTAATTTTTATAATCTTGCACTATAGAAAGGTTTACTTTGTAATCAAATTTGATTCATGAATGGTGGTTATTTATGATGAGATATATAGTATGATTAAGGAAATGTACCTCATACTGATACTGCTGTCCCTTGTTGACATCTAGTTTGACCACACAGGTAGGCTACATGTACAATGAAGAGCTAGAACTTGACTCACTGCCCACATGCAAGTATAGTAGGCTATCTACTGAGAAGCTAACAGGATCTTTGATCTCGGTCAAATTTGGTGTGTGGAAATGGCTGGCAGTTGTGATTCATGATACATGGGGTTATGCTGACCATTTTGCACTTGGGTTTCATAAGGTTAGCTCATGAGCTGATCAAGTTCAATTTTGGGGTGTGGTCATTTTTTTGGAATATCTGGCAGAGACCTATCCCACCACAAAAAATGTCTGGCAGTGCTGATTCATGATATGTGAGGTTGTACTGAGCATTTTTCACTTGGTTTCATAAGGTTAGCTCATGAGCTTATCTAGTTCAATTTTGGGGTGTGGTCATTTTGGGACGTCTGGTCGGGGTACCCCACCACAGAAAATGTCTGGCAGTGCTGATTCACGATAGGTAGGGATATACTGAACATTTTGCACTTGGTTTCATAAGGTTAGCTCATGAGCTGATCTGGTTCAATTTTCGGGTACCAGTTAATTTAGTCTGGCGGACGCACCCCACCAATGAAAATGTCTGGCAGCGGTCAGTCATGGTACATGGAGTTATGCTGAACATTTTGCCATGAGTTTCAAGTGGTTAGACGATGAGCTGATCTCGCTTAATTTTTGGGTGCCAGTCTCCTGACCCTCCTGGCCACACCCACCACGTTGTGCCCGGTAGATGTCCATTTCCTTGAATAGAGGTGCATATAGAGCATAGTGATGTATAAAAAAATTGGTTGGCTTTTCAGCTACCCAAACCCCTCCAGGCTCCTGGTCTAATATTTTTCACCTCATTGCACAACACTTAAAGATCTTTCTGAAAATTGAAAATGAAAAAGAAGGGTGTTTGATCGATGAGGATGAGGAAACGCACCAAAGTTGTTCAGCTGTAGGTTGCAGACTGCCAGCTTCAGACAATACTCAGAACTCAATAGTGACAGCTTCATGGTAACTGTAATATGTTGGAAGAACATGTACTTTCACATTGTCTGCACCCCTGACATGTACATGATCAATTAAAGTGCCATTTTCTGTGGTCGATTCTCTCACACATTGAAGAAAACCTTTTTCTGCCATCATCTTGGCGACAGAGGAGGATTTGAAAATGTCCTCGTTGAAATCACCAATCACAAGGCAGCCACCTTGGAAAGTATCAAGTTTGTTTAACAGCAAAATCATGTTCTTTCTGAAAAGTTCAATTTTGTAAGATGATGGTCTTTCAATCAATGCAAATATAACATTACGACATTTTTGAATACGAGACATTCCAGGTTTGTTGCAGGAAGATTCACAATTTCACAGCGAGTCGTTCGTTGTGTAGTATAACCCGACTCCACCATGACATTGTTGCTTCAAGTTAGCAAAGAGGTCTTCAGATGAATCATAGCATTGTCCCCTTGGTTTGTGATGAAAGAGAAATCCATCCAGCTCTGGCATTCCTTGTGGATCATCACTGGTTAGCCATGTTTCTGTGAGACAAATGAAATTTCCTTCCAGGAAATGTCTGTCAGACCTCAAGTCTTCGATGTGTGACTTGAGACCCTGAACATTGTGTAGAGTTAACTTGCATGAAGTTACAACTTCAGGATAAGTCATATCTGGTGAGGGGATAAATGGTAACATGCTGTCCATTGCTGCTGCGGTCTTTTCATTGCAGTAAATGGCGGAATCTTTGGAGTCCTGGATGATAAGTCTTTCTGGTGTTGTGACTCGGCTTAAAGCTACATAGGCTTGCCCAGCAGAGAATATTTTATTAAGCGAGACAACAGCTTCTTTTAATGTTATTCCTTGAATTTTATGTATCGTGCAGGCATAGCTGAGTTTCAATGGAAATTGACGCCTTACACCACCATTGTTTGTTGCTCTGTCTTCCTGAGGACTGATTGGAGTGCTCTGACTTGGTAATGATGGTGGTATGCATTTTTCTTTTCGCAACTTGTCCCCTACTGTTGGATTGTCAAATACAACATAAACGACTGAAGGAAAGGAAACACCAGTTGTTTGTGATATATGAGACACAGTACCAAAGACACCATTTACCAACCCATCCGATACATCTTTGTTCTTTATCAACATGACACGTGCATCTACAGCTAGTGACTCTTCTTGCTAGATTTGTGTTGAACACTTTGTGCTGGATTGCTCTTTTTACTAGTTTTCCAGATTTGGCATCTCTGAAGAAGTCTTCTGCATCAATAGAAACAGTTACAGCAGGATGAATGAAGTTTATCGACATTACACTGGTCTACTTGTTGATTTGTGGCAAAAATGTGGATTGCATCAATCTCTTCACCAGTTTCACGTTTGCATAACGCATGTACATCCTCAGCTTGCAAGCTTTCAGATTTCTTTCGTGTTCTCAAGCGATTCAGAATGTCTGCAAATGATCCATATCTCTGTCAGTTTAGCAATAAGGAAATGATCAGCCCAAAGGTTTACAACAACATTTTCTGCATGTAGAGCAATTCCTTTCACAGGTGAGAGCTGATAGAAGTCACCAACAGCAATGATTGAAACATTTCCAAATGGAGAAAAATCCTGACATTGCTTGATCTGTCTCAGTCTCCCATGAATATATGCTAAAAGCTTGTGATCCACCATGGAAATTTCATCAACGATCAAAATCTGCAAACTGCTTAACTTTGCTCGAAGGGAGTTGATTTTTTTCCTCGCCAAGAGGCTGGTATGGTAATTTTGCATCGACAGCGATACAGAATGTGCTGTGTATTGTGGCTGCATTGATGTTAAATGCTGCAACACCAGTAGGAGCAGCGAGTAATACAGACACATCATCAGGATTTGGCAATGCCCGAGCAAGAATTCTAGTTGCCTCGTAATACATCGTTTTGATCAAGTGACTCTTGCCTGTACCAGCCCCACCAGTAACAAACACATGAAATGGTTCAGGGGCATTCCCATTACTTTTATTCAGACACCACTGTCGTACCTTGTAGAATACTTCTCGCTGTTTCTCATTCAATGACCTCATTAGAGTTTGAGCTTCATCGTAAGATATAACACATCGACGAATTTCAACGTTATAGTCTCTCTTTTCACGTTGAAGTAAGTCAGGATATCAGAATCATCTTGTGGATCTATGTTGGCATCTTTCTGCACATTTAAACAGCTCAACCTTTCTGCTTCGGTTTCTGGACATATCTGAGCCCACGCATCCTCAAGTGGACCAAGCTTTTCAAGCAGCTCTTCTGCTCTATCAATTTCAACAGCTGCCTTTTCAAACAGTGTTTTGTTCCTTTTAACGATGTCTCTGACGAATTGTACAGGGTGCTTGCCACATTTCACAGCTCCATCTTCGTAGAAGTTTTGATAAGTTTCAAAGCCATCAGGTTTCAGCTGACCATTACACCGATGAGGTAGAAAAAGCTGCAAAATACTCTGATAGTACTTTTCTGGATCTTTCATGGGTGAAAATCTTGCATATCTGTTCGGGATCGTTTCTGCACAAAACTCAATCCATTTTGAAGCTCATGCACTGTACCTTGACGTTTTCCACTTTTAACATTACGCATCTGAGATTTGTACAGAACTCTGAACTCTGAACAGAAAGTGGCGAGGCAAACATCTTCAAACTCTGTTGTATTTGGTCTGTTCTTGTATCTATCGACGAGGCTCGTCATCCATATATCGTCAACATTCAAGTCTCCACCTTTGCTTTTGTTCTGCAGAACGTGAAGGGGTAGACTCATTTTGACAATATCATCTCCAGTGGGAACAAACTGCACTTTTCTGGATGATTATTTCAGTCTTAGGTTGCACACTCTGTCGACAGCTTCTTGTGCACTAACTTCTCTATTGTGAAGATAGACACCTCCTAACTTTTTCATGGCTTGTTTTGCATTTTCATTTCCATTTAGTGCTTCTTTTTGAGCATGATTCAACAATTACCCCATTTCCATTTCTGTCTTTGATATGTAAGAAATGATGTAGAATATACATGAATATGCATCTACAACATACTGGATATCCATATTTGCATTCCAGCAGCGAAGGAGATCAGCATTGTACTGGTTTATCCAAACATCTTTGGTGTTTCGTTGTAAAACAACACCAGCTTTATTTGTCAGTTTTTCATATGTGAGTTCAAATGACTTGTGTTATGTCAATCTTTGTGAAAAGCTCATCCATTGTTTCAAAGTTTTGTTCACCATCTGCAAATGCATTCCATATTTTCTGCAACACATCTTTAGCATCCTCCTTCTTCATTGCCCGTTTCTGTACTTCCGTAACACTCTGTGACTGTTCTGTAGTGTTATCCTTGGTCACCTTTTCTCCAGGACGAGAAATAAATGTACATTTCGATGGTGGCCTTGGGAAATTAAAGCGACATGTGGTACCTTTCTTCCTGCAGCTCTTGGTGTGTTTTGTACTATGTTTCTGAACACTGTTCACAACTTCATGGAACTCATCATCAGCTGAAGATGGCACTTCACAGGTGACATATTGATCAATGAAAGATACCACATCTTCATCTGAGGCTTCGTCAAGTTTAGGAGCATCTTCAACCCAAAACGAACAGTGTGTGTGAGGAGAACCGCGCTGTTGGAATTCCACTCTGTAGAAATAATCTTTGATCTTACCAATTGGGTTGGCTGGTGACATGATGACCTTTTTTAGGAATCAATGAAATCTATGATCAAACATTCTTGTGACTGTTACTGGGTTTATTCTGAGCAATGCACATTTTTCAGAGGAATCGATACAATCGGCACTTCGTGAGTCTCCCTCCGCTTTCAAAATATTTTCAACGATCTGGCCATCTCATATCACCTGCAGAAAATGAGCAGAACCATGTTGCATTTCCCAGTTGTCTCAACATTGCCAGCAAATCTTTCTGGGCAGTTTCCCAATATGCTGGAGTTCCTCATAGGTTTAAAAAATTTGTAGCCATCATCACATTTGAGAATTTTCCTCAACGAGTTCTTGTCCATCAGGTTTTCAGAGGAAACTTTCCCATCAAATGCCTTGTGATGACTTTTCCTTAAAGCAATTGATACACTGCTCAACACCTGATACACTTCAGAGATATTGAGCAAAAAATATGTATTCTGTGTTTCTTGCAAATCTACCATCTGCATGCATAATACGTGATTTTAAATACATGCACTGAGTTATCTTTACTTCCCGATAATCATGATATGTTGGGCTGCCTGTTGGAAATAGCACTTTGAATGATTTCGCTTCATTGCTTTCATCCATTAAGATTTTAACTGGATCATTACCTTCAGCAGGTGCTATACACATTATGTTATCAAAATGTTGATCAAGGATTTCCTGCCCAATGTTCACAGGTTGAAGACAACTGTCCATGTGCATTTCGTGATCCGTTTTATCAGTCTGTCGGTGGGATACGTCCATGCTCTCATCATCACTAATTTCTTGTTCGTTCCCTCCAAAAACAATTGGCAAAGGATTTACCCATTCATTGTTGAAAGCAACTCCCACATACCATTTGTTATTTCCCAACAAATAGTTGAGAGCATTTTTTCTGTGAGCTTTGTCCACAAATTGGTACTCGTAATAACCTTTGTAAGCAAGACGTCTTTTCAGTTGAACCCTGATCATTTGATCATCTGATCCACATCTTGGTAAAACAGTTGCAGCTTTCTGCCCATTGGAAGGAACGCATACTACAGGTCCATGTACACCACGTTGTCATCCTTTGGGAAGTGCAGTAATTTTTGCAAAGGGAATATGTAAAGCGATCAGATGTTGCTCCAGGGAGTTGAGACACTTTAATTCCTCAGGAATGGGCTCAAAATATAGATTGTTTGCAGCAGCTTCAGCTGGCATTTTAGCAGACACGATGCTTCGGTGACATGTGAAACAAATCCAGAGTTTTGATGCCGGACTATTTAGCAACATACATGGAAAACCACAATTCTCTGAGCATTTGTGGACATGTTTCTCTGTAATACACTTTTCAGCAAATGCCTTAACAGCTAACCCTTTCTGTGTGTATGATTCTTTCCTCCAACAAACAACTTGATTCTCAAAAAATAGTCTATCGCAGGCTGAACAGATGTAGTCTCGTCCGTGAGTTGTCATTTCTTTGAAAGCAGGTATTACCCGATACATCTCACCTTTCTCTTTCTTTTTCTCTAACCTTACAGCAGCATTTTGTTTTTTTTAATTCTCTCTATGCACCTCACTTTCTTTGTGTGTAAGCACACTTCCAGCTTTCACAGCTGTTCTACGTTTAGGATCGCGTGCATACTGAGTTTTAGTCCGTTCTTTGACAGCTGCTCAATGTTTCGGATCCCGTGCATACTGAGTTTTACTCCATTCTATGACAGCTGCTCTATATTTAGGATTCCGTGTATACTGAGTTTTTGGTCCATTCTTTGACAGCTGCTCTATGTTTAGGATCCCGTGAATACTGATTTTTACTCCATTCTATAACAGCTGCCCGATGTTTAGGATCCCGTGCATATTGATTTTTAATCCGTTATATCACAGCTGCTCTGTTTTTCATCCTGTTAATACCTTTCAATACATTGACTTTTTACTCTTTCTCTATGGGTTTCATTGTACTTGTATATTTTTACTGCATCCAATTTTTTGCTTTGCCTGTAATCTTCATCTTTGTTATATCTTTTTCTGGACATCATATTTTTTCTTTGTTTGGACATGAATTCATTGGCACCATTTGTTTTCATGCCTTTCGTCTTTGCCCTCGTTTGCCTCGGCTCATCTTGAGTGTGCTGCTTTTGCTGACCTCTCCCTTTGTCTCTTGTCCTCGATACTGATCTATGTGAAGAGGTACTCTCCTTTATTTGAAACACCTGCTATAACAGATCCAGCTGTTCTTGGTGAAGAAATCTGTAAATGGGGAAGATTATCTGCACTCTCATAAAGCACAGAACAATCTTTCATGCCGAATACAGCATTTGTGCAAGTCTCTGGACTGAGTGGATGTGAGGGGTACTATGTGTGATTGGTATATAGAACAATCTCTGCATCACTTATGTGAGTGTATGCAACTGTTGTTTGACGAGCTACATTCTGGTCATTCATAACATCGACATTCACGCCAGTGACTTCAAACTGAGTTACCTCACATCTCAGATTCATGGATGCTGCTAGCTTCAGACAGTGTTCGTATACCTCTGAGACACTTCTGTACTTGATTAGTTCAGATCTTCCATTAGGAACTTGAGTTCCATCCATACCTCTTGAATGAGAATCAAAAACACAAAACAGATTTTCTTTCATAACTGCAAAAGTTGAAGCTCCAAATGTTATGAAGCAGTGATTGTACAGTGTTAGAGTTCTTGTCAAAGCATCGTTCAGACGTTAAAAAAACACCGGTAATATCTCTACTACTGGATAAAAATCCAACAAGAGAGTCTCCAAGAGTGATCAAAATGTTTGTGTGCAATAAACGTACAGCATGTGGCAGTTCAGATAACAAAAGCAGAGGATTATTATGTGTTAAAGACCTTTGCACCAATCCATACAATTCATTACCAGTCTCAAGAACAGTCTACATCAGTAGGTATCCAAGAGGAAGAATTTTTAATTTTGTCAAACAATATTGAAGCACAGCTATTGGCAACACATTGTTTACCTTTATTTTCTAAAAAATTGGCATCACCTTGATGAAAACTACCTTGGATGCAGGCAGCCGAATTTGGCAAAAGCAATATTTTGGGAGGCTCTTCAATTGGGACTTGTTGACCTTCGATATTTGCAGCCATTTGATGAGTCGTTTGTCGAGCAGTTTCATTGCATCTTTGTGCAACGTTTTGTACATACCTTTGGGCAGCCTTTTCAATCATTACAGCACCAATGGGTGGGACATCTGTCCCAGTGTTGAGGACATTTGCCCCAGTGGGTGCAGCAGTGATGACCTTTTTATGCTGTCCCTTTTTCCAGTACTTTGTCCTGGGCATCTATATCAAAATAAAAAAATTAAAATATTTGCACACAAAATTAAATTACAACGATGAGCGTTGACAACCACATGCAGACATAATTTACAACCACAGCTCCACACTCATATGTTAACCGAAATAAAAGAAGGGAAATTCAGTCAATAGTACATATTCAATGTGTAGAATGAAAATTTGAGAGCACAAAAGTAATGGAAAGTTGTGAAAATTTTGAAATTGAGAGCCATTCCTTTTCTGTATGCAATAACGTTGTGCCAAAACATAACTTAAGCCTGTACCAGCAAGCAACTGGTTGCACAAAACCAAAAAAAACATGGTACCATATTGATGCAAAACGATCTGGGCAGCATGGAATGAAAAATATATATATATATATTGGGATTATATGTTTTTTTGATTATCCGCATCGATGTCAATAAATGCCCACATCAAGCATGTGTACCTCATATGTAGATGGGCACCAATATTAGGCAGTTTCCATGTCCCAAAGTGTTTCTGCTCCAGGGTTTAGTCATACCTATTCAATACGTTCACAAACAACTTGGATACAGGTGGAAGCCATTTGGCCCATCAATGCTGTGCTCTATTGGTACCCCATTATTACAATCAATCAGTTTACCAAGTTAAATTCACTGCTGATGGGGATGAGCAGGTGGTATTGAGGATCAGAGTGGAGCAAGCAGATAAATCACAACCAGCGTGTTGTATCTTTATAACAGGATGCAGTGTTTGTCCATCATTTGGCATTTCCTCCAAGAAGTGGTTGCACAAAGTTGAGATAACGTACCATATTAATGAACAAGTAGAAGGTGCATACCTCTGCCATGCAATGCTTGATTCCACAAGAACATATCAGGCCCACTGTATTTTTTAAATTATCTTGTTATCCAGTACTATATCATTTTTGGCCCCATCTCTCAATGGTTTGGAATCACTTTTTTAAAATAAATAAATAAATAGCCTCAGATCTTCACAAAAAATTAATCGATTCTTCCTTGTCACACATCCAGTATGCTCACGAAGTTTCATCACAATCCATACCCAACATTTTGAGATAGCATGCTATACATCTTTTTTTGCCCTGATTTCTCAATGCTGGGGGGGGGGGGGGAACACCTTCTGTGGCGGAGATAAAAATCATTCATTACATTGATAAATGGTCAAAGAAAAACAGAAAATATGCTTCACGTGCCTTACTTATTTCGTATAACATTTCACAAATATACAATATCCCCCCAAATAATTTTTGTGTGGTGCTGGTCATGCATCCATAACAAATAGCATCGGTATATCAATGGAATGTGACCACAGTTTTCTCATTCTTAGAATTCAAACTTTAAAAATAAAATGAAATAAATAAATATCAACATCTGTCCTGAAGCTCACATGGATGAGGATCAAGTCGCTCAAACACCCCCTCCCTCCCCCTGCAAATCCCCTCATATCCTAAATTTTTTAAATACCATGAACATTATTTCATACATGAAGGTTGTTGCGAAGTTTGTGGAGAAGTTTGATTGAAATTCTAAATGTAGTTTGGGAGAACACAGCAAATACCTATTTTTGGTGGGGTGAACTCCCCCCTCCCCCCTACATTCCCTTAACGAGCGCAGATTTTGATGCAGACAATAAGCTGTCACATCACGGGTGAAGAATGTTGTCAAGTTTTATCAAAATCGTGTGTGCAGTTTCGGAGGAAAACGGAAATACCTATTTTGGATATTTCAAACCCGCCACCCACCAATCCCCACCCTCCTCAACCAACCCCCATCCAAACAACCACCCCCCACCCAATCCCCCCAACCAACCAACCCCCAATGATCGTAAAGAAGCAGATTTATTCATTTCGAGAAAGGAAGCCATTTTACCTCTTTATATTCACACAACTGACTATGAAACCTTAATCCACACATCTCAGTAAAGCCGAGCTCATAAATAATTTAATGATTTTATCCGATTTTGTGAGATTGCAAATTTAACGTTCATTTACCTCAGACGACACAAATAACCACGAGAGAAATTTAACAAAAAATATATAATTCTTCAATTTTCATCATCTTTCGATCCAATGTGTCTGAGGTAAACTCCTGACAACCACCATGTCTGAGGTAAAAAATGACTCCCAAAAACCATATTCCTATGTGGAATAAAAATTCCCAGTTATAGATTAAAATGAATGTGACCACACACGTGCTGCACACACACACGTGCTGCACACCGTCCCGAAAGCTCTCCTTCAGGTAGTTTTGTTAAATAATCTTCCTATTGTAATCGAATTTGTTTTCGCCGAATGTTAAGCTCACATGGATGAGGAGCAAGTCACTCAATCTGTACAGTGATGGGAGCAGGAGCAAGTCACTTCCGATCATACAAAATATCATCAAGTGGGGGGGGGGAATTATATTTATGTATATATATATATACTCTCCACGTCTTTAAATCCAGTTCAAAAGAGCACACGGAGCATGAGACAAATAAATAATAATTAAATAATGCCAATTGGCGAATAAAATAAAAAAAATCGATATAAAATGCCATCTATTAAAAATCCAAACTGAATCTTTTGACTTGCTTAACATGTGAGGTACGCGATGAAATTCACAATTTGTTTGAGAAAATTAATCGACGGATTTATTGAGGTAAAACGGTTGCGGCCTTGCACCAAAATAGCCATGTCACGACAGACGCATTAAATTAAATGTAAAAACTCGACATCCATTTGCATGACAAACTTCACATTTACCTGATACTCAAACAATCCGCTCTGGACAAGGTAACACCTTTTTGTGCCAAGGGTAATCGAACTATAATTCCAAAGATAACAGGAGCTCAAATACAAGCGTCTTCCACCAAGGAAATATAATCCTATTTGGTGAAGGCGGAACTTTAAGGAACCACATGATCACATCGCTTACGTCACACGCATCGTCTCGAAGCTTCCCTCTCTCGTCAGCACATTTTAAAATTTTCACTCAATGGGAACCGGTGTTAATTCAATTGTTGCGATAATTTAAATATAATGCGTGATAAACTCTCGTGGTTAAAACCTTTTTAAAAATAAAAATTTATAAAATAAATAAATAAATAATAATAATAATAATAATAAAAAACAAAACAAACGACACCACGCCGAACTTGCACAATCATATACCTCAAACGGAAGGAGCACAATGCCTTCTTCACCTGCGCTACAAATTGTGATAACTACATTTTAAAAACAATAATCATAAAAGATTACACTTCTTTTGAAATAACTTTATCCCCACGGCAAAATAAATAAACATCTGCCGTGCAGGTGAAACAGTGAGTGCGTTCTCCGAGACGCTAAAACATCCCTTCCCCCACTCTCTCCCTGTACGAATCTGTGCCTCCTGGAGGTAATTAGTGGGTAGCGACCTCACCTTTCACCTCTTTACCTTTTAACTATTAAAAAACAGGTGTGTTCCATGAGCAAACGATTCGCTATCGCTTGCTAAGCTAATCGTTCCATATCAATCGCTTTGCAAGCCGCTTCTTGGAAAACAGCGCAAGCAATCAAAAGTGTTGATGAAGGAAAGCGATCTGATTGAAGACACAACGTGTCCACTTATGTTAGAAAAATGGCCATTGGATTCAACCCACTGTACTGGACCACATCCTACCGCAACACACCTTGCACCACACCACACCACCCGGGGTGGTCAATGAGGTGGAGGATGAGGGTTTGTGGTGTTTGTGAAGGAGGTGGTATGTTGTGTTTGAGGGTGTGTGTGGTGTGCATTGTGTGAACGGACTGTCGACTCTGAGTTGATTGTTTGTCTGATAAACTGTGACTGTCTGTCTGTGAATGTGACACTGTGTGACAAGACTGTGACAGTTTCTCTGACGGGTTGTGATTGTCTGTCAGATGGAATGTGACGGTCTGACAGAATGTGATTGTCTGATGGAGTGTGGCTTTCTGTCTGTCTGATGGAGTGTGGCTTTCTGTCTGTCTGATGGAGTGTGGCTTTCTGTCTGTCTGATGGAGTGTGGCTTTCTGTCTGTCTGATGGAGTGTGGCTTTCTGTCTGTCTGATGGAGTGTGGCTTTCTGTCTGTCTGATGGAGTGTGGCTTTCTGTCTGTCTGATGGAGTGTGGCTTTCTGTCTCTCTGTCTGTCTGATGGATGGTGACCCTAACACAAACTACCCCCACCCTGCAATTATTTTCCCTTCCCCAACCTTCAACAACCTTTTCCGAACCTCCAACTCTCTCTCCCCCAACCTTCAACTCTATTCTCCACCACCCAACTGTCTCCCTCACCACCGAACAATCCCGCTTTATCCTCTGCAACGATGCTGTCCACATTTATTACTTTGTGTTTAACTTATTTAAACACCAATTCAATTGCTATCGACTATGTATTCAGGAAAAAGGGCAAACTGCTTACGTAATGAATAGATTGAATGCAGAGTGTTATTTGAATGCAAAACTCTACATGTATGACTGGCTCTCCATGACGAACAAAAAGTTCTCCCCCCCCCCCCTTTTGATGTACGACACATCTTTTGGCAGCCAGAGTGGAGTGAAGGAAAAATATTAATTAATGTTTACTCTGGAACTACTGTATCAATAAATGTGAAACATGAGAGTTATGATGGAACAGCCATGTGGAATGGTTCGAAATTTCAACTGGATCGGGCCCAGGGTTTGGCAGCCATGTTGGATTGAAGGTCTGGGTACCCGGTCATCACTGCCAGCAGTTGTAAAGTGGCAGTTCAAGTTATTATTATTATTATTATTATTATTATTATTATTATTATTATTTTGTTAGTAATGATTCTAATTTTGCTTTCCTTCATAACATGGCGATGTTTCTAGGTAGGGTTGATTAGGATGCTCTTTTTGGTAGAAAAAGACTCTTTTTATACAAGAATATGTTGTGTGTTAAATTTTACTTTTGTTATGGACGATTTATTTGCCCTTTCCACAGTAAAACCTTGAAGAGAAACAAGCACATGGCAATGGGGCGTAAAAAGTTCAACATGGACCCGAAGAAGGTACTTGCCCACAAGCACATTAATTTTTTTGGAGCATCAGACTGCTTGGGTATCTTTTGTGTTTGCCAATATGAACATGGCTGTGTTTGATTGGATAAATGTTAGTTTTAGAACTTCCTTCTGCAGAGTTGTCTGTCATTGTTTCTGAATTTGATCTGTTCTGCATGGTGTACAGTATATCAAGTTTAGAGCTGGTCAGTCTTTTATTGGTTTTCAACATCTGTACGACTTTGTGACGAGTTTTGTTTTGTAGGGCATTCTGTTTCTGATCGAGAATGAACTGCTGAAAAGCTCTCCTGAAGAAATTGCACAGTTTCTATACAAGGGTGAGGGGCTCAATAAAACTGCCATTGGAGAATATCTTGGTGAGAGGTAAGGTCCCACTCATTAGCTTGCCTCTTGACATTTAGCTTCCTTAAATTGCACAGTTCCTTTAGTTATTAATTACTTTTTGTGATTTGCTGAAATCTTGAGTCGCAGTGCATGTTGTACATATTTTGTGAACTTCATGATCATGTTTGAGATTATATCGGTGCAGCTTGCAATCTTGTTTGTCATTTGAATCTTGCATGAGAGTGTCATTGGATATTGACATGGGTAGTTTGGTGTGTCAGCCTTGCAGCCTGAACAGCTGAGCTACACTTGAAAGACCGTATTATGTTTAGGACCATGTTGACTCTCAACCCAACCCCTCTTTTAACCCTAACATTTTATGACATTTGTAGTTTGTAATTCTGCGAATGTCTTTCATCAACCTCTTCATCTAGGGATGACTTGAATCTGAAGGTGCTTCACGCCTTTGTAGAGCTACACGAGTTTGCGAACTTGAACCTCGTCCAGGCCCTCAGGTACATCATGGTGTGTCCATTGTTTCTGCATCACAATTTGTGTGACTCTCTCCAGCTAGCTGGCTGTAAATCTTTCCAACTTGCCCATTACAATGACGTGAAACCTCGATGCCAAATATACAAGAGTTCTACCAATGCTTTATCCTCTTTATTGCCTCAAATTGCTTGATTGGACACTCGGCCTTTCCATTTTGGGACCGCTTCATTTGTATGAGCAGTTTGTAATGCTCTTGAGTTTTTTTTTTCTTTATTGTTGTGCTCGTTTACTCTTGTAATTAATAGTCTGCTTTCACTCTTCAATCCCCACTTTTGTTTTAACGCACACCATTGAATATTTTCCACAGCATAAGAGCCTTCTGGAATATAAAATCTGTGATACTTTTTTAAAACGAGATGGTATTCGTATAATACATACCCCAGGCTGTCTTGATAAAGACTTGGGGTGAGCCAACTCTTGTTTTTTAAGGTTTTATATTTTTTTTAATCCAATATGGCTGCCAGACCACATGACTGATGATATCATCTTTATCAAACCAATTTTCCCATGGGTATTTGATCAATGAGTTAAATTTTGCATTGATCGGTTAAGAGTCATTCCATCTGATATCACCAAATTTAGGATAATGTTCCCAGTTGACCCACTCAGATTTACTTTAAACTTTCATAACATAGTTTGCAGGTATCAAAATGAAGCTGCGTAAAATTTTAGGTCCATAGATGCGGTCAACTCCGAGATATTGAGGGTTGAAAATGTGGTTGTGGCCCTATTTTTATGGTCGTTGCGAGCATCACAAAATGAACGGCTACTTTTAAACTCCCACAACTTTTTAAATATTAATGCAAGAGCCTTGAAATTTTCAGAGATTATTCTTCTATAACTGCTCTGTAAGAAGCAAACATAAAACTGAGTATACCTCTATTAAATTTTATGACCTGATCAGTTGAAATCCAGAAAAAAAATGTTGGTTTTGTATGAAGACCCAACTTTGAGACCCCATATATTTTTATTGACTCATCCCAGAAGCTTGAAATTTTTTCATGTAATAACTGTATGGTAGTAGTATTCAAATACATGTTTACTTTTCCTAATCAGTCATATATATATAATACAGTCATGATCCCTCAAAAATTGAAAATTTTCATTTTTCCCGGAAATTCAGGTGAGGATTGCAAATATATGACAAGGTATACCACTTCAAATTGTTCACCATTGGAAAGAGCATATTCAAGTTTACAAAAGTGTCAAATATCAAAGTGGTATATTTTTTAAAATATATTTTCTATTTTTTTTAAAACTGTTGTTTACACAGTCGTGAATACATGAAGTGTGTGCATTGTGTGGGCACCATGGTAATTATGAATAATTAGTTCTATGATTCAAATTAATAATACAAAAATATATCACATACTGCAATAACAATGTAATATCATCTTTATCAAACCAATTTTCCCATGGGTATTTGATTTTTTTCATTTTCATTTTCATTTCACATAAATAATTTGAATAGGTCCTTGATCTGCTTTTCCAAGTCAGGTGCGAGCTTGTCCTGCCTCCCAGTTGTCATTGGGGGAGCATCAATAACTTTCATCACATGGACCAAAGGAACCCAACAAATGTCCTCCCTTGAATGTAACTATATACACTGCTGACATCAGCAGATCAGCCACTATTCCTGAGTTCTATTTTTAGCCCCAGCCAGATAAGTTAAGCTCTTGCTATTTCCAAATGAGAAACAAAGAATTTCAAAAATGAAATTCAAATTTCAAAGTCTTGTGTTCATGGTATCCTAATAGCAGATGATATGTATATATTTTATATACGTGTACTACACATATGTACTACATGTAAAAGGACTGTTCATTAAATAGCACACACAACGTGCACAGCACTGGCAGAACATCATTTATTCAAATATTTTTAAAAAATATTGCTAGAAACATTATACCACTTTGATATTTGACAATTTTGTAAACTTGAATATGCTCTTTCCAATGGTGAACAATTTGAAGTGGTATACCTTGTCATATATTTGCAATCCTCACCTGAATTTCCAGGAAAAATGAAAATGTTCAATTTTTGAGGGATCATGACTATTATATATGACTGATTAAGAAAAGTAAACATGTATTTGAATACTACTACCATACAGTTATTACCTGAAAAAAATTTAAGCTTCTGGTATGGGTCAATCAAAATATATGGGGTCTCAAAGTTGGGTTTTCATACAAAACCAACATTTTTTTTTCTGGATTTCAACTGATCAGGTCATAAAAATTAATAGAGGTATACTCCGTTTTATGTTTGTTTCTTACAGCAGTTGTAGAAGAATAATCTCTGAAAATTTCAAGGCTCGAGCATTAATATTTAAAAAGTTGTGGGAGTTTAAAAGTAGCCGTTCATTTTGTGATGCTCGCAACGACCATAAAAATAGGGCCACAACCACATTTTCAACCCTCAATATCTCGGAGTTGACCACATCTATGGACCTAAAATTTTACGCAGCTTCATTTTGACACCTGGGAACTATTTTATGAAAGTTTAAAGTATATCTGAGGGGGTCAACTGGGAGGCCTACGGTGATATGAGGTGGGATGACTCTTAAGCGGTCTCTCCAATGAAGATTTTCAGTCCCCCAATATTTTCAGTCCAATATGGCTGCCATACCACGTGACACATGATGGTCATTTTTGTGAAAGTCCTGTTCAAATTTCAAGTCGATTGAATAAAAATTGACCATTTTAGAAATTTAGTCTATGTTGACCTCAAAAATAATTGGTGGTTGAATTCAGTGAGCTGATCTGAAAATCTTGTTCAAATTTCTAGTCACCCAGATGAAAATTGAGGATTTTAGAAAATTAGTCTTTGTTGACCTTTGGCCTATGTTGGCCTCAAAATAGTGACTGCTATGTCACATGGTAATGTAACGTGGTAAAGTTTCAATGTCCTCCCCTGAATGGTCTTCGATGTGCACTCTTACCAAAATGCAGACACGACGTACGAGTTTTTCCAGAAGTGAGATATGCTACCGATCGCTTAACCCTGCTTTTTGCTTCACGAGCGCAGGGTAAAAAGCTTCTTTTCTACACCTTGTTAAATTTTGTTTGGACTCTTGTACATTTTGTAATCTGAGTGTCTCATCAGTTATATTTATAGAAATAATAAACCCTTAACTATCCACGCTTGTTTACATTCACATTTTAGCAAACAGGATGCTTTTTTACCATTTTAGATTCTCGAAAGAAAATTAAAAAACCTTGTATATCAATATGAACTCTCAGGGGTTAAATTTCCGAGCTGTTTAAATGTCTGTGTTGTTTCACAGCATTGAGATCAAAGGAAAAACAAACAAGTAAACCCTTGATCAAGTCATCGTGCTTTCTAGGCTGTCAATAAAATGTATACAGACTTCAACATCCTCACTCTAATTGAAGGCCCGGTGTTTGTTTGTCATGCTACTACTCCTACAGTTCTGGGCCAATTACATCCAGACTTGCTACAGAGGATTAGCATGACCCAACTTAATGTATAGGGGTGTTTTTATCTTTTGCGATAGTCTTGGGAGGAGTGGGGGGGATGCAAATTCTCTTTGTAAATGTGCATCGTGTAGCGCCGCCTCTAGTTGGGGGAGAGTCTTGCAAGTCTCCACCATTTACAGTGCCGTATTCCTGTCCCCACATTTTCCTGTACAGTGAGGTGTTTTGGTTTATGAGCAGAAGGTATGTTTTTGCTTCATGCACGTAACCCTTGTTATTATTTTGTTTTGTTTTTTGCCTTTAAGAGATGTCAGTTGTGTATACACCGCCCAAATATAGGTATACGTCAGAAGAACGTGTTGCATGCTTGGAACAAGTTCCCCTGTCGGGCAGGCACTCTGCTCGTCTAATAAAAAAGAATCAAATAGCAGAACTGAGTGGTGATGTTGAGTGTGACAAATACTTAACACATGGCATTAGTGTGTGATGGAATGATTGCACAGCATCACTCAGCTGTTTTCCATAAGGCAGTGCAGAATGATTGTATATATGTATATATATATATATATATATATATATATATATATATATATATATATATATATATATATATATATATATATATACATATACATATACATACAGTGGCCTGCAAATTACGAGTTATGTAAAAACAATTTTTCCAAATGAATTTTTTTATTCATAACTGAAGAGATCAAACTAAACACTTAGTTGAAGGAGGTTACATGTCAGACACCTGCAAAAAACATGTACAAATCAAAATTCACTGGTTGTAAAAGTACTTAACCCCTTCGGTCAATACTTGGTGGAAGAACCTTTTGCAGCAATGGCTGCTATGAGTCTTTCTGGGTAGATCTCCACCAGCTTTGCACAGTGAGATGGTGAGATGTTTGCCCATTCTTCACGTGAAAATTGCTCTGGTTCTGCCAAGTTTGATGGGGATTGTCGATGGACTGAAATCTGCAAGTCTCGCCATAAATGTTCAATTGGGTTCAAGTCAGGACTTTGACTGGGCCACTCAAGAACATTTATTTTCTTCTTATTCAGCCATTTCAGTGTGGCTTTAGCTTTGTGCTTCACATCATTGTCCTGCTGAAATGTGAATGTCCTACCCAGTTTCAGATTCATGGCTGACTCAAGCAGGTTTTCATCAAGGATTCTCCTGTACTTTGCACCGTCCATTGTCCCTTCTATCCTGATAAGCTTGTTAGTCCCTGATGATGAAAATCAGCGCCATGCCATGGTCCTGCCATCACCATGCTTGACTGTGGGGATGGTGTTGACTGGGTGATGTGCAGTGTTAGGCCAGCACCACATGTAACACTTTAAATTTGGACCAAAATGTTCAATTTTTGTTTTGTCTGACCACAAAATGTTTCTCCAGATTTTTCATTAAGCATCACTAACATGTTTTTATGCAAACTGCATTCAAGCTTTTAGATGCGTCTTTTTCAGAAGTAACTTCTTTCTTGCCACCTGTCCACAGAGGCCAACTTTGTGAGAGGAAATGGATATTGTTGATTGCTGAACACTGACTCCCATCTTGTACATAGAGCCTTACAAATCTTTCAAAGTTATTGTTGGATTTACAGTGACATCCTGAAGCAGTTTCCTGCTTGTCCGGCTGCTGAGTTTGGATGGGTGACCCGAGCTGGGTAGAGTCTTAGTGGTATGATAAGTCTTCCACTTCTAAAAATGGATTTCACCGTACTCAAAGGGATAATGAGTGACTTTGAAATCTTCTTGTAACCCTCTCCTGAACGGTGCTTCTCCACCACTTTGGCTGATTTCTTTGGAAAGCTCCTTGTTCTTCAAGTTTGCCTTGTTGGTTGACCAAGTTTGTTGCACCTTAAAACTCCTTTGATAAGTGTGGGAACTTGATTTCTATGTTAAGCCACTGATTACACATCAATGAAACCTATTACACTTATTTTGTAACTGTTCAAACAAATAAATAATTTGCTCCTGAAGTGATTTAGGGTTAATTCGGGAAAGGGGTTGAATACTTATGCAACTGAGAATCATCTACATTAAAAAAAAATTTTTTTAGCTGTATGATTTTGGAGTAGCTTGTGAAGACTATATATTAAGTTTGATTTGAAAGCATCATTAAATAAGCTAAGATCCCTTCAAAATGTGAAAACTTTGGAGGGGGATTGAATACTTTTCCAGGCCACTGTAAAGTCTGCATACATTTTATTGAGACACCATGTATTTGTGGTGTCTGTTTGTTTGGATGGAAACAGCCCAAACTGAAAATATGTTGGTCGTGTATCACAATAAAGGTTCATGCTGGTATCGGAAGCAGCCAGTTGTCTGCTTTGTGGACATTGCATATAATATAATTTTATATCTGACTGACCTTGAATCTGCACCAAGATCAAACAAGGTAGACACCTCTTCCTTCTGTTTTTTATGCCTCCGCAGACGAAGGCGCTGGAGGCATACTGTTTTCAGGTTGTCTATCTGTCTGTTTGTGCATAGCAGACTTCATTACCATGATAACTTTTGAACCACTCAAAGGGTTTTGATGAAACTTGGTACAAGTATGTACTATGATCCATTGATGAACTGATTCGATTTTGGGTTCAAAAGGTCAAAGCTCTGTGGTCATTAGAACTTTAATTCTAAATCTTTTACCACAATACCTTGTGAACCACATAAAGGATTTCAACCATACTTGGCACAAATATGGACTGCAAATCAAAGATGAAATGATTCAATTCTGGGTCTAATAGGTCAAAGGTCAATATGCCCTTTTAAAATCATTTTCCAGATCAGAGCCCGAGTGAGAAGCATCTCATGTTTTCTCTTTTCTCTCTCGCACTCTCTCCTTTGACCTATAATTTTTCAAGTGACCTTTAATTGAGTTCAAAGGTAACGGTGGATTGACACTTAACTCGAGCAGAAGCCTATCCATCGACACATTCATGTCCAATTCTATTTTCTAGTTATTCTTCATTTATTTTTCAGGCAATTCCTTTGGAGCTTTCGTCTTCCCGGGGAGGCGCAGAAGATCGATCGTATGATGGAGTCCTTCGCCACGAGATACTGCCAGTGCAACACTGGGGTTTTTCAGTCCACCGGTGAGCTTCAGAAAACTTGATTCGATTTTGAAAGAACTTGAGTCTTCACACAGAAAATTTTTAATTTTCTCAACACATTCTTGCCTGTTTGCTATTCATGAGCAATTAAAAAAAATATATGTGCAGTGTCCAGGCTCTTGGAGGAGCCAGAACATATTAGCATACTAGCCAGCTACCACGGCTAGTATGACCTGTATGCGCTGTGGCAGAGTCCACCAACATCTGGAATTCTGCAGAAGGGATGTGGCACCATTCTTCGACGAGAAGGTCAATCAACTCGCACCTGTTTGATGTAGATGGAAAACTCTGTCTCAGGCGTCGTTCCAGATATCCCCTAAATGCTCAATTGGGTTCAGATCTGGTGACTGAGAAGGCCATAACATATGGATAACATCAGTACATCAGTGTCATGCTCATCAAACCATTGGGTGACCACCATGTGCTCTGTGGGTTGGGGGGAGGGGGGGGTCTCCTCTTGCAGCCATAATTATCGGCAATCAGGCCTGTACAGCATTTTTAACTCACCTGGACTTTAATCCAGTGAGCTTATGCAATTGAGCAGTGGTGAGTGGGTGAGTCAGTCAGTCAGTCAGTCAGTTTCTAAAATACTTCACTCACTGGCACTTGAACCAAACACATGGTTTTTATGAAACTTGGCCACAAGCTTCATAACTGATGCCGAACGAAGGTACGTAATGACCGCATCAAAATCTGTGCTTACGCTCATTAAGGGGGTTTACGGGGTGGGGGGGAGGTTAACCCCCCACCTCTCTTTTCCGAAACCACCTGCGCAATTTTGATGACCTTCATTTTGATGACTTGCCCACAACCTTCATCACCTGTGATGTACCAAAGTATATCAACCACATCAAAATCTGTGTTCATTAAGGGGTTCTACGGGGGTACCCCCCAAAAAGATATTTGCATGCTCCAAAACTACACACGCAATAGCGATGAATCTTGACCACAACCTTCATCACCCATAATGTACCAAAGTTTGTTCACTGCATTAAAAAAAACAATAAGGGTTTAGGGGGTTTGCGGCGGGTTTGAGATCCCCAAATTGGTATTTGCTCTTCTCTCCGAAACTACGTACACTTTCGATGAAACTTGACCTCAACCTTCATCACCCATGATGTCCGAAATTTGTTCATGGCATGAATTTTTTTTTAAAGAGCAGGGTCTAAAGGGGGCTGTGGGGGTGGAGGTGGGGGCGGGGGTTGAGTTGAGCAACTGTTGCTCTTGATCCATGTGAGGCTCAGGACGAGCTGTCCTTTTTACCACTCAGCCCGAATTGGGCGAAGGGGTATTGTCGTCACAGGCGTTGTCCGACGGGTGTCTGGGCGTCCGTCCGGGCGTCTGTCAACTTTTGGTTTCCGTCAATTTCAAGGAGAACGCCTTGTCCGATTAAATCCATTTTTGCAGGGTATGTTGGGGTTGAGTAGAGGAAGGTTCCTTTGGAAAATGGGCACACTGCGATTTTCAATGTGGCCTCCATGGCAGCCATCTTGATATTGGTTTCCGTCGATTTCGAGGAGAACGCCTTGTCCGATTAAATCCATTTTTGCAGGGTCTGTTGGGGCTCGGTAGAGGAAGGTTCTTTTCGATATTCAGTGCGATGCGATATCCAATATGGCGGCTAGGGCAGCCATCTTGATATTGGTTTCCGTCGATTTCGAGGAGAACACCTTGTCCGATTAAATCCATTTTTGCAGGTTATGTTGGGGTTGAGTAGAGGAACGTTCCTTTCGAAAATGGACACGCTGCGATTTTCAATGTGGCCTCCATGGCAGCCATCTTGAAATTGGTTTTCGTCGATTTCGAGGAGAACGCCTTGTCCGATTATATCCATTTTCGCAGTGTGTGTTGGGGCTGGGTAGAGGAAGGTTCCTTTCGATATTCAGTGCGATGTGATATCCAATATGGCGGCTAGGGCACCCATCTTGAATTTGGTTTCTGGACAATAACTTGAGAACGGCTTGACAGATTGATTTTATTTTCATGGGGGTATAATGGGGGTTGTTAGACGAAGGTTCCTTTTGATATACAGCACAATCCGATATCCAATATGGCGGCTAGGGCAGCCATCTTGAATTTGGTTTCCGGACAATAACTTGAGAACGGCTTGACTTATTGATTTCATGTTTGTGTGATATAATGGGGGTGTTTAGAGGAAGGTTCCTTTTGATATTCAGCGCAATCCGATATCCAATATGGCGGCGAGAGCAGCCATCTTGAATTTGGTTTCCGGACAATAACTTGAGAACGGCTTCACACATTGATTTTATTCTGGTGAGGTATAATGGGGTTGAGTAGAGGAAAGTGCCTTTCCAAAATGGGCATGCTGCGATTTTCACTGTGGCCACCATGGCAGCCATCTTGAAATTGGTTTCCGTCAATTTCGAGGAGAAAGCCTTGTCCGATTAAATCCATTTTTGCTGCGTGTGTTTGGGTTGAGTAGAGGAAGGTTCCTTTCGAAAATGGGCATGCTGCGATTTTCAATATGGCCACCATCTTGAAATTGGTTTGCGTCAAGGGGCTGAGGGGTTACGCCCGCTTTGCGGTGCTATTTTTTTTAATCATTAATTTTTAAATTTAAATTTAAATTTTTTTTTTTTTTTTTTTTTTTGTCCACAACCTGAAAATCACCAGTGGGTTGACAAAAAGCTCAGCATCAGACATTTTCCAACAAGACTATTTATGAATCATTGCAGAAGCCCAGGATTCCAAAAGGGCTCTTAGCTCTGTGAGGATCTGTGTGGAGGTGGACTGCTTCAAAACCAAGAAGGCCTATTTGGCCAAAATCTTGTCGCCAATAAAGATCATCCAGAAGCTACGTCCATATCTCATTGAATTTATTCCGGTTATGAACTTTATACAAATTAGGCACTCCACTCCGTAGTGTGGTGTTCCAGATATTTCTCAGATATATATATATATATATATATATATATATATATATATATATATATATATATATATATACATACATACATACATACATACATACATACATACATACATACATACATACATACATACATACATACATACATACATACATACATACATACATACATACAGTAGACTAGGCGTAAGTCATCATCATCGGGACCGAGAAAAAAGTGACTACTTAGAAATGTGACGACTTGCGCATATGCGAACATTCATGATGACTGTGGGGTGAAGAATGAAGTCGCGCGTGGCCTGGACACATATGTGTGAGAGCCGGCTATTGTACCAAAAGGAAAACGCAATCCTCGGGGCATAGGTGGGGGTTCATTGGTGAGTTGGAAAGTGATCAAGCAAAGATGGAATTCATGAACAGTTTATGAAAAGTAAAGATAATTAACAACTGTAAGACAACTCGTATACCATCGGTGATGATATGGTGACAAATTACATGACACACAGTCATCGTGGTGATGATTACCACTCAATGCCTATGTGTGAGTGAGTGCGGTAATGTACAAAACAAGCCAATATGAAACCATGATCGGACTTCAACACGAAGCTCGATTGATCCTTTACTCCTTCGCGAAGTAATCCGTTATGTTGGACTGCCTCAAACTCTTGGGCATCTGGTGCATGAGAAGGGACTCAAACCGGTCATTGTATTCCATGATGTTGTCTGGGCAATCCTCCACCAAAAGACAGTATCGGCGCATCACATCCAGACAGTATCGGCGAATCCACGCTGCCTGATTCGCCGCACTTCTTGACCTTGCTGATTCCCCACCTCACTTTGAATCTGTCTATCCAGTGCATTGGCAAGGTCTCGGCATCATCATGCCCGAGGTCCGCAGCGAATTTACGTGCCTTCAGCAGCAACATTTCACCGTCCAACCAAATATTTGGCTGAGCCGACATTTGCCGAAACCAGATGATGAGCGCGTCATCGACATCTTCAAAGGACACACATTTCATGCGTTTCACACTTACCACCGGCCTCGTGATCTTCTCCACTTGTCCAAATATCTTGCCCTTATTCTTCAAGATATCGTTCAATGTCTGCCGTTTGATGTCCAACTTCTCAGCGATGGCTGTTTTCTTCATCAGTGGGTTTGCCTCGCAAAACTGGATAATGTCGTATTTTTCTTGGTAGGTTTTAGTTGTAAGCTTACGCTTCGTCGCCATTGTCCTGCCTGCAGTGCGATCAACGTGTGTACGCAGTTATAAATAGCCTATCACTGGTGGTGTAAACCAATGAGCGAGCATCACGATTCCATGAAATCGGGCTTCTCACGAGGCAGCAGTTCCATGTGACGAGTTAGGAGTGGTAATTTACTTGAGTTTCCATTACGCGGGAACGGACAGCATCTGACGACTTAGACGAAGTGACGACTTAGAGATGACGACTTACAGAGGGATGACCCTTTATTCAAAGGGATTTAACATGAGATAAATTCGGGACTTTTTGACGCTGCCGACTTAGGCGAAGTGACGAGTTACACGCTGCCGACTTACGCCTAGTCTACTGTACATATATATATATATATATATATATATATATATATATATATATATATATATATATATATATATATATATATATATACACACTAGTAAAGGTTCCCGTCTTCGACGGGCATCACTGGCAACATATGGTAAAAGACAGAGAGCATGAATGGATTTTAACCATATATTATATCATTTTTATCCATTGATTTATGAGGATGTTCAATATCCCTGTAAGGATCAAGGCTATGGCTTGGACTTGGGGGGGGGGGGGATGCTTGCAACAGAATTTTCATCAGAGGAGTGACTTGAGGAGTCTTCATATTCCTTGTTATTATTGGCATCTGCCATCACGATCAAACTCTTACTTGTGAGACGGTTGAAGTACTTTTACGGAGCGGTAGACTCAAGGTTCACTGAAGCACTGAAGGCTCGACGGCTATCTCTGTCAGTTCAAATTTCAAGGATCAAGTGGCCATTGTTGTTCAATTCAAGTTGGGTTGCCAGATTTTTATGTGCACGTGCTCAATCCCGCACCCACCCGGAAAAGATTCAAGTACACTGTCAGTACTCATCTCCACACTAAAATGATGATCATGATTTTGGGTTTAACCGTAACTGACCGGGCGATACTTTGTTGGCAGTTGGTCAGGCTGGGCAGCGGGTATCGGTCGATGAAAATTTCAAAACGGCAACCATGTATAAAAAAAGCAAAGAAATACTTTGTACTTAGTCAGAAAGTCATGGTTTTGTGAAGAAATTACGGCACATGGAAAGTGCAAATTCGTCAGGTATGAACTCAACTGTTTTCTCCCCAAATCGAGCATGATTCTATGAGCCGAACTCATCTTAGTGGTCCTCTAAAAAATGGGAAACATTTTTATTTCTTTTTTGTGCAATAATCCTCCCATTTTGCAAATGGAGTTTTTGAACTGTTTAACTACCATAATCATCAAAACGAATTTTGAGGGGCCTCTTAAGGAAGACAATAATATTGTTGCGGATTCGCGCCCGCTGGCGTGCTGACGGCCACGTAACTCGAATCGCGGCACGTCGCCCACCGGACGGACAATCCAGTCGTGACCCTCTCGGACTAACGCCGGGAACCAGTCACGGGTGGACCTTTCGGTCTCACCGCGATCGAGCCAATCAGCCCCCGCGTGGGATAGGGTTGCTCGCCAAATTCGACCTACCTAAGTACCCACACGGAGGGTAGACCGGGCGATCGCACCTCACCACAGGTCGACTTCGGACACGGGCCACTTAAGCGACCCGTTCCGTACTATCGGGATAACCGAGCGGTGTTATCGTCGGCCTCGACGGTTCGATTAATTATCGGGCGTATTCAGCCCACTACCAACCCTTTACGTGAAGCAAGATGAGGATTCAATGAAAGAAATGACGAAGCGAAGCGGGAAACAGTTCAACACAAAGCACATTTATTCGCGATGAACGGAAAGCACACATATTCAATTCCACCAAAAGTACATAGAAAAGGAAAAGAAACACAATGCAATTTACACAAAAAGCAAATGCGACAATGCAGATCTAATACCGATTACGCGAGCACACGGCAACACTTATACAATTTTACTTCACAGACGGCGCCGACAACACATACCCAAAACCAAGGAAAAGAACACCCTCAAAGATGAGGCGGGCCTGAGGCCGAGACCGGGTCGGGCCTACCCGTCTGGTGATGAGACGCGGAGCGGCGATGGTGCCTCAACTCCGCGGGCCTCGCGGGCAGTGTCTGGTAGGGGGTGGGAAAGGGGCCCCCTTGGTCGCACTATCTCAGCGCAGGGGGAAACAGGAGGGGGTTGCTGATGCTCGGGGTATAGAGGATTTCTACTCTGCCTCGAGTCCCGCGACGAGCGTCTCCACCTCGGCCAGGTCGCGCCGTCGGCCTCCCTGGTGTGCAGCTCCCTGCACGACGCGAGCACCCCCTCGTCTGCCCTCGCCGCCTCTCCACAGCTCCGTCCCCTCTGTTCCGACTCCAACGCACACGACGACGACCAACTCCTTCTTGCTTCTTCTTCCCAACTCCACCGCCCGCGAAGTCTTAACTCTCGTCCCCTTGACTGACGAACGCGGTCGCTTATATCAGCCCCGTGGCTTCGCTCTCTCATCTTTGACCCCCTCCCTTCGACCTTTCACCTCGCTCCCCATTGGCCCGAGAAAAAGTGGGCGTGAATGCTTTTTGATCCATAAATTTGCATATATCGATCGTCCTGGGGGCGGGGCCAAATCGACCCTCGCTCACCGATTGGACGGAACAAAAGTGGGCGTGTGTCGTTTTTGATCCGTTTTTGAAGTGGAAAATCCGTGGTTTTGTACACGCTGTTCGGCGCGCGCCCTGCACGAGTCCAACACCGGTACCCACAAGCGGCGCAAGAACGGTGGCGATGCGACGGTTGCGAGGTGTGACGTGAAGCGGCGCCGCGGTGGGTGGTTGATGTGGTGGTTGGTGGTGGTAACAATGGCGGTTGGTCCAAATTAAAGATAGTAAAAGAAAAACGGCTATCCTGAAGAGTCGCAGCACGCATAAATGACATGTATTCCCACTAGACAACGGGTTTGGGCCTAACTACACATATACTTACCGAGATATCTCACCTAAGGGACCTGAATGGTGGTTTGCGAATTTGGTAACCACAACAATATCATTACCATATATGTCAAAGCTTGTTTCATTTCATGCAGTGACAAAAATCTGATGGTGGAACAAAAAAAGGGGCGTGCCAAAATATATATATATATATATATATATATATATATATATATATATATATATACATATACATATACATATACATATACATATACATATACGTAACACAAAAGGAGCACACTGACCCTATGACATGATGCTGATGTTGTGTGCATATATTGTTACGCTGCAACATTTCCAAACCGAAATGGCGTCTGTGTGGCACTCAAATCTTTGCGGACTGAGATGAAAGCAGAGTTGTCAATCCAGATTTTGCTCTTGTTGGAGCTCATCAGGACAACATCCTGCTGAAACGTTTATGTACGTCACACAATTTATACACATGATGTCTGCGGAATGTCATGGGGTCACTGTGCTCCTTTCATTAAATGTATTATTATTCCTTACTGGTGAGTAGCAGGGCAGAGACTGTTTGTGTGGCAGATGACACTTGTTACTAAGGACGTACAGCAAGTGCTATGATGGTACTTGATCTGTGCCCTGTTGCCTCATCAACTTCGGACCAGGGTTCGATATATATATATATATATATATATATATATATATATATATATATATATATATATATATATATATATACATATATACATATATACATATATACATATATACATATATACATATATACATATATACATATATACATATATACATATATATATATATATATATATATATATATATGTATACTTTTTTTTTTTCTGCTCCATTTTCGATTGATATCGCAGATTGTTCAGTGGTCTCTATTTTCTACCACCTTCATGCCTGGTGTTGGCTTAATGGTGGGCTTAGGATCCTAGGGTCCTGAGTTCAAATCCCACTCAGATATTGAATTAATACCAGGTGGGGCTGACTCAGCCTGTAATCCTTCCGAGGTTGGCAAAATGAGTGCCAGCATGCTGGTATACTCTGTCGGAGTGGCGACCCGTCCAGGATTGTGCCAAGGAGACTGCTTAAGCAGCACCAACGCTCTGCACAGAGTATGGTCCCAATCTCCTCTTCCTTCTCTTTCGGGTCTTGCACCCTCTTTCCTTTCTTTTCTCTGTCCCCCTTCCCCACCCCATACCCCCAGGTTTCTGCAGGATGTATGTGGTCTGCCATTAACCCTCTTCTGGCAAAATTCAGGTGAACTGTGCACCTTTACTCATTTGTGCTTCTTTTTGTTCCACCTGTAGAACCAACTTCCTCAGTCTGTTCAATCTCACTCTTTCCAACCAGGGCTTTCAAGACAGCTGTTAATCATCCCACCCATGCATACATGATCTTTTCTCCCCTCATTAACCCTCCCCAAGCTCACCTCTTTCTGAGTTTCATCATTAATGGGGTCCCCCTGCTCCCTCACCCTCCTCTTAATTTTTTTTTGGTTTTTTGTTTCATTTCTGATTCTTTCCACTTCTGCATTTTTGCTTTCCACTTTTGTGATTAAGTTTGCATCTGTATCTAGCTGGTTAATCTTTTTTGTTCTCTTCCCCATTGCTCTCATTCTTCCCCATATCTTTTGTTCCTCCAAGTCTCCCTCTATTTTGTCCCTCGACCCTGCCATTTGTGCCCCCCCCCCCTGATTCACTCTTTCTACTGTTATTTTGTTTGTTTTGTTATGGTACATTCTGTGTTCTCGGTCCTCCATGAGCCTCAATTCTGTGTATACAAATCGGTGCCCAAAACTCTAGACTTGGTTGGTGTCTGAGACATTTGGACAAATGCTTGAGCCAAGTATAGATCACAAGTTTATTATCTGTCACTTCTCATTTCAGATACATGCTACGTGCTTTCTTTTGCCATTATTATGCTGAACACTAGCCTGCATAATCCCAATGTTCGAGAAAAGCCAACTGTGGAACGCTTCATATCCATGAACCGTGGAATCAACGAGGGTGGGGACCTTCCGGAGGAGCTGCTCAGGGTATGGTGGGGCAATTTTTACATGGAGACTCGTCTTTTGAGACACGTTGAAAGAATTACAAATTTCTTTCAAATAAAAAGGTGTTTTCAGCACCTTTGGTTGTTCAATAGTCAATGAAATTACGATACGACAGAGTGCCTGATGAAATGTACAGAATTTTGGAAGGAAGCTCATTTGCAGATGTCATTTCTAGCCTTGGGGTTGTCTCTGCCGCAGATGGGGTACAGTGGGGATAGCAACATCGTGGAAAAGCTGCAGCACCTCCACTTCAGTTATCTCTCTCTTTTATTTATTTGTACAAACTATGAGATTCCTGTAAGAGCTGACTGACGACATAGGTTGTCATAAACAGTCTGAACGATGAGTGAAACGAAAACAGGTGGAGAAGGGAGAAATTGCAAGGATCGTATCAATATAGGGGTAAAGCAGAAAGTACCAGTTGATAAGTAATGGAGTTCAGATCACAGCTGCACTTAAATGGCGTAAAAGGGTAAAGGGGCGTAGCAGTTGGGGAATTGGGGAAGTAAAAAGTCAGTGAGAAGAGCTCAGGTCATTGGTTGGGATCAGGGATGACTTGATATGGTGATCAGACACTATCTTCAAGGGTAAATAGAAGACCATTACAGGACAGTCTTGAGGATGCAGTTCCACTGTTGAGAGAGAAAAAGGTAAAAATGATTGGAGGTTAGCAGTAAGCCTATATTTGGTAAGGGGAAACAGAGTGAGCTGCTGGAGGAGCATGAACAAACAATGATGTAAAGTGACAAAGCATCCAGAAGAGGGAAGGTGGGGATTGTGATTTTACAACATTATTTGTGGGATGGGTGGGGTGGGGGTGGACGGGGGTTGAGGAGGCTCTTGTTATTTGGCTATAAGAGAAAGGAAGTGTCGCGTCTGATTTGTTTGCTGTGTTTGATATCCTTGATGGGCTGCCAGAATAGCCTGTGAGCTGTCTTCCTTGGTTGTTGAAATTATTACAATTTATTTCTCAACAGTGTGCTTCAAGTTATGATTGCAGAAGAACATGCCACTGAACATGGGTTTTTTTAATTTTTATTTAATTTATTTATTTATTTGTGCATTCATTCATTTAAAGATTTTAAGACGTGAGCCTTATGAGGATTTGCGTGATGTCATTGCCTAAGTCTTGCATCGCAGTTGCGATTGACAATGAAAGCACTTTGTGTGATGGCATATTGGTTGATTGAACCGTTGTGTGAGTTGTGCAGAATTTGTACGACAGTATCAAGAATGAACCTTTTAAGATTCCCGAGGATGATGGAAACGATCTTACGCACACGTTCTTCAACCCCGACCGCGAGGGCTGGCTGCTGAAGCTTGGTGAGGGCTGTTTGTTGCTTACTATGTGTTGTGTTTTAGAACCACACAAAATCGAGTGTATGATTCGTGAGATTGCACGTCGTCATGCCCGCCAATCATGGTTTTGTATCGTGGTTTTGATAAAACACTGCACAATCCTGAACTGTTGCTGTGTCTTTTGTTTGTGCTTCCATCTTTGGTTTTTCAAAACCCTGTCAATTTATTAAACACATCAACGAAATGGCTTTGATCACTTTGTCTGCTTCCAGGCGGGAAGGTGAAGACGTGGAAACGGCGATGGTTTATCCTTACTGACAATTGCCTCTACTACTTCGAATATACCACTGTAAGCCTCAACACTGAAATCATTAAGGATCCTGATCATGGTCTTTGTATCTTTGGTGTCTTTTTTTTTTCCCTTTGGTAGCAATTCAAATCAAGAACTTAGTTTGAAGAAGGGGTTTTACCTGGGAGAATCCATCTGTAGATGTGGTGGGGGTGGTGATTGGAAAGTCAATAGAGCAGAAAATGCAAAAGCATAAGTTAAATCTGTGTTGTCAAAAAAGTTGAGGTTGAATAAGTTCAACATTTTAAAATAGAGTGGTTTTTGGCAGGATCTTTGCAGTTTGTATTGTGTGGTGTTGGAGGTAAGATGTGTGGTGTTGCTGAGCTAGGTTTTTGACTTTGCCATCGGTCGGAGAGACTTGCACACTGTGCTTTATACAGAGCGTTTGTTATACCAGAGCAGTGTGTCTTGGCCAGGGCTACATTCCTGGATGGGTCACCACTCTGACGTAGGCTACTCGACTGAGTGTGCAGCAATTTGGAATTTTTTCATGCTGTCAGTGATGGCTCGTACTGTTCATGAAGAACTCCATGAGATCTTTAACGTACACCATCTAATGCCGGCAGACGGGATGCCTAGTCTAGTGTCTATCCGAGGGATGGCACATTTATCGATGCCTGCAGAATACACCAGAATGGCAACTTGTGGCTGAGCTGAGACTCAAACCCAGGTTATACGGCTCAGAGGAAAGTATCCATGTGTGTTGGCTATCCTCCCAGCCCACTGGAGGAGAGAGAACATTGGGAGAATTGAAGGGAAAGAGTTTAAATATTTGGGGGGGGGGTGGGAAATCATAAAATGGAAATATAATGACAATCCTGTAATAAAAGTGAAATTGCTTAACAATAGAGCAAATTTGAAATTACATACAGATAAGATAAAAAAAAAAACTATAAGGGCACTCGGTAGAGCGCATACTTCTGCCCTGCAATGCCTGATCCATGAGAATATATTGGGCCCAATACATTTTTGAACTGTCATGCTATATATTGTTTTTGGCCCTCTCTCTCAATGGTGAAGATCTGGATACGAATCTTCACCAAAATTGAATCAATTCATCCTTGTCACACACCCAATCTGTCCACCAAGTTTCATCCAAATTTGTCCACAGCTTTTTGAGATAATCCTGCACACAGACAGATAGGGGTGAAAACATCATCTCTTTCACCTTTGGTGGTGGAGGTAATAATAAATATATATAGACATAAATATCTACCAATGTAAAACACTGTATTTGTATATTCGTCTGTCCCCCTTTATAAGGAAGATTTAAGTTGGGTTTTAAAGGCCAATCTTTTAGCACGACTGTGTTCACGCGGTCTCTTTTTCAGGATACAAAAAGAAAAAAAAAACTCAAACATTTTTCATAAAAGTAATTATGTGTCTTCTTTTAGAAATGTAGGTGGCGACTTGCAACCGGACATCAACGGCGGTGCACATAAACTAAAAAAATAACGACAACAACAAATACAAGTTGCAGGGAGGAGAAATTTGCTGCACATGATGTTCAATGTGAGCAGTGTAAAACGACTGTTCATTTATGTTCATAGGATGTCAAATAATGAAGATACAAGCACACCTGACTCGAGGTCGAGGCTTCTGACTGGCACACTCACGACACTGCACCGTCAAAATCAAATGTCCCAGAACATACAGAAAATATGGTTACATTTGTACGTATAGTGTTTTAAAGTTACGCTTCTTGTTGCGAAACGTCATGTCTTCCACTATCTTTGAATATTTCAAATAAAATAATTCCAACCATTAAAGTCTGATGAGCTTATATACTAGTCTAATATACTGT
>NC_140961.1:124943926-124993926 GCF_056783735.1 Eptatretus burgeri
TCATATCACAGCACGTCATTTATGAAAATAAAAGTACAAATTGACGTTCAAGACAATGTTAATGTCATAAATGAAAGTAAGTGTGCATATAAACTTGTGTTCCATTGTTTTAGTTAAATCTGACAAAAGCTTCAAATGTAATATTTGTCTCGGAGAGTTCCGGTTCTTAATTTAATACTTTTTTTTTGTATGTACTTTATGAACGGCCCATACGGGGAATCAGAGCGAAGTTTGAAGGGCTATAAAATCGGAACGAGAGCAAATTTCAAAAAAAATGGCTCATGTTGTTTGAGATAATAGTCCGTAGTATCTGAATCACTTATAACATTTGATCTCTCCTGATAAATGAGGGAGGAGATACGAGGAGATACGAAATCGACGATTTTCGCAACTTTGACAGCCTCGTGACGTTGACCTCGACCTTGGACGACCTTGAAAGTTATATTGTTGTCCATGTCTCATCGACCTCTATCCATTCCACTCTTGGTTATTTGTCTCCACTCTGTTTGATTGTGGATGGACATGTGGACAGACTTGGAGACTGTTTTTATTAGGTCATTTCCACTTAAATGATCGAGATAACCTAAAAATAAATGCAGGTGAGCGACCCGAATCAATGGGAAAGGACGGTTAATTATTGCTTACAGTGTGTGTGTGTGTGTGTGTGTGTGTGTGTGTGTGTGTGTGTGTGTGTGTGTGTGTGTGTGTGTGTGTGTGTGTGTGTGTGTGTGTGTGTGTGTGTGTGTGTGTGTGTGTGTGTGATCACTAGGCAACAAAAACAACTTTTCGGCTGCTATAAAGGGAAATGCAGGTGTTCTTGGCTAAATCTGGGCCACTGATTTCAAATCTGTTGTCAGAATTTATCCAGCGCGTCAGGTTTTCAAAATATGTACAGTATATGTATTTATGATACCCAGCATGCTATATTAGATACTTTATTATTGCAGATCCGCACATTGTACATTTCATATCGGTGCTTAGTAAACACTTTCACGTCATACTTAGATAACAATGATTCATCTCCGTGTATCGTGTGGTATACAAACAAAGAACATGAACGAGTTGCAGAAAACGAAGTTAATAAAACAGAACCTGGTAATCTTATGAAGGGTGTAAACTTGATCGGGAAATCTGCCCCGTTGTGAGTGATTCAGAAACAACACTTCAAGTTTACACTCTTCCTTTCAATATAATCAGTGTAGGCACTGTTCAGATGTGTTCAGAAGTGTGAGACACTTGCTCTTGTGCTTGTGTGTGGAATTGGTCTCCCTTTGCAAGAATCAGCAGTAATCGCCCATCGTGTTTTGGTTGAACCAGCCTTGATACCCAGTTTCCATGACCAAAATGTCTTGTATTGGAACCTTTCGCCATGCTCATCGCTTACCTCACCCAGATTCGGTGGGAAGAAATCAAGATGAGAATGCAAGAAGTGCATTTTAAGAGACATCCTTCAGCCGATTCGCTGATAGGCCTTCTGCATGTTGTCCTCCAATTCCACATACTCTTCAGCTCTATGTTTCCCAATAAAGTTCTGCACCACCAACACAAATGCTTTCCATGCTGCAAACTCAAGTCAGTTGAGTTTATTTTTGAACTCAGCATCACACATCAGTTCTCTGATCTGGGGCTTTGTCAGCTTGGTCATTTTTCATCCATTTTTAATAATTTAAAGTGCGTTCTGAAGCTCCTTTTATGAGAAATAATATTCTCCAACAGTTGTTTTGCTATAATTGAAACCAAAAATACAAAAAATAACAATTTGTGATCTCTCAAAATCACCCATCAGGGCAAACTACTGTAATTGGACCACATGTATAACTCAAAATCCTGAGAAAATTGTGACCTTCAGATTCAGAACCAGCATACCTAATTTAGTCAAGAACATGTTTCCACCCCTCTGCAAAATCTTTGTTGTCCAGTGTTCTGGGAGCTGTAGGAGGAGTGGAGAACTGTTTGTCCTTGGGTTAGACACTAAAATGTGTTGATGTGCAATGAAAGAATGAAACTCTAATGGTTACTTTGGTCATGCTGGTGCTGGTCATGCTGTTTGCTGCCTTTGCTTCTCGTCTCTCACCAGCATAAAGTGTGAAGTCCTTCCGCTGTAAACCAACCGTGTGCTTGCTTTGCCTTTGCTAATCTGATTAAAAAAAAAAATTTTGCTAAAGGTTTCTGACCTATCCATCTTTTTAGTTTTTTTGGACGAATCTTGTAGTGCTGTCCATTTTCCAAACCAAAACCGTGCCTACCAATCGCTGCATGACGTGCAATCGTCAAGCGCAGTGTGCCGATGTCTAGTCTTGTTTGAGAATCTGCGTTACTGCCGACTCGAGAGCAACCTCGATTGGAATTTTAAAGGCACCACATCAAACCTTGTGGTGAATTGAGTGATTACATGGTCAAAATGACGCTCGTAAGGTGTGTGCATGTGCGTGTGTACGTACAGGCGGAGTGAATTGTTGGAATTTTTCCATGCATTTGCGTCTTCCACTTCATCACAGATGATGGACATTTCACTGAGATAGTAATGAATGTTGTGCTGTGTTACGAGAGTCGGAAATGTACATTGGTGCAAGTGCAGAAATGTGCCTTCGAGCAGAATAAGAGAAAATATATGGAGAGTTTGCTGTAATGGTAATGGTGATGGTGTGAGTGAAAGGAATGAACCACTTGAAGAAGGAATTTTCTTTTTATTCAAACTGACAATTAGGGCTTGCGAGGCTGCTGCAAGTGTGAATGTGGTAAAATGGGCAACTGACTTCCTTAAATGTTCTGCCACTTTCAATCAACAGGACAAAGAACCTCGGGGAATAATTCCTCTGGAAAATCTTTGTATCAGGGAGGTTGACGACCCCAAAAAGCCGGTATGCATTGCACCACTCTCAAAACAACCTTTTGATTTCACTGCAATCCCCGTCATGTCTGGAATACGATTGTGAGGTGTAGTTGATGTCTTTAATAGCCGACATATTCTGTAGCTTAAATTTTCTGACAACGTACATCTATCTCACCAGTTGACAAAGCTTTAAGTTTTCTGGTGATTGAGCATCCATGGGTCACACATTTATAAATGGCTATCTCGAAATAAACATTAGGATCGCAAAGCTATTGCTGCGAATGTGTGTTTTTGTTTTCATCCAATCATTTTTGCTTTTGAACTCTAATGTTTTGTGTACTTCCGCAGCTGTCCAATGACCATTGTTGATCTTATTACCCTCGCTGAAGGAGAGGGTATTGCATTTGGGTCTGTTTGTCCATACAGAACTTTCGTGTTTTTCTCCGCAACCACTTGTTGGATTGAGATGAAATTTTCACCATTGGTGTGACTCTTCATGTAGAATGTTTTAATGATAATTATGACAGCATTTGTCACGTGATGTGGCAGCCATGTTGGAAAAACAAAAACTTTGGACCTCTATGTTTGAAACTGCACCAAGGAAAAAATTCAAACTTGTCACATAGCAAGTACTCCTCACGGGGAATGAGTGTGATGTTTTATGACGTCATAATTGCATATGTGGAACGCTCCGATCGGTATGAACATATTTGAGGGTCTTCATGGGATAAAATGGTCCACAAAATATTTTTGATGATGTCATTGGTCACGTGATTTGGAAGCCACATTGTTTTTTAAGAAAAAAAACCTTCTTCTCTTAAATGGCGCAACCAGTCATCACTGCCAGCAGTTGTAAAGTGGCAGTTCTAATTATGTCTTATTAATTATGTAACACACCAGCAGAGAAACACCACACAACACACCACACAAAACCAGTCCTGGTGAGGGTCTGCAATCTGATTGCTCTTTTTCTTCTTGTGTTCTGTACTTCTTCAGAACTGCTTTGAACTGTTTATTCAAAACAACAAGGGTTGTGTTATCAAAGCTTGCAAGACTGACACCGATGGCCGAGTGGTGGAGGGCAAACACCAGGTTTATCGGATCTCTGCACCTACAGTTGAGGAGAAGGACGAATGGATCAAATGTATAAAGTAAGTGGATGCGATCCCTTCCCCTCTCCCCTATTTTCCTCTCTCACGTTAAATCTAAGAGGAGTGCTCTCCTTGGATGTTAGAACTTAATTAATTTGTCATCCTTTTTATCACTCTTTGCATTAGGGAGTGTTTGTAACCTTAAATATTTGGAAAGATAATTTAATAGTATTTAAGGTATTATGTTATGCAGTATATGAGATTACTAAATGAGGTTATGTATATATTGTTACGAATCTACCACCCGCCCAGCGTGCGGACAGCCGCTTTAGCCAATGGCGGCCGTCTCGCCCACCGAACGGACAATTCAGTCTCAACCTTCCGGAATAACGCCGGAAACCAGTCACGGGTGTGCTCCAAGCGCACACCACGGCCTAGTCAACACTCTACCCGCGCGCGACAGGGTCAATCGCCGAATTATCGATATACCTAAGTATTCGCGTGGACAGACTACCGAGAGACCGTACCTCAACGAAGGCCTGCTTGGACACGAACCGCTTAAGCGGTTCGTTCCGTTCTGGGATAACCGAGCGGGGTATTATCGCCAGGCCTCGTTGGACCCAATTCTTTTATCGGCTATTAAAAAGCCCGCTATTATTCCGAGAGCAATACGGCGGTTCAATGGGGAAAGAGGACACAACAAACGGGTTAACATTCACACTAGGACATTTATTTATAAAACGACACGTACAGTAATGCAATGAAATTGGTGGGAATGGACAAGACATGAACAAGGCAAAGCACTACAACCTTCTATTATTATTATTATTATTATTATTATTATTATTATTATTATTATTATTATTATTCACAAGCACTTACACAGTTCTACTTGCGGGACACGGCGCCACAACATTCACACAAATAAACCAAGAAAAGACCCCTCAGAGACAAGAGGGTCAGACTGGACCCGTAGGCCTTTATTACGTGGTACTTGGCGGACCGAAGGAGTCCCACGAGACCGTTGCAGGTGACCTCCACCCTCGTGGTGCCTCGCCGGGCCCTGGTTCGGCGACCCTCAGTGGCTCTGCCCATACTCCGCTGGACTCCGCCCGTGCCTTCAATGCCGATCCGGCTGGCGACTCCTCTCCAGCTTGACCAGCGCCTCCATCGACCAACGAGAGGCTGACAGACTCCACTGCACTCCCAGACCGCAACTCCCAGACTGTAGCTCAACTCCGCTCCCAGACCTCCACAACTCCACACTCTTGACTCCCCACTGACTGAACGCCAACGCGGCGCTCCGTTCTCCGTTCTCTCCACGCAGCTCCCACTCCCACCAAGACCAGCGTGCCCCACGGCCTCTCAACTCGCCCTTTTATCTCGACGGCGCATCGCCCTCCCTTCGCGGTGCGCGGGGGAGGAAAATTCCCAGAGAGGAGTCGGGTTTTCATCCGTTTAGTAACCGTCACTTCTGTTTACCAGTTCCGAGGGGAAATTCCAAGAAGTGTGTTATTGGAGCTTTTTCTTGTTCTCCATGGCGTAGATGTTATTCGCCGCGGTGAGGTTTGTGGTGTGGTTCTTTGTTGTGGTGGCGTGGCCGGTGGTTGGCGTTGTGGTTGAGATGGTGGTTTGGTGATTGGGGTGGAGAAGGTGGTGAGGTGATGTTTGCGGTTGTGGGTATAGTGGTGAGGATGGCATGGTTTGTTGAGGTGCGAGTGTGGTTGTGGAAAGGCGGTTGGTCTGAACCGGTTGTTGAGAGCGATGCTGGTGGTGGTGGTGGATGGTGTGAAGCGGTTGATCCAAAATAACGATAGCAAAAGAATAATGGCTCACTCAAAGATCACAGCCCTGATAGCACGAATAATACCGTTTAAACATCGGTGGGGAAATCTATCTGAACACACACTTAGCGATATAACTGATCTTGGGGATATCCTTTATGGTGTCCTGTGAATTTCCACAGCCGAAACAATATATATATATATATATATATATATATATATATATATATATATATATATATATATATATATATATATATATATATATATATACCTACATCCTAAAACACCCCTATTTTGCCCTATTTGACCCTGTTATTTGCACGTTTACCTTAAAGCAAGTAAATTACCTTTGAATTAAAGAATTCCGCGAATAAATCGTTGTTACAGTCGAAATTAAAACACAAATTAATTTTTAATAAAGCTTTTTATGTTAAAATATTCGCACTGTTCCGAAAATATATCACACAACTGACAGGTGCTCGTTTCCTCATTTGTAAATTATAACATCTATGCAATGATTTTAAAATCCAAACACTATTTCTTCACCTGTCTATAATCGATGCGAGAGGAGATTTTAAGCAGCTCCTAACAACACACATGGCCTTCATGAACAGCACAAAGGTAAAATGAATGCGTCGTCTGTCGATCTAGGATGCGTGTTACAATTGCCTACAGTATTCAGTACAGTAACATGCTGTACAGGTTTGTAGCCTCGGTGTGCAACAGGTGCAACATCTAGGTTTGTGCAAGTACACTCAATGATATTCGCACAATGACGACATCGCTTCGGCCAAAGTCACATTTGCCACGGCGGCTGTGGGGTCTCCAAAATCTACGGCCACGAGCAATTTTACGGCGTCCACAGTATTTCCACGGTCACACAATGTAGCAGTCACATATGTTTTTATTTTTCGGGGAGCCGCACGGTGTATTTAGAAATTGTGGAGACCGAAAACGTGGTGGTGCCATACGGTCATTTAATTTGATGTCGCACGGTGACCTGAGGGTGTCCCTGCGGCTGCCAGAGAATTTTCAAGGTAGACGCAAGGTAGCCTCAAGGTGCCCGCAAGGCGACCGCAGGGGGCCGTCAGGCGAACGTTCGGCCAGACGGATGGTAACTAGTGCGTTAATTTTTTTTTTTTTTTTAACCAGTTTTTTTTTTTCGGCTTGTCGAATTGCTACGGCGAACGTAGAAATGAAAAAAGTTGTAAATCCGCGTTATAATTCCACGGCGACCCCGAAGGCCTGTAAAAGATAGCCAAACGGCGTAGGGCCACCCTGAGGCCACCGCAGAAACTCTGCGGCCGCCGCACGTTTCTGTCAATTGAGAGGGCGTACGGCCGCCGTATCCTCACCGTAGAGCAAATGTGACAGGCCTTAACGACGCATTTCTCAGAACGTATCCCCGTCGTTAAGTGGCGTGTGTGTGTGTGTGTGTGTGTGTGTGTGTGTGTGTGTGTGTGTGTGTGTGTGTGTGTGTGTGTGTGTGTGTGTGTGTGTGTGTGTGTGTGTGTGTGTGTGTGTGTGTGTGTGTTATTGAAGAAAGACCAACCCTCATCTCTCACCTGTGATTGGAGAGAACAACCAATCAGGTCTCACCTAATAGGTCAGCGGTAAACCTCGATAAAGGGTGATATTTTAGAAGTTTAATCAACCGGCTTGACACAAAGCTACAACAGGGCTCTTATGAAAGATGGTGATCTCAGTAACACATTTAGCCCTGTTGTCCTCGTATTTTGGTGTGCGGTCCATGAAATATTCACATTTGAAGGATACACCCGTCTGAATATTTGGACCATTTCAGAAAAATCACATAATTTCCCATAAACTACAAGACAAAGAGCCCTCTTCCGACACATTTGGTATTGAAATGTGTCGATTGGACAGGAGAATAATGTTGTATCACAACCACATCATTATATGTAAATTGATATGCCTTTATTGACAAAATACGATAATTTTCTAAATTTTTAGGACCGCCAGAAGGAAAATATCAGAGAAGGCGATTTTTCAAAACCGATGTTGACAATGCTATGTTCAGTAATCATCCTTTACAGTATTAGAGAGGATATGATAAAACGTGATTACGTAATTATCATCCTCACCATCGATCGCTCTCATCCATGCACCGAGGTTGTCCTGCATGGTTGTGCAAAAATGGACACTCCTGAAAGGCTATAGCTAAGCAAGTAGTTAAACCTAATATATCTATTTATCAACCCGGAAATGGTTTTCCGCCGTGCTTTGCTATTGACTCAAGTCCGCCCTGACCTGAACATGAAGCACGTCCTGAGCTATCCCATTACGTCTGTTCCGACATCTATCTTTCATGAAGATGGAGCTCCAAGGAAGAACACCAAAACAGAACTGGGGCATATTCTCGAGGGCCTAGTCGATGAAGAGCACAAAAACATTGCCAGTGATAACCAACATCGTAGCGTGTACATCAGGGATGCTATGGCTGAACTCCATATCCTGGGTGGAAATGGTGGTACGTTTGGTAACTTGGCGCAGTGTTACCTAAGTCAGTTGCTTCATTGCATCAAAACACACCACACCCTCATCGACGTCTTCGACCAATATGATGATGTCAATTCTGTGAAGACAGAGGAAAGAACGAGACGCCTTGCTGTTGCTGGTGGATCCCGAAGCTTCCAAGTCATTGCTGGATGCCCAGCACCACAATGGACGAAATTCATGGCTCTATCATCAAACAAATCCACCTTGACACACTTCATCTGTCGTCACGTCACACAACATGCACCAGCAGCAAAAGAACTTTCAGATCACCAAGAAAAGCTGATGTATTTGGCTGGTGGCTTCTCTGATGGTTCGCTTACAGCATGCCTTTCATCTGCAGGAATGTATCATGACAGTCAACTCGCATCAATGCAGGAAGTGGCAGATTCTCGGATATTTCTTCATGTGAAGCATGCCGATGATGAATTCAGACGTAACAATTTGCGTGGGTCCATTACAATCAAATCAGCAGACACTGATGTGCTTGTCTTAGCAGTCCACAACTTTCCACAGTTGCGGGACTCTGCCGAAATATGGATAGAGAAAAGAACATCAGCAGGATGCAAGCTTATCCCGGTCCATCAGATATGTTACAGCTTACTTCCAGAAATGTGTAGCCGGCTTCCTGCGTTTCATGCCCTGACAGGATGTGACTGTATCAGCATTCTTCGGCGATGGTAAAAAGAAAGCATGGAAATGAAGACGCTCCATCTTCAGAATAATGGTCCACACCTCGAAGTCCTTGCCACTGACGATCTCCAGGAGGCAGTGGCTGCTTCAAGACATTTAGTCAGTGCCATGTATGATTCTCAAGGGAAATATATGGATGCACACACAAATTTCAATGATCTCTGGGAGAAACTCGCAGCGACCAAAGATGTTCCAGTGCATAAGTTGCCTCCATCCGAACCAGCTTTTCTCGAACATGTGAAGATATCCGTTTACCAAACCCGAGTATGGATGAATGTCCACCTGGCAAATCCAGAAATTCCCACACCAGAGGGTCGTGGATGGTACAGAGGAGAAGGTGTGCTGCATCCCACATTGTTTGATGGACCCACACCAGCGGAGATGTTAGATGGTCTTGTGTGTTCATGCCGTTGTAGTGAACCATGTACCAACAGCTGCAGCTGCTCACAAGACAGTTTCCCTTGCACGAACGAATGCATGTGTGCCACCAGTGACAGGCAGTGTGGCAACGAACTGTCACATGGTGACCAAAATGACACGGACAGTGATGGTTGAACATATCGAGGACACTCGCTCAAAATATATGTTTTAGTTCATTTCTCACAGAACAATGTGTATTGGTGTAACATATAGTTATCACAACACTTGTGCAAACTTCAGTCACTATATCGTATAATTTGCTTGGACAAATTTGTTTCTAAATATTCTCATTATATTGTTATGGTAAACTGAACACATACAAAACTAGAGGGGGAGCACTCGGTAGAGTGCAAAACCTCCGCCGCCAATACTGCTTGGTCACTCAAGTGAACCTGATATCCTATTCATTCAATTTGACGTCAACAGTGCTCACAGAGTTATAGTTTGCAACTTTCCCTTTTACTTTTAACTTTTACATACTCAATTCATTCATCATAACTAGATTCCTTTAGACAGAAATTGATTTTACGTGGGTATATCCACCTGAAGTTCCAAAATCAGCCGCAATTATAATTTTGGCATGTTTTTTGTTGGAAATCACTTATAACATGTAGAAATGTAAAAAAAAAAAAAAATCGAAATTTTGTTGAAAAAAAAAAGTTACAAATTTTTTTTTTCTCTAACAATTTTTTTTTGGGGGGGGGGGGTTGGAAATCACTTAAATCATTTAGAAATGCAAAAAAAAAAATTCAAATATTTTTTCAAAATGGCCGCCATAGCGGCCATATTGGATTTTGGACCAAGTCCAAAATCTAATGGCATGATCCTTGGACCATCCCTAACCCTCCCCACCAAGTTTCGTCGAAATCCGTTGAGGAGTTTTTCCGTAATACTGTTCACAAACAAAAACAAACAGAAAGGGGTGAAAACATAACCTCCGATCTTCGATGGTGGAGGTTAATGAAAAAATATGACAATTGGCAGATGTTTGTTTCTGTAGTTGATAATTTTCGAAGTTAGCGGTCCGGAAATTACGTCTTTTTTTTCTATTAAAAGCACTAAAATGTATATATATATATATATATATTTATATATCTAGAAGTATTCCATTAAGTAACGAGTAGTATTTCCCTGTTCATTCTGCACATTTCAATACCAATCATGTAAAAATAGGGCGCATTGCTTTGTAGTTATGGCTAATTCACTAATTTTCGGAAATAGTCAAAATTTTCTAATCGGGGTATCCTTCAGGTGTGAATATTTCATGGGCCGCACACCAAAAAATGAGTGAACAGGACAAAATGAGTTACTGAGATCCCCATCTTTCATATGAGACCTCTTGTAGCTTTGTGTCAAGCAGGTTGATTAAGTACCAAAAAATCTGACCTTTACCGCTGGCCTGTAATTAAACCCAGGTGGCGAGGATTGTGCAAATAAATCGTCAACTCCCTTGTTCTTTGAGCCAAATAAGCTGCATTAAGCAACCAAGAAAGCCTACCAAGGTAAGCCCTTTACTGTTTCAAATTCTTCTTAGAGTTCCTCTACAGCTGTGAAGATGTTCACAAATGGTCCACACATGAGAATGCCAATGCTACACACTCCCTAAGCTGCTGGACCAGTTTCATCGCTTGTAGGCGAATAATCAGCGACAGTACAGACAGAAATGCATATCAATGAGGCTCCCAAGCATGTATCACGTGTAAATGTCAAAAGCCTTTATTGGTTGCTTTATTCAACTTCTTCGGTTCGAAGAGCATGGGAGGAGTAGATTTATTTATTTAATCCTCGCCACCTGGGTTTATTGATTAGGTGAGAGCTGATTGGTTGTTCCCTCAATTCACAGGTGAAATGTGGGTGGGTCTTTTTCATTTATATATTGACTGCTTTAGACATTTGCACATGATACATGCTTGGGGGCCTCGTTGGTATGCATTTCTGTCTGTGCTGTTGCTGATGATTTGCCAATAAGTGATGAAACCAGTCTGGCAGCTGAGGGGTTGGTGGGGGGGGGGGGGGGTGTAGCATTAGGATTCTCATGTGTGTACTCTTTGTGATTGCCTTTACAGCTGTGGAGGATCTCTGGGAATGGTTTGAAACAGCAAAGGGCTTATCTTGGTTTGCTTTCTTGGTTGCTTTATGCAGCTTCTTTGGTTAGAAGAACATTTGAGTAGTCGATATATATGAGACAGCTGGAGAAGAAATTGGAGGTGCAAGGTGAAATGGCATTGGGACTTGTGGAGCTGAATAAGTCCTATGACACTGTCTGGGAGAGATGGTCATGGTGACACTGAGATGGCTAGGAGTGCCAGAAGCAGAAGTTAGGTTGATGGACGTGATGTACAAGGGAACAAAGGGAAGAGTTTTGGTTGGTCCTATAATGTCAGAGAAGTTCAGTGTGAACATTCAGGTAAGGAAGGTCTCACAGCCTGCTCATGATTATCATGGTGATGTCAGTGGTTGGTAGGAAGGTGTACATGAGTGGTAGTATGGGGAGGATGTTGTCTGCAAACAGTCTGGCTGTTGTGGTGGAGACTAAGCAGGAGATGCAGGAGGCACTGGGGGGAATGGAAGGGAGGCATTCAGGAAGAATGGACTGAAGATGAGTATGGAGAAGACGGGTAACGTCCAGCAACATATGAAATCTGATCTCCAAGCTTCCCTCTTTCAGCTTTCCTCCTTTACTCCGCTCTCTCATTGCTAGCTTTTTTGTCCAGCCATTCTATTTCCATAATTGTTGATGGTTCAACCTGCCCCTCAGGGTTCTGTCCTGTCTCTTACACTCTTCCTTCTTTTTATCACTTCTGGAGGTGGTTCGCAGGAAGGTGCAGAAAAAATCAATAACACCCTAACCCTAACAAATGCATCCGCATGCTGATGACATAACATTACATTCCTCTGTTTTTTTCACATCCGCTCCATCTTTTCTTGCTCAATCTCCATCTCATTTTATCGTGATTACTTCTTTAAATTCAGATTTTGACAGGATTCCTCAGTGGGACAAATGTCATCAATTTAAGTTTATTGCTTCTAAAACTAAATTTATTCCTATTTCTCTGTCGAAAACGCTTCTCAACTTTCCCATCTCCTTTGAAGCGCTACAGTTTTACCACTCAATACATTAAACATACTTGGTATTACTATAACATCAAATCTATGTTGGAAACCTCACATTGTACAAATAGCTAACAATGCCTCTAAGAAATTAGGAGTCCGATTCTGACGTCGAAAATTCTAATCGTCTGAACAGTTTCTCCGATTTATATAAACGATTGATTGTCTTTGTACAGAGTACTGCCATCACATATGGGGAGGTTCCAACCTATTCATATTTACTTGACAGTGTTGAGTTTAAAGCAATCTGACTTATCAACTCTCCAAATCTGACCTCAAACCTCAACTTGCTTGAATTACATCGTAATGCTTGCTCGCTTTCCCTTTTCTCTTGATATTGCTTTGGTTTCTGCCCCTGAAAAGTGGCTGCTTGTATACCTCTGCTGCTAGCAATACCACAAAATACTCTGCAACTGCAAGCCGTGACGTCACATGGTTATTGTGTGGCCATTGGGAACTCAAGGGTGGGCTGTTATGTTTGTTATTTTCCCTTCACCACTAAGCTCTGGAATTATTTTCCTTTTCTTGTCTTTCCTAACGGTTTTAACCTGCCCATTTTCAAATGTCAAGTTTTCCAGTTCCTCAAAACCTCTTTCATTATTTCTTCCTTCTCTTGACCTCTCTATTTCTTCAGTTCTTTTTTGTTTCATTTAAGGCCTGTCCTTTATGAGGAGGACTAGAGCCTTTGATGTAAAAAAGGGGGAAAAAAAAACCACAGGGAAATAGTTTTGAGTATTCTGGGGGAACAGTGACCGAGGATGGTAGGTCGGAGGCAGAGAGCAGTGGAGTATTCAGGTGGGTGCAAATGCGTGGATGAGGGTTGAGGAATTGATGGCCGACAGAACTAGAGTTCATAGAACACCTTACCCCACCCAATCTTGAGAAAAAGGACATGGAAGGGTCTTTTAAACTCTTGCTTTGCATTTCCGAGCGCAATCTATGTTTTGTATGAGCCGTGATTTTGTCTGAATGTCGATATTCCCCAACGCAGAGATCGTGAGCAGAAAATTTGATTGGTCGAGATGACGTAAAATGGCTTAATATTTTGTCCAAGTACTACAAAACTGGAGGTTAGAAAAAAATGCCAAGAAGGTGATTTGTGTTCTATAGTGTTCAAGTACATAATTCAATTGAAATAAGCTGAAGTAAAGAAAAAAAACAATATGCGTTTTTTGTAAGTTTACTGCCGTTGATGCACCGTCTTATACAACACCTTATTTAACACATTAAATTAGTTATTCGTACCTGTTGTTTGTGTCATTTATGACAGTACGTTTCCTGTTTGGAATGATTTTCAATTTTGTTTGGCTGCCAGACAGGCAGACAGACTAAAACGATTAACTTACTCCTCTGTGTACATGTGTACTCAGGATGAGATTCCATACAACTTGGCAAATTTAGAGCCAAATTACTGTTAAACTGTAGGTTCGTGGTCGGATTCATGTTCTACAGTGTTCAAAATATAAAATCAAATTGAAATGAAGTAGTTTCTCGATCATAGACTGATGTCGACAGGCAGACAGAGTGAACCAATTTCTTAACCACGCATTTCGCTTCGCATGCGGGATAAATATGAAGGAAATTGAAATGGAAAGTTCTGGTGTTTTGTGTAACGCTGGCCTACCTTTAAGGTTTGGAGACAGTGGCACTAACAGAGAGGCAATGACAGAGGCTTACATGTCTGTGAGAACAACTGGGTCAGGAGGATTGTGAGTGTGAAGTGGGTGGGTGGGTAGGAGGAGGATGGATGAACTGAGGGAGAAGATTGGTGTGCAAGTAAGTTTGAAGGGAGATTGGTAAGAACTTTCCTGGAAACTTGGTGAATATGGGCGAAGAGAGAATGGTAAAGAGAGTGGATAGATTGCGGGTGCAAGGTAAGAGAAAAAGAGATAGACCGTAGTTTAAATAGAAAGATTGTGTGAGGAGGGATATGAATAAGGTGAATGTGGTTGGCTGAGGGCAGAGAGAAGTGGAGGATTATTGTGGTGAAGGCAGGGCAGAAGATTGGTGCCATTGGATCTCACCCCTTGCAAATGGGGAAGAGGATGAAAAGAAGAAGTGAGATTATTGCCTGGTATATTGAAACCAGTGTAATGCCAGCGACAGTGCCTTCAGAAAGTATTCACACCCCTTGACTTTTTCACTTATTTTTTTTTTTTGTGTTACAGCCTGATTTTAAAATGGATGAAATGAAAAAAAAATAATTTCACGGATCTACGCAATAATGATGAAGGAAAAAAAATTTTCCAATGTTTTTTTTTGCAAATCAATTAAAAATGAAATACAGAAATATCTAATTTTCATCAGTACAGTCATGCGCCACTTAAGGCCCAGTCACACCTTGACGTTTTAGCCAGCTTATGCCGATTTTTGGAAAATTTGTCTAAAACACTGGTACACGTTGAATACGTTATGGGTAAGTTTTGATAACATTGAGAGTACGCTGAAAAACACTGCCATACGTCGTTGTACGCTGGCTTTAAACGTTGTACTTTTCGGTTCTCCTCAAATTTTCCATGCTTGAAATTTTAAGACTTATGCCAGCGTATGACTCACACGTTCCGCTACGCTGGCCACAAGTTGTATGCACGGTCTGCGATCGTTGACAGACGCACATGCTACTTGTAAGTTAATCATAAGTTGAGACACGCCGAGGTAATGTTTAGCGTACCCGAAACTTATTTCTAACCTATGAGTAACGTGTTGTACTCACGTTACGCGATCGGTGACACACATCGACACACGTTACTTGTAAGGTGCTCATAAGTCGAAACACATCAAGGTAATGATTAGCGTCAGTGTTCCAGACTTCCTGGTTTTATTTTTTTTATTTTTTTTTCTTCCTTCCTTCGGTATGATGGTGATTTTGACATTTCCATTTCTAGTGCGGTTATAATATAATATAATTAATAGGCTGCTGCTCAACAATTTAAATCATAACCGCACTGTACACTGAACACCGTCATAACGAAGAAAAAAAAAAAACCGGGAGTCTGGAACACTGACGCCAACCATTACCTTGACGTGTTTCGACTTATGAGCACCTTTCAAGTAACGTGTGTCGATGTGTGTCAACGATCGCATATCGTGCGTACAACTTATTCCCATCGCATGTGGAGCGTGTGTCATACGGCAAGTACGTCGTAAAATTTTCAACATGTTTAAAATTACAAGACGTACTCCATTTAATACGACGTATGATAGCGTACTTTAGCGTTCTATTCACGCATACCAAACTTACCCATACCATATTCGACGTGCGCCAGCGTTTTCGACGCATTTTTCAGAGGTCGGCATACGCTGGCAAGATCGCCAAGGTGTGACTGCGATGTTGACACTTCCATTTCTGCGGCGGTTATGATTTGAATCGTTGTGCGGCAGCCTTTCCATAACCTACGCCACGTCATTGTCAGCGATGCGTGCAACGCGCGATGCCTAAGTTCGACTATCGTTGGGCATAGGTTGTGAAGGCCGACAACAGGTTCAGCATTTGTTGGTATAAGTTATCTATAACACAACGAAACGTTCTGTGTCCGTTTCTCATACGTTATGCAAGAGACCAAGTCGCTATGAATATGTCCGAATCTTTTAAAAAAAACATCAAAAGTTCAACGTAAGCCAGCGTTTTACATACATTTTAATACGTTGCCATTGCTGACTAATATGTCAAAGTGTGACTGGGCCTTTAACAACGGGATACGTTCTGAGAAATGCATCGTTAAGCGATCTCGTCATTGTGCGAACATCATTGAGTGTACTTACACAAACCTAGATGGGATAGCCTACTACACACCTCGGCTATATGGTATAGCCTATTGCTCCTCGGCTACAAAACTGTACAGCATGTTACTGTACTGAATATTGTAGGCAATTGCAACACACATCCAAGATCGACGGAAGACGCGTTAGTTTTATCTTTGTGCTGTTCATGACGGCCATGTGTGTTAGTGGCTGCTTTAAATCTTCTCTCGCATCGATTATAGAAAGGTGAATAAGTAGCGTTTGGATTTTATAAATAAGCATTGCATCGATGTTATAATTTACAAATGAAGAAACGAACACCTGTCAGTTGTGTGATATGTTTTCGGAACAGTGCGAACACTGATTTTCTTGAATCCTGATTTAGCGCGACCCCACTTTTTTTTTCACGATGACATTTTATGGACCTCAACGATCCCGTTATAATGTGGCCACACTGTACTTATTATCATTATCAACTATTAGGTACTGTACATAATTGTATGTGCTATACTTTACTTTTATATGACTGGCAGCGCTATGACATCACGAGGCGATAGGAATTTCTCAGCTCCATTATAATTTATGGGACCACCGTCGTACATGCGGTCCGTCGTTGACCGAAATGTCATAATGCGGCGCATGACTGTATTCAGCCCTCTGAGTCAATACTTTGTCGGAGCACCTGTGGCAGCGGTTACAGCTTCGAGTCTTCTTGGGTTTGTTTGTATCACCATTGCACTTCTGGATTTGGGGATTTTCTTCCAACTTCCTTGCAGATTTGCTCGAGCTCTCTGAAGTTGGACGGGGAGCATCAGTGAACAGCAATCTTGAAGTCTTTCCACTGATTCTCTCAATGGGATTCAAGTCTGGGCTTTGGCTAGGCCACCCAAGTACTTTCACGTTCTTGTTCTGAAACCACTGCAGTGTTGCTTTGGCTGTATGGTTGGGGTCATTATCCTGTTGGAACGTAAACCTTCTCAGCAGACTAAGGCCATTTGCACTCTGAAGCAAGTTCTCAAGGATTTGCCTGTATTTGGCTCCATTCATTGTTCCCTCTATCCTTGCAAGACTCCCAGTCCCTGCCGCTGAAAAGTAGACTCATAGCACGATGCCGCCACCACCATGCTTCATGGTAGGGATGGTGTTAGACGGGTGATAGGCTGCGCTCGGTTTCCGCCAGACGTAGCGCCTTGCATTCAGGCCAAAGAGTTCAATTATCATCTCATCAGCCCACAGAATATTTTTCTTCATGCTCTCAATGTCTTTCACATGCCTTTTTGCAAACTGAAGGCATGCCGTCATGTGCATTTTTCTCAGAAGTGGCTTCAGTCTGGCCACTCTCCCATTTCGCCTAGATTTGTGAAGTGCTGCAGAGACTGTTATCCTTCTGGCAGGTTCTCCCTTCTCAACCAAGGAACTCTGTAGTTCTGTCAGAGTGGTTATTGGGTTCTTGGTCACCTCCCTGACCAAGGTCCTTCTTGCCTGGTTGCTCAGTTTGGTCAGACGGCCAGCTCTAGGAAGAGTCTGGGTAGTTCCATATTCTTTCCTTTTCCTAATGATGGAGCTCAATGTGCTCTTGGGAACTTTCAACATTCCATAAATTGTTTTATATCCTTACCCGAATCTATGCCTACTCACATTTCTATCTCATAGTTCTACGGACAGTTTCTTGGATTTCATGGCAGAGTTTCTGCTCTGACACACAGTCAACTGTGGGACCTAATATAGAAAGGTGTTTCTTTCTTAATAATATCCAATCAATTTAATTATCCACAGGTGGACTCCGATCGAGTTGCAGACATCTCAAGGATGATCACAGTTAATTGGATGCAGCTGAGCTCAATTTGGAATGTCATAGCAAAAGGGTTGAATACTTATTGACAAAAGCATTTCAGCTTTTAATTTTTCATTAATTTGTAAAAATTTTTTTATAAAAGCACATTTTCATGTTATCATAATGGGGTATTTTATGTAGATCGGTGACAAAAATTTTAAGTTTAATCCATTTCAGATTCAGGCTGTGACAACAAAATGTGACAAAAGTCAAGGGGTGTGAATACATTTTGAAGGCACTCTATTGATTATCTATTGATCAACTTATGCCTGATTGCAGTGTTTGTCACAGAAAACGATTTTATCATTGGAAGTTTGCAATAATATCACTTTTTACATTAACAAAGAATATACTCGTGTTTTATTTTTTGATAAATCAATGATGCATTTACGACGTATGCATTTGTTAAGGTGAGTATGTGGGAAGGACAAGGTGGGGAAAATGGGTAGTGGGCAATGACGGAGGAGAAAAAGATGGGGATGGAGCACTTTGCTTTCAGGATCATCACAGGTTTCTAACATTTGAACTTTCAAAACACCAATACATACCCCACTTTTGTGTTATCACCCTTTTAATAAAAGTAAATAGAAAAAAAATAACGCCGGTAGGATTGAGCAGTTTTATTTTCTGATCGTGAGTGCCTGTCGCTTTGTCGTTGCTGTAGATCACCTGTGGCACTAGTTATATATTGCAAAAACGGGTACATCTTGGGTCGATTAGGAACTTCTCCCTCACAAGGAGGCATTCAAAAACAAGTCTGTTACAGTTGCTTTCCTCTCGAGCTTTTGATTTGTCATAAATCTACTTTAAATATAAATATCATTTGCAATGCAAGAATGACGGAGGTTGAGCTCGATGTGTTGACTTTTTTTTTTTAATTGTTCAGCCGCAATTTTCGCAGGAGAGTGTAGTTGGAAGTGGAATGCTGCATATATGGATAAGCAGCATAATACGAAAGCTCAATTTTGGGATCTGCTACAGACTTTTTGTTGTGGTGGTTATCTTAGTCAGATTTGGCCTTGCCATAAATAAACAACTTTTAGGGGAGGACTCTTCAAACCAGTTTAATCCTCAGTTTGTACAGTCCACCCCCCCCCCCCCCCTTAGAACTTTGGAGGGATTCAGCCTTTTGATCCTGTCTCAACACGCAAGATATTGTAACGTACACCATCCTCACCATTACCAGACTCGAACCTGCTGATTCGGGGGTTAACACTCCACAAGTTGGTCTGAGTGATGGAGCCTTGAATTTAAACTGGGGTCACCGAAATAACCCATGGCTATCCTCTGGTAGGAAGTCCTGCTGAGGACTTTTGTGGAGATGCTGAGAGAACCAGCACATGCCCCTCACCCTGTGAAGGTCCCGGCTCGACTACCCTTGCGCGGACCTCGCTTTTGGGATTCCCAGCCCATCTGCCCTGACATGGATCTCGCTTTCGGGATTCCCACCTGAACTGCTGATTCTCGTTCAAAACCGGTGCTCGGGTGACGTTACAAGTCGCTTGGCTTGAGCACACCATTGATTGGTCTGATTCAAAAGAACACGTGCTCCATTCGGCTCGAGAGCCATTAGTCGCGAGGAGAAAGGGGAAAACTGTATTAATCAAATAAATAAATGAGAAACAAGTACATTTAACAGTGAAAAAGACAAAGGTTCTCCCAAACACGATCTTGACGGGTCAAAATTGGAGTTCAAAACACATCTACTCTAAGCATGCAAATTACGAAATAACTAACCAACACACTTTACACTTCAAGTCGATTTTAATGACAATATAATGAAGGATAGTTTTGTTTCTTTTTAAACACTGACTATTTGTGTTATCACTTTATTCTTCATAACTTTTAAGTATTTGTGGATGAGTAAGCATAAACGACAGTATTGAATGAACCACTTTTATCTGAACGAGCAAATTACCCACCCTATGGGCAATCTTGTTCCAAGCATGCAACAATTCTTCTGAAGCATACCTTTATTTGGGTGGTGTATAGACAACTGATAGCTCTGTATAGGCAAAAAAATAAATAACCCGGGCTATGCGCATGAAGCAAAAACATACCTCTTGCTTATAATTCAAAACGCTTTACTCCACTGGAAAACATGGGGACAGGAATACTGCACTGTAAATGGCGGAGACCTGTAATACTGGGGAAATCCTGGAGGTGGCACTACATGATACACATTTACGTAGAGAATGGCATCCCGCCTATTCCCCAAAGACCACCAGGAAAGATTAAAAACACACCCATACATTAATTGGGGTCATGCTGATCCTATGTAGCAAGTCTGGATGTAATCAGCGCAGAACTGTGGGAGAAGCACAAACACCGTTCCGTGAATTATATCTAGTAAGGATACTGGCTTAATAATCCTGTTGATTGGGGGGAATCTCAAGGAAATTATGGTGTATGGGGTGGGGGCAGGAAGAGCATGGGAAGGAGGTTTGTCGGAGATGGGAGCAAAAGGAAAAGCAGTATTGGGAGCTGGAGGTTGGATGTTTAAAGATTCAACCTTTTAAAAACTGTTGTTTTTCAAGTATATGTTGGAGTTCGTTCACAGGGTGCGGGGTGGCTCTCAGTTTAAGCCTCTTAATCTGCAAAAGATTATTTGCTTTTCTAGTTTTTTTACCGTCTCACATTTGCTAATGATGGCTGGAGAAGAGGAAAAGTAATAAACGGATTCTTGGGTGGAATATTTTATGTATTCACAACGTTGTCCAATGTTTGTGCCATTGATCAGAGCAAGCATCAGCAGAGATCCCTTCTATGACATGCTCGCAACAAGGAAAAAACGTATATCCGTGAAGAAGAAGCAGACGTAACGCGTCGGCAGTGCCTCCTCTTTACATGTGACATCACAACCCCATCGGTTATGCCTGAGGCTCTCGCTCGAGACCGCCTTGAGAAGCATCACCACTTTTAGGCAGAAGTGTTTGGATTCATCCACAATTGCATTAAAGGTTGAACGTATTCCTGCCTTCCATTATGTTTATTAATGTAGCACCCTTTATTTTTATTTTATTTTTACCCAATAAGGGTAAAATTAAAACTATTAAACACACGTTCATGCCATTTGCTGTTTATCATTAAAGTGAGAAATGGCTTTAATTTTTTTTTTTTACTGTAATCTCCTTCATACCATAATATGCAAAACTGAGCTGGAAATGACTGTACGGCATTGTACGTATATAATATATGCTATATAGCGTGCTGTACCATGGTTTTCGCACAGCTGTACAGATAGTATGCTCTCTGCTTTGCAGTGCGGCATTTGGCCTGCTTCGTATTACGTAATGCCCTGGCACAATCGTGAGTCCCAAATGCACGGATGGTTATTACATGTCATGGCAGTTTGACATGTGAGCAAGAAGTCTAGTACGGGATAAAGATCGGCGAAATTGATTTCTAATTTATTGTATTTTGTTTTTGAGCATGTGGTTGGAAGTGAATTTCTTTGCGAGCCTTTCTCTTATGTTTCGACTTTTGGGAGAACGTATTTATTACATGTGGACGGTTTGAGTGTCTTTAAAGCATGGTTTAAAACCACTGTGGGTGGATTGAGAGGTTAACCTTTTGGGCCAAGTTATTATTTTTTAATTTTTATTTGTTTCTATTTGGTATTAAATCACTGCCTGTATGTACCATTTACTTTTACTTTGTTCAACTTTGGGTAAAGCTTTTAATAATATAGTTTGTTGTTTTTTTACCTGGCATGTGATTTTTGCTTAAACTTTATAAATGTTCTGATTGAGAAGTTTTACCTGGGTTTATTTTGCATGTACATTGTATCTTTCTATTCCTTTTTGTACCCCTGTTTATCTCTGAACATGTTTGGATTCAACCATCAAACCTTAGTGTGATTTGGGCAAAAATACAAAAAAGTTTGGTTTTAAAAGCTTTATCAGTCCTTGATGAAACACAGGTTATTTCTGTGCAATGCAGAGGTCGAGTATGAAATGCAAGTATTATTTTTTTATTTTGGAGGTTGTGCTATTTATCAATTTTGTATATACAAATCAATGCTACACTCATGCCTAACTGCCTGGAGAAATTAATTTTTACTTCTTTTGACAAATAAAATGTCTATTCCTTCTTATTTATGCAGTTTTATTTTTATTCAATGTGTATTAATTGTTTGAATGAAATTGCAACAAATTAATTGTACAAATAAGATTTCTCCACCCACGTTATGGTTCCAGCTCTGGATGTCATATGTTTTACCCTTTGAACCCTTGCGGCCGTTTTACCAGGTGCTATTCAAACCTCCACATATCCGAGCAGCTGGATTTTTCTCCAGAGAGCCCAGTTCAGGGTGGTCGAGCCGAAAGTCCAAGGAGCTCAGGGTTCAAAGGGTTAACAGAAGTGTTCTTCTTGTAGGATTCCCTGTCTCCTCTGTGGCTCTCCCTGGCTAATTTTTATGCCTCCGCTGACAAAGTTGCCAGAGGCATTATTTCTTCTGTTTTGACAAGTTCCACCCCCATGCTGGTGATGGTGTTGCTGTCAGTATCAACAACTCCTTTCCTTGCTGTACATTGTCCACCCTCTGGTTGTGCATTCCTTTCTGTTACCACTTTTTGTTTATCTGTGGTGTACCATCCATCCAATGGTAATTACATGCTTTGTACTCGTCCCTTTATTTCCTCCTCAAACGTGGATCAATATGTAACTATCCTTTCTGACTATTCCTCATCCATGGTGACTTCAACTGCCTTTTGCAGCCAAGGTCTAACCCAATCTGTAACTTTCCAAAACCAGGATTTCTGCAATTGGTATATCTCTCTCCCCAAACTTGGACCTGGTAATGATTAACTTTCCATCAAACATCTCTTCTTCCTCCTCTGTTAGAGTAAAATAAAATAATGTTAAAGGAGAGACATGAGCTGTAAATATTGTGAAATAAAATGTGACTGGCGAAACAGGAAGAATGGATGAGCATAACGTCTTGAGGTTGGCCGACACATCTAGAAACGTTATGACGTACAATGATGATGTGCAATCGGTGGACTATCATTTTGTATGGCTTGTTGGTCGAGTTTAATGAAGCTCTACATCCATGTTGAAAACGTAAAGAGGGTGGGGTTCGGTGCAAGGGTTGTCCATGGTAATGGTACTAAATTCAGTGTTGAGAAGGTATTATCCGTACCTGAACCAAAATCGAATCGGCTTGTTCTCATCACCTACCCAACAAATCGACCTAGTTGTCGTAACTCGTCCAAAACTTTTTGAAATATCGTTTTTAGCCATATTCTCAATGGTGAAGAATATTTCAAAAATCCATCCACAACCTTTTGAAATATCCTGCTCAGACAGACAAAGAAACAGACAGACAGTGTTGAAAACATAACCTCCATCCACTTTCGATGGCAGAGTTAATTTCAGCAAGTCAGCAGTGGAGCAAATCTCTTCTTTCTTTACATAAATTGTTGGTTGGTTGTGCTTTTCCTTTTTACAAAATGGAGAGTTCAACCTCAAAATTGAGTGTGTTTTTGTGTGTGATGTAATGGTCATGTGCACTATTTTTGGAGCACCCTTTGTCTTGGGTTATGAGCGGTTTGTCAGGAAACGAAACATCTCCCCCACCAGGTGTCCTGGTGAGGAAGGTGTATGATATGGACACCCAGCAGGATTAAAAACAAAACCTGTCAAAGGGCGAAGGAGCTCCTTGTGAGCCAACGGCCATCCATATCTAGTGCCCAACTGCATCTCGGGACGTCGTCTTGCAGTCGGGTTACTTTTGATGAGGTTGGTGGCAGGATTTGCACTCCGGCCACCGTAAAACCCTTCATTCCGCAAAACGTACTAAAAGCACAAATAAATCTGAAAACCTACTCCGTGGGAGCACCTCCTGTGTTGCTGCCTTCTGCAGGACAGATCATCGGATGACAGGATTGGGGCAAAGCCTTCGTGACTCCCACTCTTTGATGATAGGAGGAAAACTGCAGAGTAAACTTCCCGTGTCAGATTGCGGAAGTGTATTGGGGTGATGCTGAGGTGTCGTCCACCAGACGGCATTCTCCTTGGGTTAACCTGAGGCGGTCCCTTCGGGTGGGTGCCTGGAATGTCCTATTCCTAAAAGAGGATAATCACCTGTCTGTTTTCTGAGTTTCGGCGTTTCAACATTGGTATTGCAGCACTCTGAGGTTTGGAGACCGGATAGTGGCGAGATCATGGCGCGTGGTTATACCTACTATTGATCTGGTCGATCTGATGATTACCATGCCCAAGGAGTTGCTGTAGCTGTGTCCAATTAGCCAACTCCATTGATAATTGAGTTCACACCGGTCAACGAGCGAATGATGAGAGTAAAGATTCGTCACTCCTTGGGTGTCATTTGCCTGGTCTCTGTATATGCTCCGACTGAGGCGAGTGATCTCACCGTGAAGGACGCATTCTGTGCCACACTCGAGTCTGTGGTTGATCATTGCCCCAGGCGAGATACTCTTCTAGTCTAGGGACATTTCAATGCATCAATTGGAACTGACAGGGATGGTTATGAGATGTCTTGGTCCTCATGGGTCTGAAACTGTGAGCCAGAATAGCACCAAGACCCTTGACGTTGCAAGAAGTTATGGACTTTGGGTGACTGGTTCATGGTTTCCACACCCACAGGCTCATCGCTGGACTTGGTATTCCAATGCTGGTGGTGTGACAAAGGAGATTGATCATGTGCTCATTGATGATCGTTGGAGGATGATCCAGAACTGCAGGTTCTACCGGAGTGCTCCGTTCCTCAATCCTACACCGACCACAGGCTTGTTGAAGCAACTCTGAAGTTACAGCTTAAATGCAGGAGAATGGCACCATCCCAGCCTCACCTGGCTGTTGGCAAGCTCAAGGATGAGAGGGTAGCTGAGGAGTTTACGAACAGGTTGAGTGGTGATTTGGGGGATCTGGGTGCTTTTGGGGAAACCTGAGGAGTTGTGGAGTGCCTTTAAGACCACCGTCGTTATGTTGCAGGTGGATGTCTTGGAACTCACTGTGGGGCGAAGAAGAATTTTGTTTCAAGGGACAATGGATCTCAAGGGACAGCTGAGCTGTTGAGGGAGCTGAGGCATAAAACTTTATGTGTGAGGAATCTGTGAGGGGGAAGAGCATCCCCTGTGGTCAAGCGATTCCCTTGCTGCTTTCACAGGATATCGCACATTGCTTTCCTCCAACCCCGTCTCTCGGTATGCTGCAGTTAGAACGAAGGGTGGTGGTCTTTTGACAAGAATCCGAAGTGAAGGCTCGCTGGGCCGGTTACTTTGAGCGGCTGTACCAGGCTGATCCACCAGCTGTCGAGTTGGATGTCAGGGGTGTTACTATCGCTATTGCTGACTCTGTGATCAGGGATCCACCCTGGATCAACTGTGATCCACCTTTGTTTGTGGAAACAAAGGCTGCAGTGAACTGGTTGAAATGGAGTGAAGCTCCTGTGATCTGTGGCATCCATGCTGAACTTCTCAAGGGTGGTGGAAATGCTGTAATTATGTCGTTGCACGCAGTGATGTGCTCTTCCTGGAACACAGGCATCATCCCAACTAACTGGAAGAGGAACTTTGTCCCTCTCTTGAAAGGGAAGGGTGATCGCCAGGACTGCAACAACTACCGAGGGGTGACATTGCTCTCAGTGCCCAGCAAGGTCTTTGCTCGGATAATTATTGATAGTGTTCGCCACCATCTGTTTGAGCACCAGCATTCAGAGCAGTCAGGATTTACACCAAAGAGGTCAACGATTGACCGTATCCTTGCTCTTTGGGTCCTCACTGAATGCAGACCAGAGTTTCGGCAGGGGCTGCTTTCAGCCCATGTTGATCGATCTCTGCAAGCCGTTCCATTTAGTGAATCAGGATGCTCTCTGGAGGATTCTTCGTCTTCGTGGATTGGGGCCAAAACTGATCAATCTCATGTCTGAAGTATATTCTGATACTGAGAGTGCTGTGAGTTGTGGTGGTACCATCTACGACTTCTTTCCCGTTGTTACTGGAGTTCATCAGGGGTGTGTATTGGCCCCCACACTTTTCAGCGCTTGTATGGATTGGATTCTGGGGAGGACTTCAGAGAGATCAAGCTGCGGTGCATCGTTTGGGAATGTCAAGATTTCTGACCTTGATTTTGCAAATGATGCAGTCATCTTTGTGGAGATGAGATATCCTTTTGGGGGCCCTCGAGGTGCTGAATGAGGAGTCTGAGCCGTTGGGATTACGTTGTTTGTTTGTCTATACATTGTTGAGGCTCGTATTAGAGCTCACACACACACAACAAGGGGGCGAGAGGGGAGAGGGAAGGACAAAACAGTGGGGAACAGAGACATTAGGATATCTGTGGAAGGGAGAGGGATGGGGCGGGGATCACAGAGTGTCGAAGATGGACACCACAGGGACTTTCACGAAGGAAAGCAGGGAATTTGAATGAGGTTGGGTTGGGGTGGATTAACGGGGGTAGAAAAGATCGTGGTTTTGGATGGGGGCAGATAAAAAAGAGGTGGTGGTGAACGGCTGTTTTGAAGGCCTGGAGTGAAGAAGGGGATTGAAGAGAGTGTGGGAGTTCATTCCAAAGGTGGGAAAAACAGAGGAAGGAAAGAGTGAAGGTGAGCAGTGATTCATGATGTTGGTCGTTTTACCAGAAAGGGGGTTGCTGGCGGACCTTGAACGCCCTGGGGACATATCGCAGTCATAGTGCGGGGGGGGGGGGGAACCAGAGAGGAGGCGGAAGAAGACAAAGGCCACCGACCTGCCTGCGGTGAGAGTGAGAGGCCCAAAGACTCAGCCTTACCGCTGGAGAGACCGATACTCCTAAATGCCTTGGTTTTCACAGCGTGAAGGCAAGAAAGGTGAGAGGCAGGAGCACCAGCCCTGAAGGGAGAACAGTGCTCCATCAGGCTGCAGATGAAAGCTTTGTATGTGGTGAGGAGCTCAGATGTGCCAAGGACGGACTTTGCTCAACGGAGGATTCCCAGTAGGCGACTGGCTTTGCAGGCCAGGTTGGAAATGTGGCTTACCCATATGGCAGATCGTGGGACCCAGAAGTTTGAATGACTTCTTCCAGAGGGTTGTTGAGAAAGTAGATGCGGGTGGGTGGGGGGGGGGGTTCCAAACGGTCCTTTTGGAGAGACATGGAGTGAGAGATTTATGGGGTTTGAAAGACATGTTCCACGTATTGGACCAGTTTGTGATGTTATCCAAATCTGCAGAAATTGAAGAAGCTGCTGCTTGCCGGTCTGAGGGATGACAGATGGTGTGACAGAAGGTGGAGTCATCAGCAAACAGATAAATAGAATTTTCCAGAGAGCCGGAGAGATCATTGATGAACACTAGACAAAGAACAGGGCCCAGAACGCTACCTTGAGGAACTCCAGCCTGGACAGGAAGAGGGGATGAAAGAACTCCATTTAGGGCCACACGTTGACTGTGACAGGAGAGGAAGTCTGTGAGCCATGAGTGGAGATGGCCTTGGATACCATGGGAAGAGAGTTTGGTGAGTAGTGCAGGGTGCCAGACCATGTCAAAAGCATGTGATACGTCTCGGGATATGGTTCTGATTTCATGTCTGGCATTAAGGACTTCCATCCATTGTTGGGAGAGCTGAAGCAGCATACCCAGGGTAGAGTAACCTGGTCTGAAACCAAATTGATCATCGGAAATCAAGCCATTTGGGAAGAGGAAGGATTTAATGTCTGAAGCGATGATGGATTCCATCACCTTGCTGATGATTGAGAGAAGGCTGATTGGTGTGCAGTTGCAGGGATCTGTTTTTGCACCTTTGTTATGCAGAACAGTCATGTTTGCTGATTCCAAGCAGATGGCAGATGATCTTGAGCAAATGAGAGGGTGAATAGAACAGAGAGAGCGGGTGAGCAAGAGCAGAGGAGCAGGTTTTTAGGACATGTCGGCTGATGCCGTCTGACCTGGTAGAAAAATCTGAGTCGAGGTTTGACAGCAAGCTCTTCACTTTGTCAGAAGAAAATGACACAGAGTCCAGGGACAGTTGGGTGCGACTGGGTGGGTAAGGTGGGTACAGAAAGCGATGGGTTTCGGACACAATATTTAGATGCAAATACCAATTTTAGTCATTCAGCCTTTTCACGTGCGGTGTGAGCAGTGCGGCCATTTGGGGTAAGGGAGGGGATGGAGGGGGAACATACACCAGAAACAGATTTGATGAGATGCCACCAGGATTTGGAGAGGGAGAGAGGTTTGAGAGTTCAGACTTGAGATGAGAAAGATGTTTTCTGGCTCTCTTGAGGGGAGATACACACTTGTTCTGAGCTTTATGGAAGGAACTGAGATTACTCTCAGTTGGGTTTGCTTGCATGAGACAAAGGCAAGTTGTTTCAGGACAACAGCCTCGCTACATGCTTCAGTGAGCCATGGGTGGGAGGAAGGGTAGGACAACTGAAGACGAGAGAGCATAACTCAGAGAGAGAGACAGAGACAGACAAAGTTTCTTTGAAATAATTCCCAGGAGGAGTTGAGGTTGGAGAAAGTAGCGATGGGAGACCAGTCTAAAAGTTTGATGGCTGCTTGGAGACCCTGCCCGTCAGCCTGAATGAAATTCCAGACTCGACGGTGCTGAGGTTGCTCTGTAATAACAGCCAGAGAGATGTCCACTTTGACAAGCACGTTGGCAGAAGAACCGATTGGAGCAGAGAAAAAACAGCAGATATTTTCAGGGAAATTTGTCAAAATCGATGCAGAAGAGATGGAGTACCGTTGATTGAGATCCGGGTCGGGAAGTTGACCGATTGAGTCAGTCCCAATGAGTCGCAAAAGTCTTTTGCTGAAATGCCATGGCAGGTGAGAGAGGTACCCACACCTAGTCAACTGGCATGGTGACAATTCAAGTCGCCACATATGAGGAAGAGAGTTCGGATGAGAGGATAGAAATTGGTCCATGCTTTTGGATAGTGAGATGTAAATGAAGTCATCACTGGTGGATGGTACAGCACACATATAAACATGAGGGGGGAGTGGAGGGAAGCCTTAGCCAGAGGTATTCCTGGGGATGTGGGGGCGGTGCAGGGAGAGTGAGGAATGGAGTCTTTGATGGAGAGTGCAACTCCTCCACCAGGACGAGGCTCAGGTCTGTTCTACCAGAGGAGGGAGTAACCAGGGAGAGATACTAGGGAGTCAGAGATGTCTTGTGAGAGGAAAGTTTCTGTTGGACAGATTATGTCTGGTTTGTTAGTGGCAACCTGTATGAAAAGATGTCAGGTTTGAGCGAAGACCCTGGATATTTGAGGTCCACACTGTTAATGAAAAGGGAGGGGAGGAGGCTTTGGGTGCAGGGGAGGGTAGGACAAGGGAGGAGGAGGGGGGGAGGTAAGGAGAGTTGTTGAGAGAGTGTGGGGATTGCAGAAGAGCGAGCGGTGGGGGCCGGATGAGGAGGAGAAAAGGCACTGTGATGCTGGGTTGAGGTGCAGTGGGGTGTAATAAGAGAGGGGGCAGAAGACAGTTGAGGATTTGAGGAGATGGAGTGATTATATAGAGGAGAGACGGCAGGGGAAGGAGGCTGCTTTGTGGATGTGAATGGGGGCAACTTTGGGGGGGTAAGGGAAGGGGAAGGGTGAGTGGGGAGTTTTTGAGAACGGTGAGAGGGAAGCTTGGAGGGGGAAGAGTGTGGTTGCTTTGAGAGGGAGGGGTGAATTGGCACTGAAGTTGGTAAAAAAGGATGATTGATGGAAAGCAAACATGCATTGCAAACTGGGTTGTTTTTTTAATTTTTAGTTCAGAAATGCAACTAAAGACATTTAAGGGATGCAATGAAGGTGAATTAAGAGAATGGAGAGAAGAAATGTTGTAACAGTTGGACTTTTTTGACAAGGGATGAATGAAAGGTCGAATTGAGAGCAGTCTGTTGAAATTGAAAAAGAGTAATGAATTATTATACAGTAATGAGAACCACACGTATGAAAGAGGGAGATGAAGCATTATAAGTGACCGTTTTCTTTGGTCAAAACTAAGATCCAGGCTTCCAATGACATCTTGGATGTTGCTGTCTTGTCTGTACTTGTTTGTGGTGAGGATGTTGAGTTAACGGAGAGATTTACTTACCTTGACAGTGATATTCATGTCTCTGCTGGCTGTGAGCCAGAGGTAAATCGATGTCTGGGTCGGGCCTGGGAAGTCATGGATTCACTGGATCATGGGGTGTGGCGCTGCCGGTACCTGTGCGGGAGGATGAAAGTCAGAGCCTTCAGGTCCTTGATGCTTCCAGTCTTGCTCTACGGATGTGATACTTGGACTCTGACCAGGGATCTGAGATGGAGACTTAATCCTTTGGTACTAGGTCTCTGGAGAATCCTTGGCTTTCGCTGGTCGGACTTTGTGTTCAACGTGCGGTTGCTGAGAGAGACTCAAATGAGATTTTTTTTTTCTTGCATAGTCCATGAGTGTCAGCTGTGGCTGTATGGACATGTGGCTCGTTTTCCTGATGCTGATCCTGTTCACCAGATTTCTCTCAGCGACGGAGCGTCGTGAGTGGAGGAGGCCAATGGGCCGACCACTTGCCTCGTGGTTGCAGCAGGTTGATTTGTCGTCTCAAGGAGATGGGGGATGGGCCAGGCATCTGCCTGACAGAGGCCCCTGGAGTACCGGCAGAAAGTCTATGCAGAGATGCGCTGCTCCGGCGCATGTTCCCATACCTGACCTCTGTCTCAGCTTGTTTGAGCACACTTCAGACTGCGGATCAGATTGAAAAGAGGAAGCAATATCCACTTTCAGCAACTTCCATCTCGCAAAAGCTCAATCTCCCTACTCACATACTCTTGACACTTGTAATTTAAATCTGAGTAACAAAAAAGAACTTGCATGGTATTCCAAAGTTGTGTTTTGTGAAAGTGAAGTAATTTTTACATCAAAGATGGCATTCAGAGATCCAAAAACAATGAAAAGGTACAAAAAGAGTTTTAACATTTTATTTTTGCTGTACTCTTGTTCAGATCTGTTCCAGCTGTCGACATAATTTTTTCTGTGATTAATGATATTTTCAACAATACTTTGTTTTACGAGATTTAAATGTGATATTCAATTTAGTTTTATCTTGTGGCTTTTCGACCTAAATTTTAAAGAACATTTATATTACAACAATTTGTTTTGCAATCACGACACCTTTAAAGTAAGGAAGAATTTGGGGAAAAATATACAGCCAAGTGTGCCATAGGCAATGGCAATTATAGCAAATGCCTGAATCACAACTAAAAACTTCCCTTGGGTACTGTAATAAGCTGGGATAAATGCCAGGCCCACCATGAAGGCAAAAATGATTCCAAAAGAGAGAAACTTGAGCTCGCTGTTCAGTGAAGTTGAATCTCCTGCTTTAATTGCAAGACAGAGGCACAATCCTGCCAAAATCCCTAAATAAGCCAATGCACAGATGGTCCAGATTGATGTTCCAGAACATTCCAACACAATTATTCTCATTTGTGCTTCTGAGTTCATAGAAACATGAGGTTTATCCAAAATCATCAAAACGGAACATAGTGAGATCTGCGGTAATATAACGTGCCCTGTAAAGATATGTGGCTGAAAACACAGATGCCTGAATAATGGGTCACCTGCAGATAAAAAAATGAAAACATCATGATTCATTAAATTCATTTTCAATCTCAGCTGCAGGTTTTGTGGAAAAGTGGGGTTGTATCAATTTAATTTCCCTTACATGTTATGTGGCCTGATAACCTGCACCACATTGTCAATTGCTGCATGATTCATGATCAATACGTTAAGTTGATCTCGGTTACCTGTGTGGTCACTGTGTATTTGTTATTGCCTTGTCCGATCCTCTTTTTAGATCTATGAATTATGAAATCTTATGGTGGTACACCATACCCTAATGCCTTTCACCTAAAGTACACCTAAAGCCTTTCAATTACCCTAATGGAATTCCTCATGAGGGAAGCTGCAAGGTAAAGTTTTGCACACCGCTCCTTCCCAATTGTGTATCTCGGCGATTGCATGACGCCATCGTCGGGTGCCGAAGGAAGTGAGTACTCGGTTTTTACTCCGGTTGTTTGTTTTCTTGTTTGTCTGGGCGATATCTCAGCTTCCTGACTCAAAGGATGGCTGAAATTTGTGGACAAAAGTGAAGATGTGCTTCGGCAAAAACGGTATATATATATATATATATATATATATATATATATATATATATATATATATATATATATATATATATATATATATATATATATATATATATATATATATTTTTTGGATTAATTAATTAATTGTTTTATTCCTTATTTATTTTCTTTCTCATCTGGGTAATAGCTCAGGCACCTTTTGAGTTAGGAAGCTGATACTTGGTTGGACATGACAGTGAAAAAGTGATTTTGCTATTAAGTGTATTTTTGATTCATTGATTGATAAATTTTCAAAAGGTTACAGATTTGGATGAAACAGTTGTGGTTGTGGTATGCTATAAGCCAATTGATTGAGAAATTAATTATTTTTACGATTATTATTTAATTTAATTATGCGATCAATCAATTATTGTTCACCGCTCCCAATTTTGTCACCAGGTGCTGCATGGCGGCTTCACCGGGTACCCCAGCAATGTGACGTACTGGAGGATTTATTTATTTATTTATTTGGCATGGGGGCAGTGTACTTTGAATATACCGCCACTTGTCCTTTTTGTTGGAATTTCCAGTTACAAATACGTTGCAGTCAATGAAAGTTACAAGCGATCTTGGATGAGAGCTGTGTCTTGCGTGGAATTTATTCAAAAGGATGTGTGATGTGCGTTTTAGCAAACGGTATATGAATGGAGAAAGCACATTGCAAATCATACGGATGGACTTTGCACAAGTCAATAACAAACTCTCATTTGAATTTCTCCCTTTTTAAATACCTTGCAAGTTGGTGATCTTTTGGACGGTCATAGCAAGCTGGCAGACCACACAAAGTGTGAGGAAAGTTAGTGTGAGAGCCATCCTCACCTGGCACAGCAAGTCTGTTGGCTTTCCAAGAAATAAAATGCTTGCAATGAAACATCCCATTAGAGAAATGAGCAGTGTGATGTTCAAACGAACGTTTTTCATCTGCTTTTTAAAGAGCTTTTGATGGCAAAGCACGAGTGACATTATGATTATAGTTATCATTACACTCAGAAGAATAATTGCCAAGAGAGCAAGGCCCAGTGGGTCAGACAATGATAAGTACTCCACTAACATCGGTACACAGTCGCTCCGCTGCTCATTTGACCACATGTGGATTGGGCAAGAATGACAATCTTGAGAATCTATTGAAATGCAGTACTTTAAACACACAAGTGTAGAGACAGAGTTATGTTGAACAACATACGATTCAGTATATACATTATCAAGCAAGCTCAAGTTGGGACATATACATATCCACAATAATAAGTGTGTGTGTGTGTGTGTGTCCTCCATAACTCAAAAACCATGAAACCTGGCAGCCTGAAACTGCATGCCCACCAAGGGAACTCCAAGGGAGTGGATGAGTGAAAATTGGGTGTTTGGGTTAATTAAAACACCCCTTTTGAGGTGATTCACAGCCTTATTTCATTATATCCTTTATCAGGGACATCCTCAGCCACCTCACTGTCCCTCAAAGGGGTCTTAAGGCGCATCCTCGGTGACCTCGCTGGGATCTTCATTTGCCATTTTCTTCAGCCTGCTCAACAATGCCTTGAGTTGGAACAGGCTGCAACAATTACTTTACGATAAAGTTTTTTTATTTTTCACTATCCTCACTCATATAATTTAATGCCTGATCATCATCATAGCTGGATGCATTGCAATGCTTATAAACGCCCGGAGATGCCAGCGTTCGTGGCTTTATTTCATTTCCGCACATGCGATAACCTCAAGAATCTCTCAAACAAATTTGAATTACAGAATTTAAGCTCCAGAATTGAACTTAGCAGCAGTTCCAACTGCCAAAAAAATAAGTGTTCATTGTCGAATTCGGACATGGTTTGATATTTCATGTGTCTCCAGGAGGTATTCAATATGATGGATCAGCAATTGGTAATCGCTTACCAAGGCAGCCGTTAAATATAATTTGAGTTTGGAGGATCGGATCATGTGGATTAAATAACTCGAAATCCGGAGTGAAATCTGAAAGTGCAAATAAACTGGAGTTGTTTAGTTTTTTTTGTGGGTATGTGCCATTATCTTTCAGCTTGCTATCGCTTGCCAAGCCAGCCGTTCCTTATCAACCATTTAATTGGAGTGGTTGCTTGAGTGCTTGAGGTGCTTGTCAAGCTCCCCACATTCGATAGCGGTACCGCTCGTGTCATGATCAGTTTATATAGTCGGCAGTTGCTCCAAGGTAGAGGTATATATGGGTAGATTTGGATCTGTACAGAGACATGACAAGTAAATAGACACCTTAAATTTTATTCATTTCATCTGTATAAGGCAAGTTTTACTCAGTCGTGGGTCGTGGATCGTGGATGATCCTGGGTCGTGGATGGCAACGAACTATGCCTCAAACCCAGGGAATACACAACCTTTGCGATTTTCAAAGAGGACGAATTGTTGGCCAAACGGAAGGTTTTGTCAGCCAGCGTCAGATAGCGCTGGCAGCGCTGCCAGCTTGGCATTGTGCTTTCTACAGTCAATCAGATGATTGTGCAATTCACCAGTGAAGGCAAGGAATCCACAGCTTCTCGTTCTGGTTGATCTGGGCCTTCAGAAAGGTGTATTCGAGCTGTCAAGGGGTCAATTGATAAAACTCCCCGTTGCAAGGCAGCAGATGTTGCAGAAGAGGTCTAAGTTAGCTCAAGAACTGCCGTGTGGTACCTTCATCAACTGGGCTACTACGGGAGCAGAGCTTGGAGAAAACCTCTTCTTGGACCAGCCAACATTCAAAGCAGAACGAAGTGGGCTGACGAGATGGCCAACAGAACCTTGGAGGTTTGGCAAACTGTCATTGGATCCTCATGGAGGATCTCTAAGTGTTACTCACGTTGTTGTTCTTCATCCTCTTCTTGTGGACTTTTTTGTTTCACAGCCAACAGTTTTTATCAAAACTTCCTGAAACTTGGCATGTATATGTAAAAATTCCCTGCGCAGACAGTAACCATCTCCGATTTTGAAAATTCCTCCTATAAAAAGTTATGACGTCACAATATCTCTGCTAATGGAAATCGCCGAAAACATTACCTCTGAAACTCGGCAACCTTTTTGAATTCTGTTTGCGGGAATCGAACAGGGCATTGGCAGAGATGAATTACCGCACATATGATACATCACTATGATGTCATATCAATTTTTATGATGTCATTCCTATTTTTGACATTTTTTGTTTCACAACCCAGAGTTTTTATCGGATCTTCGTGAAACTTGCCATGTATATGCAGAAAGCCCACGCGCAGGCAGTAACCATCTCCGATTTTGGAAATTCTTCCTAGAAAAAAAGTTTACGTCATAATATCGCCGCTAATGGAAATCGCCGATACCATTATCTCCGAAACTAGGCAAGCTGTTTGAATTTTGTTTGCGGGAATCAAGCCGGGCATTAGCACAGATAATTTATCGCAAACCTGATGCATCACAATGACGTCATATTCGTTTTTATGACGTCATCATTAAGAGGATGAGGATCTTCGCTCATTTGAGCTTGTTTTTTTTCAGATGAGTCCTAATTTGCTCAATTTTCTGACAGTGGATGTTTACGGGTCTGGAGACTTCCCAGTCAAGAGTTCTCTTTGAACCGATTGCAGCCAACTGTCAAACACGGTGGTTTTTCAGTGATGGTGTGGGGGAGCAATCTGGAGCGCTGATCGGTCAGAGCTTGTGGAGTGTGTTGGCAACATCAACACTATGATGCACATTTCTATCCTTGAGGATGGACTTCTCCCTGTCTTCTCTACTGGTCAGATGGTCAAAAACAACACTCTGTTCATAGAAGATGGAGCTCCATGCCGCACTGCAAGAAAGACCAAATAATGGCAGGACAGAAATGGAATCAAGCGACTTCCATGGCCAAGTCAGTCTCCTGACATGAATCCCATTGAACACCTCTGGGCCATATTGGATCGAGCTGTGCGGAAAAAGTCCAGGAAATCAACATCACTTGCGGAATTTTCTAAACCTTTTGCGAGAAGCCTGGGCAGAAATCCCACAAGAGAAAATTTCAGATCTCGTTCGTTCTTTGCCTGAAAGAGTAAAAGCATTGAAATCTGCAAACGGCAAGTCTACCAAATACTAGTGCATGTATTAAAATGGATCAAATGTTAAATAAATAAATTATTTTAAAATTGTGATGTCTATTTAGTTCTGTCATGTCTCTGTAAAGGGACTCTCCGTGGGTGTATGTGTATGCCTGCATGCTTGGTTACGGGTGCCGTGGTGGCAAAGTTTCATCCCATATCTTTTGATGATGACGGGTGGTGGAGGTTTTAACTTTTAATCTATGCAGTGTACGAGCGATCACGTTTTCCTTTGTCTTCATGACTGTCAAAAGCAATTGGTTATTTTATATGAACCGGGTGTGCTTTACAAAAGTTATGTGGTTTCTCACGTCCTTGACTCAAACAAAGCAAAAATATCATCACCATACCGATAGTATGGGATGGGAGAATCCACACCTTGCCGACCAGTAAGCTTCTGCATTTCGTGAATGCCCATAAAGATATTCCCCAGAACTTGGCCTAATGGAGAACCCATGGCCACACCATCAGTTTGGACATACATAATGTTGAAGCTAAATTCAACCTGCCTTGTTGCTGTGTTAACTCGACAGACTTGTTCAGAGATCTGTGGTTGTTCCAGATCACTGTGACGTAGCAGCTGTGAGCATATATCGATAGTCTCCATCAGTGGGACATTAGTGAACAAGATTTTAATGTCAAACAAGGTGATTATGTTGTCCGCACTTGCTGGTGTTGTAGCACAAATTGCTTCTGCAAATGTAAAAGAATCTTTGATCACGAAGTGTGAAAGTGAATCCAATACTGATTGTCATAGCTCTCCTAACAACTTGGCAAGTTTATGTTGTGCCAAACCAACCATGGACGATATCGGTCTGAGTGGGACAATTTATTTGTTGGTCTTGGGCAAGCCGGACATTCTTGGACGTTGGGCTCCAACAGGTTTGATTTTTATGGAATTGTAACAGCCATTTGGTGATTTGACTTTCCATGAGTTTCGTTTGGTGATCACAGATGCATAAATTGACACACGCAGAAGGATAGACAGACACACACACACTGCTCGCATGTGTAGGAAAAGAAAGTGGAAGCATTACCATAGATGTGCCAAACCCGTGAAATGCGGGTCACTTGCCGTTTTACTTCTGAAAACCCACAGACCCGTTTTAGTATGGTCAAAACCCTTATTGGATGCACTTTACTGTGTACCAGCAGTGTGTGGGCAAAAATGATTATAATTATAAATTGCATGAATTACAACATTTGTAAACCTCCACATGCACTGTCGAGACCCAAGTGCTCTTAAATGAGGCATCGCCCAGCATTGTACGTGCTGTAGGTATGACGTTTACCCCATTCAGACAATCGGGCAACTTGCATTTTTATATAAACTAGTGTGCATCGGCTCGCTATGCTCGCCTCTCCACATGTCGTTGCAGACATTTACTGTGTTGTCATGACTTCAACCAATCATAATTCAAACATTTCTTTTGTACAAATGTATTTGTAATCTTGGTGATATGATATTTATTTGTAATTTATTGATAATATTAAAAGGTCCAAGTGGTTTAAAGCTCTCAATGGTCAAGGGATCATAGCTGTCTCATCTGTCTTCATGATGTAAGGGGTCTGAACGGTGTTAAGGTATAAGGGGTCCAAAGGGACTTGAAGGGCTGTTTCGGTTTAAAGGGGATAAAATGTCGAAACAGTGAAGGGATGTGAAGGTGTCAAGTGTCAAAAGGGTCTTAAAGGTAAAATGGGGCTGAATGGATCTTAAAGGGTTTTTGGGTCCTCTGGGTCTTCTGGGCCATTTGGGTCTTCGGGGTCTTCAGAATGGTGATTCTTATGGGTTTTAGGAGTGGTTTATTGGGTCTTCGGAGTCCTCAGGTACTTTTGGGTTATCTAGGTCTTTTGGATCTTCTGGGTCTTTGGCATGTTTAGGGGTCTTAAAGGGTCTTCACCGGTTGAAGGGGTCTCAGCAGTCTAAAGTGTCAAAAGGGACATTCCATTAGTACGTAATTAATAGATGTACATGTGTGAAGTCAGGGTGCAATGAACGTTCAAACAGTACGTAATTAATAGACATATGGTCAAACAGCTTCCCAGACCGTGATTTTCATTTTTTTTTCCGGCGGCCATGGCTCTCGAGATACGACTCTGCATCTGCCGTAGGCGCCAATAGTTTGACCTGTGGACGCTGTCGGTGAATGTATGGAGTGTTCTCGGACTGTGGTCAGCCCCCCGGATGGGGCACAACATGAAAGCATGTGTGCCCCGCCGAGGACCGACTGAGGTCAGGGGGAACAGATCCCCCTCAAGGACGGGGGGGGGTGGTGGAGGGGGTTCCCCTAACTCTGCATTGACTCCTCCACATCCCTCTGTCTTCTCGGACCGCATTCCTCAACTGCCTGGCTCGCCTGAATCGAAAGGCCTGCAAGTCACTCACTAAGTTTATCGGTGGGTGCCAGGCCTCGATCACTGCGGCCCTGGTGGAAGCCCATGGCCAATGGGGTAACCCTCGACATGCTATGCCCTGAGGGCTGCCAGAGGAGGTTCTCAATCGAGCACTGCGGCTCGTCAAGACATCGACTCTGATGGGCAGAGGTCCTGTGGCCATGCACCTCAAGGAGGCATGCACAACTTCCTGGAAGTGGAGTTTCACTCACCATGGGCATAAAAGTTGCTTGTGCCCTCTCAGGTTGTCCATTGGGGACCTGGACTATCTTAGAAACTCGCCAGAAGCAATTCTGGTGTTCACCTATCTCGCCCAGTCCCTTCCGCACGGCGGACCAGCTGTCCAGGCCAAGGCAATTGTGGCCCATAAGCTTGCCCTTCAGGGAAGCCACGAGACAGCCCCCGACCTTGCCAGCACACAGGCGTTTGTGGAAAAGTGGGTGAAGTGTAATGCGACACCCGCCACTCAGCACCTGATTTCGCTGACCAGTGGGTTATGTCTGGGAAGGTCCAGAGGGGATCACGGTCCCAGTGCCTACCTGTCACACATGGTGAAGTGGTCATTGCCGAAGGCCTCCAAGTCAGTGTTTGCACATCACGTCTGCCCAGCAGACCTCTGAGTGGACAACCACTATACTCTGCTCATGAATGCTTTCACCCGTGATCAGCCCCTGGCCAAACTGGACTTTTCAGTCCGCTCCCAAGGCTATTGTGGTCTCACTCCCTGGGCGTGCCTGGAAGGCCCACATTGTTCCGTGGTCCGTGGTGTGCTCGGAGCACTTTTGCATGTTTGGCGATAACAGGTCCTTTCCGCAATGCAGAATGACCCTGCGCTGATGCAGTTGTTACGGGGAGAATATGATGGGGCGGTCAAGTCCACATTTCCTTTCCAGCTGTCTGTGCCCAGGCAGATGTTATCTGCCGACCTGACCACAGTTACTGATCTCCCTCATGACCTGGTTGGGGCCATTTGGGAGAGGCTGGTGTGCAGTCTCCACCTTCCTGAATGGATGGCAAGGGTTGGCCACCTTGGGCCCAGGGAAGAGTGGGTTACGTGGTGAGATGGAGAGGTTGCATCCACTAAGCAGGGGTCCTCATGGGCCTCCCGCTTTTGTGGTGCATCCTGAATGTAGTCCACCTTTGGTGGTCAGCAATGGCGATACAGATCGCACAAGCCGCTAAGCCTTCCAGTGGATGTTCTGCCACATGTGATATGCCCGGTCCCAATGTCATCAAGGACCCCCGAGGCCTATTTGACCCCCAGCCCTTCTGGATCTGCGGTGATGATCTGCTCACAGCTTGTAATCCACAAGTAGTGCAGGCCTATGAGTCCTTGGTCGCCCCTTGCGGCCGCTGGCTCTCAAAGGGCAAGCACCTTGTATCAGAACACTATGAGATCTTCCATGTCCAATAGGTTCCGCAGGGGGCTCTTTGAGGAGTTCCTCTTCAAATCCGGCCTTCCTGCTACCCTGATCAAGCTGGAGTGGTCATCTGTCCCACGGCCGAGTTTCCCACAACTGCAGGTCTCCAGACGGATACACATCAGCATGCAATGGTCTTTTGGTGGTCAGTCCAAGCCTTTTCCCTAAAGGGGTTGGTCTCGACTCGGTTCTGGCTTACCAGGACCTCATCGGACCTCCCCTGGTGAGTGGTGCTTGGGCCCGCCGCCTGGTACCTCGCCTCGAGGCAACCATCCTGTGAGACGTGCACAGTGGTGGTCTTCCAGACCGTCCATCTGGGCTTAGCCCAGTGGGCATGGTCTCAGGGACTTGCTCCATCCATGCAGCGGAAGCAAGGAGGGGGGTATGGAGCTGGTTCTTCAGGGCGATATATCCCGACTGTGGGCAGGGAGAGTCGTGAGCTACCGCACGAGGCACGGCTGGACTTCACTGTTGTACAGGTCCGTATGGGATTCCGATTTGTCAGCATTGTCCAAGTTGTTCCTTGGGGTGGTGGGTGGTGGATGGCGAAAAGATCTCAGCCCAGGTTGCAGTCTGGGCCATTCTAATGGGCATGGCAGGCAGGGAAGGGAACCTAGGAGGGAGCGAGGGGAGCAGTCCAGGCCTACTCGGGTGCAAGTCGGACCGAGGTTTGGCACAACGCTGCCATGCAACGGCACTGGGTTGGGACTGACGTTCAGGCCCACCTCAGTGCTGCCATGTGGCGGAATTGGACCGATCCCTGGTACCACTGAGCTCCGAGTTGGATCAGACTCCCCCCCCTTTCCCCTCTCTCCTTAGCCCTGCAGGTGCCCCACCACCCCCACTGAGTGGTCTCGCCCACACTGCAACCTTTGTGGAGATTTCTGAATATCGCCGAAGGAGCCTTGGAATGGTCACCCAAAGACGTACTCGATGAAGGCGGCAAATGATTTTCTCCACACGGTTTGCAATTGTGCAGGGAGTGACCTTTCACTTGTGCTGCATGTCCGGCCCCTTGCAAGGGTTGGACACGAAGCACCAGTGACCACCATCCGATGCAAAAGATTGTTTTAATTGCCGTCATTGCTGATGGGCTCACCACCAAATGGTTTGCGCGTCGAGCCTGCACAAAGGTAGCAGAGGGTGAAAGTGTGTTCCGCAGTTGCGGTTGCCTCCTCATGCCATCCATCACCTGCTGCCGTTTGGAAGGGCTTGGTCAACTTTGACAAATTGGCATCCCAACAGGAACCGTAAAGCAGTGAGGCCGAGGCCTGGCAGGTATGACGGCTCGCAATCTGGCCTGCTCGCAGGTGAGTGAAACCCCCCTGAGGTACAAGCCCCATCCCCCCCCCCCCCAGCTGACATGGCACGTAGGGAGCAAGTCCCTGGGAATGAGCCCATTGAGCTAAGCTCAGATGGATCGTCCAGTGAATCACCGCAATGTGGGCCTCGCAGGCTGGATCCCTCATGTCGAGGCCCCATGCTGCGGGCCTGAGAACCACCCAGCAGGGCAGGTCAAACGGAAGTGGGTCGATACCAGCCCTTTAAGTGGAAAGGCTCGGACCCAAAGGCGACCATCGCCCTACGATGCATATCAGAACGCAGGCCCGCAGTTGCAGGAAGCTCTGCTCCATGCTCGACAGAAGACCAGCCACGACGGCAAGCAGGAGTTCCGGATCCTTGCAGAAATTCCCCCAAAGGGGGGCCTGCAACACCCGCGCAGCAACAGCACCTCCTTGAAAAGATCCCATAGTGCGTCGAGTTAAGGTGCTTGCCTTAAGGGAACCAGCCGCCGCAAGCAGCGACCAAGCCGTCACAGGCAGACACCACAATCGGGTGACATGCTGCAAGCAATTCATCACTGCAGTTGATTCGTGACTTCCGACGCCTGCAGTCAAGCGTGGCGAGCCAATCGAGCACTGCCTGGAGTTTGGGAGAGGGGAGGGGGAGGGGGAGTCGAGGGATGAGGGGAGCGCCCCACACCCCTCGGTAAGCTGAAGTCGCATTTTGCTGTCCTCGAGGAGGACCCGTTCCCCCCAGACTCGATCAGACCTCGGCCGGGAGCATGCTTATTGCCACGCTTGATCACGGGGATGACCCCAGTCCAAGAACACCCAATACCTTCACCGACAGTGTCCACAGATCCTTGTGCGGGCAACACGGCTGTGTCACTCGAGATACAGCTGCTCTTAGTTTATATATATTGTTGCGAATTCGCGCCCGCCGGCGTGCGAGTGGCCATGTAACTCGAATCGCGGAACATCGCCCACCGGACGGACAATTCTGTCGTGAACCTCTCGGACTAACGCCGGGAGCGAGTCACGGGTGGGCCTTTCGGCCTCACCACAATCGTGCCAATCGGCCCCCCCGCGTGGGATAGGGTTGTTCGCCAAACTCGACCTACCGAAGTACCCATGTGGAGGGTAGACCGGGCGATCGCTCCTTGCCGCAGGTCGACTCCGGACACGGGCCACTTATGCGACCCATTCCGTACTAGCGGGATAACCGAGCAGTGTTATCGTCGGCCTCGACGGTTCCGATTAATTATCGGGCGTACTAAGCCCACTACCAACCCTTTACGTAAAGCAAGATGGAGGTTCAATTAAGGAAAAGACGAAGCGAAACAGGAAAAACAGTTCAACATAATGCACATTTATTCCGCGGCAATTACTTTGCGAATTTCCTCAACCACAACAATATATATATCTCTATATCTATATATATCTCTATATCTCTATATATATATCTATATATATATATATATATATATATATATATATATATATATATATATATATATATATATAGAAATATATATACATATATAGAAATATATATATATATATATATATTGTTGTGGTTGACGAAATTCACAAACCACCATTCAGGTCCCTTAGGTGAGATATCTCTGTAAGTATATGTGTAGTTAGGCCCAAACCCGTTGTTTCGAGGGAATAAATGTCATTCAGTCGGGCTGCGACTCTTCAGGATAGCTGTTTTTCTTTTACTATCTTTATTTTGGACCAGCCGCCATTACTACCACCACCAATCACAACGCCGCTTCACAACAACAACCACCAACCACAACGCCGCTTCACAACAACAACCACCAACCACAACACCGCTTCACAACAACAACCACCAACCACAACGCCGCTTCACAACAACAGCCACGACCTTAACCGTCACAACTCGCCACCATCGCATCACCGTCATTCCCACGCCACTTGTGGGCGCCGATGCTGGACTCGTGCGGGGTGCGCCCCGAGCAGCGTGTTCAGAGACATCACAGACTTTCCGAAGAAAAACGGATCAAAAACGACTCACGCCCACTTCTGTTCCGTCCTATCGGTGAGCTGGGGCGATTTGGCCCCGCCTCCAGGGCGTTGGAGTGAGGACGCTATATGCAAATTCATGGATCAAAAAGCATTCACGCCCACTTTTCCTCGGTCCAATGGGGAGCCAGTTAGAGAGGTGAAGGGTCGGAGGCAGAGGGTCAAAGGTGAAGGAGCGAAGCCACGGGGCTGATATAAACGGCTGCGTTCGTCAGTAAAGAAAAGTTGAGTGGTGCGTTGGAACGAGTTGTCAGTGGAGCTGGGAAGAAGAGTCAGAGTTTGGAGGGGAGAAGTCAAGAGTGAAGAGTTGGGACGAGCCAAGAGAGGAGACGGAGAGGGCGATTAGACGGAGCTGTGGAGAGGTGGCGGCGGCGAAGGCGGACGAGGGGGTGCTCGCGTCGGTGCCGGGAGCTGCAGAGGGAGAGGCCAGCAACGCGACCGAGGTTGAGGAGGAGACGCTCGTCGCGGGACCCGAGACAGGGTGATATCCTCCTCCCCCCCCGAGAATCAACAACCCCCTCCTGTTTCCCCCCGCGCTGAGATAGTGCGACAAGGGGGCCCCTTTCCCACCCCCCTACCAGACACTGTCCGCGAGGCCCGCGGAGTTGGGGCGCCACCGCCGCTCTGCGTCTCATCATCAGACGGGTAGGCCCGACGCGGTCTCGGCCCCAGGCCCGCCTACCCCCCTCATCCTGGAGGGTGGTTCTTTTCTTTTGCTTTGGGTATACTTGTTGTCGGCGCCGTCTGTGAAGTAAAATTGTATAAGTGTTGCCGTGTGCTCGGTAGTCGGATAGCTCTGCATTGTGTTTCTTCTTTTATATTTGCTTTTTGTGTAATATTGTGTTTCTTCTCCTTTTACATGTGCTTTTGGTGTAATTGTATATGTGTGCTTTCCGTTCATCGCGAAATAAATGTGAGTTATGTTGAACTGTTTTCCCGCTTCGCTTCGTCTTTTCTTTCATTGAATCTCCATCTTGCTTCACGTAAAGGGTTGGTCGTGGGCTAAAACGCCCGATAATTAATCGAACCGTCGAGGCCGACGAATAACACCGCTCGGTTATCCCGATAGTACGGAACGGGTCGCTTAAAGTGGCCCGTGTCCGAAGTCGACCTGCGGCGAGGTGCGATTGCCCGGTCTACCCTCCGTGTGGGTACTTAGGTAGGTCGAATTTGGCGAGCAACCCTATCCCACGCGGGGGCTGATTGGCACGATCGTGGTGAGACCGAAAGGTCCACCCGTGACTGGTTCCTGGCGTTAGTCCGAGAGGGTCACGACTGGATTGTCCGTCCGGTGGGTGACGTGCCGCGATTCGAGTTACGTGGCCATTCGCACGCCGGCGGGCGCGAATCCGCAACAATATATATATATATATATATATATATATATATATATATATATATATATATATATATATATATATATATATATATATATATATATATATATTGTTGTGGTTGAGGAAATTCGCAAAGCACCATTCAGGTCCCGTCGGTGAGATATCTCTGTAAGTACATGTGCAGTTTGCCCCAAACCCGTTGTTTAGAGGGAATAAATGTGATTCATTCGGGCTGCGACCCTTTAAGATAGCCGTTTTTCTGTTCTATCTTTATTTTAACCAACCACGTCTCTACCGCCATCACACAACAACCACCGACCGCAACGCCGCTTCACAACAACAACAACACCAACAGCCACGACCTTTACCGTCACGGCTCGCTCCCATCAACATCGCATCACCGCCATTCCAAGCGTTGCCATGGCCATCACCGCCACTTTAGGCCCTCCACCACCTTCGCCTCTCCTTCTGCGGCCGTTCCCGCGCCACTTGTGGGCGCCGAGCGTCAGGCTGTCCTGGACTCATACAGGATGCGCGCCGAGCCACGGGTACAAAGTGCGGCCTTTCCGAGGAGAGGTCGGATCAGGAATGATACACGCCCACTTTTGATCCGTCCAATCAACAAGCGCGGGGCGGTTTGGCCCCGCCTCCAGGCGCGTCGGAGAAGAATCGATACATGCAAATTCGAGGATCAGGGGAGATTCACGCCCCTTTTTCTCCATCCAATGGGCGAGCGTGGCTCCGCCCCCAAGCTCATCCTGATCCGGAAATTTGCATATGGGTTCACCTGCCGTACTATAAATCGCCGAGCGCGGGGCGAATTCAGTCAGTTTTTGGGCTCGGGCGAGTTGGAGAGGTGTGGCGGCGGCGGAGTGTGGCAGCAGCAGTCAAGATGGGTCTGGAGGAGAGTCAGTCTGTCAGAGTCGGAGTCTGTCGGGGAGCTACAGAGAGGGGAAGCCGGAGCGCGGTTGAGGTCGCAGTGGAGTCGCTCGTCGCGGGACCCAAGCACGCCAGCTCTCCTCTTTCCCCAGAGCATCAACAATTCCCCCCTGTTTCCCCCCCCCCATGCTGAGATAGTGCGGAAAGGGGGCCCCGTTCCCACCCCATTCCAAGCAGTGCCAACGAAACCCGCGGAGGAGCGCGGAGTCGGGGCACCGCCGCCATATTTGCGGCTCATCACAAGACGGGTAGGCTCCGCTCGGTCTCGCGCCCACAGGCTCGTCTGCCTCCTTTGTCGAGGGTGGCCCTTTTCTTTTGCTTTTGAGTATATGTGTTGTCGGCGCCGTCTGTAAAGTAAAACTGTGTAAGTGTTGCCATGTGCTTGCGTCGTCGGTAGTAGATCTGCATCGTTGTGTTTCTTTTGCAATTGCTTTTGGTGCATAATTGTTGTAATTGTATATGTGTGCTTTCCGTGTGCCGCGGAATAAATGTGCCTTATGTTGAACTGTTTTTCCCGTTTCGCTTCGTCTTTTCTTTAATTGAATCTCCATCTTACTTCACGTAAAGGGTTGGTAGTGGGCTAAATACGCCCGATAATTAATCGGAACCGTCGAGGTTGACGATAACACTGCTCGGTTATCCCGATAGTACGGAACGGGTCGCTTAAGTGGCCCGTGTCCGGGGTCGACCTGCGGCGAGGTGCGATCGCCCGGTCTACCCTCCGTGTGGGTACTTCGGTAGGTCGAATTTGGCGAACAACCCTATCCCACGCGGGGGGCCGATTGGCACGATCGTGGTGAGGCCGAAAGGCCCACCCATGACTAGTTCCCGGCGTTAGTCCGAGAGGGTCACGACGGAATTGTCCGTCCGGTGGGCAACGTGCCACGATCCGAGTTACGTGGCCGTTCGCACGCCGGCGGGCGCGAATTCGCGACACTGGTGTCAGGTCGTGGGACACAAACCCACCCCCCTCCTAGCGGCACTGGTGTCGGAGAGCGGGAAAACGGGCTCTCCTGTCTCCAGCTAAATTCACGGGAATCGGTCCAGGGGTGAGAGGAGCCACCCCCGATTCCCTCCAAATTACGAGCAATTCAAATTAACCCTTTACGAGAAATAAGATGGTGTCTCAAGGCGAGCGGGAGCCGGGGGTATTAGAAATGGATTTAGAATGTGTGGAATCCATGGTCCAGGATGAAATCCCCGAGCAGGAAATGTTGGTTGTGCAGGAACACGAACTCCCCCAACTGAAACCAGAGCCCGAAATAGGTGCGGCGGCGGCCGCGGTGTATGACACCTCCCCTCCCCCTCTCCGCCAAAACCCCCCAATCCTTGCCGAAACGGCTCACCTGAGTGCATCCGACATGGCCCAGCATTTCGCCATGTTGACAGAAATACAAACAGCTGCACGACAGTTGAGAAACGGAATGAGAGGCATGAACGAAAAAATGGATACGAATGCCCAACAGATGGAAAACAAAATGGATGGAGACACCAACAGAATGAAAGAGATGCAGGGTGAGATGCGGCAAATGGGCCAATGTCTGCAGGCGGCCATAATGACGACACCACGTGTGGGAACGAACGAGCTGGGAGGGAGTGCAACGGCTGTCAGGCCCGCGGTCGGGGCGGGTGAGAAAATAATTCGAGAGACGTGAAAGACGAGACACGAGGTGAAGAAGGTATTAGAAAAATTAAAAGAAAGCCAGGAGGAGACAAAGGAGGGATTGAAGGTCGTAACGGTGGAGTGTGAGAAAAGACTTCAAGACATGACGAAGAGAGTTGATAAGCTGGGACTGGAGGTAAAAACGGAGACAGAGGAACTGGGAAGACGGGTAGAAAACCACAAGGGCAAGACGGAAGAACAGTTCGAAGCCAAAGCAAGGTCGGAGGGTGCGGAGATGAGAAAAGAATTAGAAAAAGAAGCTTCTGAGTTACAGAAACACCAAAACAAAGAGGGGGAATTACCAAAAGAACTGATAGTGTTAAAAGAGGAAAAGAAGAGAACGGAAAATGAAACGTTAAGAAACCACACTGTGCAGATCGAACAGCTGGAAGCGAAGGCCAGACTAAAGAATGAGGAACAAGAAAGAGTTCTGAAAGAAGGAATGAGACAGGAGAAGGAAATCAGCCAACTGAAGGAAACCACGAGATTGCAGAATGAGATGCAAAAAAGAGTAATGAAGGAAGAACAAATAAGACAGGAGAAGGAAGTCAGCCAACTGAAAGAAATAACGACATTGCAGAATTAGGAACAAGGAAGACAGTGGAATAGGAAATACAAAGAACAAGGAATGAGACAGGAGAAAGAAATCCATCAATTAAAGGAAACGATGAGATTGCAGAACGAGGAACAAGAGAGACAGTGGAATAAAAAACTGAAAGAGTATGAATTTGAAACTGAACGACAAAAGGAAAAAAATAGGTTTGAATACGAGGAGAAAGTAAAGGAGCAAGGAATGAAGCAGGAAGGAGAAATCAGGAGATTGAAGGACACATGGAGATTGGAGAGGGAAGAACGAGAGGAACAATGGAATAGAAAACAAAAAGAACATGAATCTGAGGTTGACCAATTGAAAGAAAAGCTGAGGCTGGAGTACGAGGCGATAGACAAAGAACAGCGAATGAAACACAAAAAGGAGATTAACCAAATGAAGAAAACCATGAAACTGGATAAGGAAAGACAGGAGAGGAAACAAGGAAGAGCAATGAGACAGCAGCAAATGAAACACAAAAAGGAGATGAACCAAATGAAGAAAACCATGAAACTGGATAAGGAAAGACAGGAGAGGAAACAAGGAAGAGTAATGAGACAGCAGCGATTGAAACACAAAATGGAGATGAACCAAATGAAGAAAACCATGAAACTGGATAAGGAAGGACAGGAGAGGAAACGAGGTAGAGTAATTAGACAGCAGCAAATGAAACACAAAAAGGAGATTAACCAAATGAAGCAAACCATGAAACTGGATAAGGAAGGACAGGAGAGGAAACGAGGAAGAGTAGTGAGAGAACAGTGAATGAAACACAAAATGGAGATGAACCAAATGAAGAAAACCATGAAACTGGATAAGGAAGGACAGGAGAGGAAACAAGGAAGAGTAATTGAACAGCAGCAAATGAAACACAAAAAGGAGATTAACCAAATGAAGCAAACCATGAAACTGGATAAGGAAGGACAGGAGAGGAAACAAGGAAGAGTAATGAGACAGCAGCAAATGAAACACAGAAAGGAGATTAACCAAATGAAGCAAACCATGAAACTGGAGAAGGAAGGACAGGAGAGGAAACGAGGAAGAGTAGTGAGAGAACAGCAAATGAAACACAGGAAGGAAATGAGCCAATTGAAAGAAACAATGAGATTGGAAAAGAAAGAGCAGGAGGAACAGTTGGAGAGAAAACAACAACTATATGAGTGTGAAATTGAACAATTAAAACGGAGAGCGAGATTGGAGTCAACGGAGATTGAGGAGCTCCGGAGGGAGAACGAACAGCTAATGGGGCTCAGAGAGAAAGAACGACTCAGATGGGAAGGAAAAAGGAACCAGGAAGAGAAAGCAATAAGGAACAAGGAGAGAAAATGTATAGAGACACGGGAGACAGAAAAAATAGAGGAGAGACTGCATGATAATGACAAGGTTAGAGACGTACAAACACACACACACAGAGGTAGTGGAGGACCATGAGGGGGAGCTGGCGGACTGGGTTGAGACCCAGTGCGAGCAGCTGGATGGCCTCCTCCAGGAACGAGGGGAGGGAGTATGCCCCCTTGAGGCGAGTCACGACCAGGTGGGTTCGGTCGTGCTTTGCGAGGTCGAGGGGAGGAGTGCTGTGGACGGGTGCACGCCAAGCTTGGGGGGTATAGAGGCCCCGGGGACCCTTGTGGGGACACGAATCCCCAGTGTGGTCGTCCCGGTGTGTGTGGTGCAGGGTGTGAGTGGGTGACGTCATGGCTGCGTGTATGGTTGGAATCCAGCAGGAGGGTGAATCCCTGCCAGATGGTACCATCCAAGAGGGACGAGGGACGCGAACAGCTGCCATGACGTCACGCCAAAGGTGCGCGGCTGTGAATTGCCGCACTCGTGCGCAGGTTGTTAGTTTCCACGCTGGTGCTGCGCGATGAAAAAAAGAAAAGAAAAGAAAAGCAAGCCTCACTTTCGGGTGCACAGGATTCCCGGGCAAGGGGTGGAAGACCTCCTTACCTGGGCACAGGATGGAAACTAGTTCGGGGGAAGGGTTAGCTTAGTTAGACCGGCTCCATGGGGCAGGGGTAAGTCCTCATGGGGCCCGTGGAATGGATTAGTTCGAGGGATTGTAGCCAGATTTAGGATGGGAAATTATTTTTTTAGGTTTGAGGACAGTGACAGGAAGTGAATGTGTAGTGGGGA
>NC_140961.1:125001426-125201426 GCF_056783735.1 Eptatretus burgeri
ATATAAAAATAAAAAAAACAACCATTTGGAAGGAAAGAGGCAGAATTGGAACATGAATCCAAACAACATCACATTGTATTTTGTAAACCACGTTGAGGCTCGTGGAGGATCGAGAACACTGAACGGATCAGTACACCCTGCCTTACTCTTCTAACAGCGTCTCCTCCTCCTGTTCCTAACTGTGTGGACCTCAAACATCCGAGGCCTCTGCTCCAACCTGACAGATCTCTCAATTCAGGTCACTGTTGATAAACCAGACATCATATGTCTAAAAGAAACCTTCCTCCCACAGGACATTCCAGATTCCTTCGTGTCTTTTCCTGGCCATTGTCTCCACCAGTTTGATGGGCCCGAACCCTGTCCAGGCAGCAGAGTTGCAATTTACATCAAGAACTCCATTTCTCACTGCCTGTGTAATGCTTTTCAACCTCTCAACCACCAACAGCACCTTCGGCTACCACTTCCCATCTCCCCCATCTCTTGTTTGTGTTGTACCATCCACAAAACAGTGATTATTCCATTTACATCTCTCCCTAAGACAATATGGACCAACTTTTAACCACTCATCCCAACTTTCTCTTTCTCATACGTGGTGATTTCAATTCTCACCATTTCAATTTGCTGGGTGTTGGCACCTCTTTCACCAGCTCTGGCGCTCCTGCAAAGGACTTCTGTGACTCCATGGGACCGACTCAATCTGTGAACTTTCCAACTCGGATTTCTCCTAATGGCAAATCTTTTCTTCTGGACTTGGTGATGACCAACTTCCCCGCTCATGTTTCCTGCTCTTCCTCTACTCCAATTGGTTCACCTAAGCATGTGTGTGAGAGTCAGCATCTCTCTGGGTGTTCTCTGAGAGCCATCTCAGTGCCGGAAAGTCTGTCAGTTCACTCAGGCAGATTGGCAGGGACTGAAAGCCATCATTTCACTTCAGGACTGGTATCTAATATATGCCGCTCCAGAAGTCTTCCACACAAAGGGGCTCTTTCTTATGCAAAGATCTATCCCATATCGATTTTAGTTATCATACCCTTCATTCTGCCATTGGTACACTGAATCTTGTGGTGAGGCAGTTGCCTTGTAACAACTTGCCTTTTACATCTGGAACGCAAATCTGTCTGACGACAACATTCGATCATTCCACAAAGCTCCCAACAATTGTGTGCACTCTCAGAAGAGTCAGAAAACATCTGGATAGCCTCAAGATTGAACTTTCAGTCTTGTCTCCCTTCTCAAAACCATGTCACCTTGTTTAGCCTGTCTCTGTTTATGCTTCCCCACCATTCCATCCCTCAATTAAATTGGCACCACAGCCAACTCTGCTCATGAGAAGGCCAAATGCCACAATTCTGTGTTTGCTTCCAAACTTGTTTCCCCAACCCCTCGCTGCTCCAGCCACACCCAACTGCTCCTGAACTCTTGAGTATTTTGCATCTGAGAAAATGGGGAAGTTTCTGGCAACCATTGATGCACATTCTGCAACTGGAACAGATGGCATCAGCTCAGATGTCCTAACAAGAATGACTGTACTGTAGTCACAACCTGCGCCAAAATCCCATAATGGGCCAATTGGGAAACACGTATTTAAAGCACTCTTAAGATGAACAGTGTGATTGGGAAATACACATTTAATGTGCTATTGAAAGATTAACTCAACACCTTTCATCCATGTCAGCCTCCACCACAGTTATATATCAGAACGAGCTGATTCGTCACACGGTCACAGATTGTTTCACACCAATATGGGGGCAGTCAAAAATGATGTGTCTGCCTGATGTTGGCATAATGGTTGGAGTGGTGGGCTTGGTATCCTAGGATCCTGAGTTCAAATCCTGCTTGGCTGTTGAATTAACACCAGGTGGGATTGACTCATTTTTCCGACCTCGGTAGGATCACAGGCTGAGTATCAGCTTGCTGATATCTTTTGTTGGAGTGGTGACATGTCCAGGATTGTGCCCAATAGCCAAGGAGACTATTTTGGCAACATCAACGCTCTGCACAGAGTATGGTCTCAATGGAATGGAAAGGAAAAATTATGTTACGCTACTTTCTTCGGGAGGCGCGTTAAAAGGGCTTCATTGAACCTTACTAATATTTTTTATTTGACATTGATTTTATTTTTTGGGGTACCTCATTGTGAGTAACACTCGACCCAAACAAAGCCAATGGAAATCTGACGCAACTAACCCGGGTCGTGTAAATCAGCAGAGGCCTACAGGTGTGATGTCTTCGGCACAGCAGAAAACCACGATGGCAGCCATAATTATTTGGTTTGGGTGCCTTGGTGGGTGGAGTCACGTGACAAATATGGGTGGGGTCGAGCAGCTGCCACACCAATGGGTTCACATTTCCAAAATCGACCCGCCACATGAACTGCAACAGCAGCAGCAACAACTACATGGAGCTCTTATAGACCTGCCACACGGTACAGGTAAAGCACCTGCTCTGCTACTCTTGAACATCCTTTTTCGGCAATGTTCACCTTATGTCATCTTCCATTGGCTTGGATGTCAGCCAACATCACTGTATTACATAAATAAGGTGCACAAACCAAGCCCCTTTATTACAGACCTATCAGCTTACTTCCAATCATCAGGAAGGACATGGAATCCAACATCGCAGTTCACATAAAATCCTTCCTTTTCTCAAACGATCTGATCTCAGATCATCAATTCATATTCAGACCAGATCGCACTACCTTGGACATGCTGCTTCTGCTCTCCCAACAACGGACGTAGACACTCGATGTCAGACATGAGACCAGGGCCACCTCTTGAGACATATCTCATACATTAAATACAGTCTGCCACCCTGCCTTGCTCTCCAAACTTCCTCGCTAAATTCTGGTGCTACGAGATGGAGAAGACCGCTGTTCATCACCACTTAAATCACCCTCTATCCATAACCATGATCTTTTCTACCCCTGTTAACCCTCACCAAACCCACCTCTTTCCAATTTTCCAGTTTTCCTTCCTGAGACTTTGCAGTTGTACCAATCCTATCCACCCCGTGTAGCCTCTCCTAACCTTCATTCTTCCCCACATCTCTTATTTCTCCAAGTCTCCCTCAACTTTGTCCCTCATCCCTGCTCTTAGTGCGTTTCCTTCCTCTCTTAATTACCACATGCGCACAAAGTGAAGGGGGTTTAAGCAATTAGTTCACTTTGTCTGTCTATCTGTTGACAAACATCAATTCATGATCGAGGAACAACTTAATTTTAATTGGATGTTGTTTTGAACACAAATTGGAACATGAATCAGAAAATGAACCTGGAGTTTAGCAGTCTGGCTCTGAATTTGTCCTGAGTGCGCAGAGAGGAGTGATAAATTTTTTGGTCTGTCTTCCTGTCTGTCAAACAAAACTGAAAATTGTTCCAAACAGGAAACTTAAAGTTTTTTAGTGACGTCATAAATGACGCAAACAACAGGCACAAATAACTAATTCAGCATGTTAGATATAGACTAGTCAAGTTTTCTGAATGTAACAAACCCGAGAGGCATTTTTGAGGAAAAGCTGGCAGACACTTTAGTTTACCTAATTTTGGAATGCTGATTTCAATTCTGCTGTCTGCCAAGCTGTATCTTGACTGCTTGACCCTCAAAATGATGTAATAAGCCACGCCCTTTTTTGCATATTCCACAATACGGTTTACTGTAAAAGTTAATGTAAATATATCATGTGTGGTATCATATGAAAGGTAATGACATGAACATTGCAAAAACATGATCAATAAATATTACATCATGTGGGGTCATTTAGAGGTCATTTGGGGTCAAATGAGGTCATAATATCATATTACGTAATTCTACATAGCTCTGTAAAGACAATTCAGGACGAAATTCATATCGTTCTTTTTCATTCTAAGGAAACATTATTCAGTATAAACCATCAGGGATGGGAGCGATGGGGTGATCTAACAAGTGTTTGGACGAGGAGCAACTCGATTTTAATGTAAATCAAGATGAAAATCGAGAAGCTTCTCGTCAAAATACCAGTCGGAACGCCCCTACTGCTCCGGCCTTGCCGGCTTATCCTGAAGCATAATTTGTTAGTTTGAAAAATAAATTTGGTGTACATGGTAGACACATTACATTACCCTGTATGCTGAATTTTAAAAAGTTCTGTCAAGCTGTATCCTGACCCGGTTACCCTGATATCACATTTTAAGCCACACCCATTTCCATAGGTTACCTTCTTCGTGATGATAAACATAATAATCACGTTCGGTATCATACAAAAGTGCAAGATTTCAACATTGCCATCTCATTGATAAGAAGTATGTATTGCATTATATGGGATAATTTAGGTAGGGAACAAATCAAAAGATTTATGAAGTCCTTGAAATGTAACTAGTTTTGTTGGAGTGTTGATCCCTCCATCCCTCTTCCAGTAATAAAATCGGAAGTGGGGCAAAACAACTTTGATGGTCTAAAAAATATGTATAATCATTCATTGAAGCTTTGAGGGACTTCTTCCCCTGCTTTCTCTGAAAGAACACAGTATCTGTTCCATACTTCTGACATTTCTAAAACGTGCGATTTGTCAGCTGCAAGTTTCAATTCATCAATTAACCACTGCATCGCCAAATCTGTTTGCTGGGATTTTTCTTTGGTACTGGAGGTAATTCTGAGGAAATTTTTGTAGCAGTTTGAGTGATATTTGCCTTCAGATGCTATCAAGTCACTTACTCCATCCAGCCTTACATGTAGACATTGGTCAAACTTTGCAGCTTCAAGGATCCTTTGGCTCATCTTCATTGTAGTCACTGATGACAACTTTGTATTGGCGACAACATTCTGGCTAAACATGCATGCCTCCCAATTCATTGGAGATGATGAGCTTCTTCGTCTGGAGGCTGGTGTGGCCAGTAGTTCTGCTGCACTGGTGCTTGGATGACTCGATTTTTCATGGTCAGATTGCCTTTGCTCTGATTTCTTTAGTCGAGAGATCCTTTCTTTGCTTGTGTAGCTTGAGTAGCATGATTTATGCCATATGAGCAAATGTGTTTGCACTGAGGTAAACACGGAAACAATTATATCTGTGGCTGCTCTGTTTTGGGGGTCTCTCAGTTTCTGTCTTTGGCATATGCATTTATTCAAAGTAGAAAGTCCTTGTTCTTTGGCGGCAAGTAGTTTTTCGCTTGCATCTTCTTGACAAAAGATGCATTGGGTAAGTTCAGTTGGACGTTCTCTTTTGAGGCTTAGCAAGGGCTCCATGGCAGGTCACATGCTCTTGATAACCCTGAAAATGTAAAAATTGAATATGTTTGAGAATGTTTCTCATATTTGTTATTTAAAATGGTGTGAGAATTGTTTTATAAGGCCTTCTATACTATTGTAAGTTGACATAACCATTACGACCGGTAGTTAAAGTGTCGTGAGATTTGTCTCTTAAGGCCTTCCGTACTTTTTTAATTTGACGTAACCATTACAACTGATATTAAAAATGTCATCACATTTGTTTTATAAGGCCTTCTGTACTTTTAAAATTTGACATAACCAGTTTATCTTGTATCCTTGAGCTACTATTTTTAGATCCTCGGGGAGGATCTCTACGTCTTACTCATGTTGTTGTTCTTGTGGACTTTTTTGTTTCACAGCCTACAGTTTTCATCGAAACTTCCTGAAACTTGGCGTGTATATGTAAAAATACCCTGCGCAGACAGTAACAATGTACAATTTTGAAAATTCCTCCGAGAAAAAAAGTTATGACGTCAAAATATCTCCACTAATGGAAATTGCCGAAAAAATTATCTCCGAAACTAGGCAAGCTTTTTAGGTCATCTTTACCGAGATGACGTAATAAAGCCGGACCAAATGTCCGTATGTCCGTCTGTACGTCCGTCAACAATTTTTCTTTCCGATCTTGAGGAAACTTTGTATGTGGGTGGAGGTCGATGAGTGTTGCACAACGATATAACTTTTGTCCGGGTTCAAGGTCAGGGACGAGGTCGTGAGGTCACGTAAGTTATAAAAATCGCCATTTTCAAAACCTATCTAGTCTGCCATGCTACAAGATATTCAGCAACTGTTTATTGATTATGATCGTAAAAAAATATTATCTTGTATCTAACCCGACAGATTTTTGAATTTCCTTCCCATTTGGCTGCCACGTAACCTGGAAGATGGTCAAAACACCTCCCGGTACAAAGAAAACTTTTTACTTCCGATCTTGATGAAATTTGGTATGTGGCTAGAGGTCGATGAGTGATGCCCAACGACATTTTTTTCCCTGGATTCGAGGTCAGGGTCAAGGTAACGAAAGTTGCGAAAGTCGCCATTTTCAAAACATATCTCGTCTGTCATTTTAGGAGATATCTGGCAACGGTTCATCGATTATGATAGTAAAAAACATTATTAGGTCATCTCTACCGAGATGACCTAATAAAGCCGGACCAAATGTCCGTTCGTCCGTATGTCCGTCAACAATTTTTCTTTCCGATCTTGATGAAACTTAGTATGTGGGTAGAGGTCGATGAGTGTTGCACAACGATATAACTTTTGTCCGGGTTCAAGGTCAGGGACGAGGTCACGCAAGTTATAAAAATCGCCATTTTCAAAACCTATCTCGTCTGCCATTCTACAAGATATTCGGCAACTGTTTATTGATTATGATAGTAAAAAATATTATCTTGTATCTAACCCGACAGATTTTTGAATTTCCGTCCCATTTGGCCGCCACGTAACCTGGAAGATGGTCAAAAACACCTCCCGGTACAAAGAAAACTTTTTACTTCCGATCTTGATGAAATTTGGTATGTGGGTTGAGGTCGATGAGTGATACCCAACAACATATTTTTTTCCCGGATTCGAGGTCAGGGTCAAGGTCACGAGGTCACGAAAGTTGTGAAAGTCGCCATTTTAAAAACCTATCAAGTCTGTCATTTTAGGAGATATCTGGCAACGGTTCATCGATTATGATAGTAAAAAACATTATAGAGATTACAATCACCCCCACACGGGGGTAATTTTTGAATTCTGTTTGCGGGAATCGAACAGGACATTAGCAGACATGAATTACCGCACATATGATCCATCACTGACATCATATCAATTTATATGACATCATTCCTATTTTTTGACATTTTTTGTTTCACAACCCAGAGTTTTCATCAGGTCTTCGTGAAACTTGCCATGTATATACAGAAAGCCCACGCGCAGGCAGTAACCATCTCCGATTTTGGAAATTCTTCTTAGAAAAAAGTTGACGTCATAATATCGTTGCTAATGGAAATTGTCGATACCATTATCTCCGAAACTAGGCAAGCTGTTTGAATTTTGTTTGTGGCAATCAAGCCGGGCATTAGCACAGATAATTTATCGCAAACCTGATACATCACAATGATGTCATATTCGTTTTTATGACGTCATCATTAAGAGGACAAGGATCTTAGCTCATTCGAGCTTGTTTACATTATTGTACACTGATATAATTATTTGGGTATTAGATTTTGGCGTTAATTATGAACACACCACAACAAATCTCAACTTAATGTGGTGTTTGGTGCAACTGTTATTTTATTACGTGATGCAAGGGAAAGGCTCAAATTCATGAAATATCATGTAAATAATTACATTCATAGATGCCTTGTTACATACAAAATATCACACTGGTGCTCAAAATATTAAAAACTTACCAGAATAGTGTATAATTGACAAGGTTGTTGACATAACAATGGAGTAACTTTTGTCCAATAACATGTGCTGATGTGTGCAGTCGAGACGGCATGTCGGCACAATATGATGACAGCGCCCTCGAGAGAAGCTATATTTTTTTCAGAGACCAAGATGGGTCACACTTACAAACAACATTAAATGCATATTAATCCTTTTTTAAATCAAAACCTGACCAACTTTTAATGAAAGTAGAAGTTGACTTTTGTCTCCTTTTCATTACAGGACCATAAATGTATATATAATTTTGATTGTATATTTCACACAAATCATGACCTTGTGACATTTTATTGACCAAAGATCATACAAAACTAATTCATTGACAGTATGAATGCAATGTACATGTCATTAGCTTTAATTTGATACCACACATGATAGTTTTGATGCCATTTTTAAGGAGAATTATATTTCACATTCGGCAAAAAAGGGGCACGGCTTATTACGTCACTTTGAGGGTCAAGCGGTCAAGATACAGCTTGGCAGACAGCAAATTTGAATTCAGCACACCCAGATTAGATGAAATAAACTGGATGCCAACTTTTCCTCAATAATGCCTCTTGCATGTTATTATATACTGGATCACGATAGAACATAAATCACCTTATTGGCACTTTGGAAAATCTTTCATTTAGCAGTACTTGGACAACATGTTACGGTATTTTACATTATCTCAACCAATCAAATTTGCTGCTTGCTGACACTGCCCGAGTACTTTTTTTCTCAAAACTGCGTGGGATAAAGTGTTCTATGAACTCCAGTTTCTGCTAATCCTTTTTTTCTGTTATGTCCTGATCCATTCTATGTTTGAGCTCCTCCACAAGCCATGACTTGTATCCCAAAAAGAAGAAGAAGAAAAAAAGGTGCTCACCTCTTGTTTCTTGCTGTTCCACCAAATAGCTCTGCTTTTGACCAAAAGACCTTGACCCTCAGAATCAAATGTTCCCACAACTTGGAAATGCATCTTCCCATCACTGTCCAGCTTTGAATTCACCAGCTCATACTGAAAAGGGGGATCTCCGTTCTCATCAAACTCTTGTACTTTCCCCATATTGTTTACAAATTGCACATTTTTTAGAAATAACAGGAGCTACAAAGTGTACAAATAGTGAGTTATTGATTACGGTTTCCTGAGATCACATTACCACCGATAAAATAACATTTCGTGCATTTCTTTGTTTGCCACATCACGGCATTTTATTTAAAAAATAAACGCTTAACTTGTTCAACACAAAACACTGCCATGAGCCAAAGCTGCAGGGCAACAACACATCTTATGGGCAGATGTCTTCAGAAACTGAGGCATGGGTCTCATCACGAGCCATAATGATGTCATGGCATGGAACAAGAGTTCAATAAGGAGGTGCTTCAGGTACAGTATGTCATTCTCAGCTATCGTATGTCCTCAGCTCGCTCGGGGGTTGAAAGTAATCGGTTCTGCGATTGAAGGGTCAGGATATCGATGACATTGAGAGCACCACATGCTCTCCATTTGCATTCTACAGGGTTCATGGTCACATTAATCAGTGGTGAAATCACACAGATGGATGGTTCTTATTTGCCTTCTTTTGCTGGATTTGTTTGGATAACAGGGAGACAATATAAATTCGGTAAACCCTCCAATTTCACGAGTTTTCCAATCGCGGGCAGCCTATTGTGTTCCAATTACGTTATCATGGGATTTCGTGTTGACCAATCGCCGTTTTTGAGCTGAGATGAGTCATCATTTGTGTCCTGTGCATGAATGATTACCTCCCATTATGAGCCTTGTCGTGTTTCTCACGCACCATTTTTAATGAGCTCAAATGTAAAGCGATGGACAAAGTTAGTTGCACCAAAAGGCAGAGAAAGGTTATGACGGGCGAAAAGTTGTTACAACGTTTGGCTCGAGGAGAAATGGCAGCATCTGTGCGGGCCACCATTACGAGGTCAATGATTGTCTGAAGAACCTTCCCCATTGTACTCTTCTTCATTCGTAAACCTTCATTATCCTTCAAACCTTCATTATCCTTCAGATATAATGCCTAAACTTTCATTTTCCAACTCCATATGCGAACCTTATTGCCAAACACTTTTTGTGGGCAGGCTGGGTGTGTGAGAAGGATGAACGGATTCAATTTTGGTAATGATCCAGATCCGGATGCGAATACTAGAATTTATTAAAGTGATTCTTCACCATTGAGAGATTGGGCCAAAAACTAGATATGGCATGATATTTCAAAAATGTATTGGGCCCAATATGTTTTTGTGTATCAGGCATTACATGGTGGAGATATGTGCTCTACCAAGTGCCCTTCTAGTTTTGGTATGCATTAAATCCATCGATGTTGTTAAATTCGGTTTGTGGTACATTCTCTCTCTCTCTCTCTCTCTCTCTCTCTCTCTCTCTCTCTCTCTCTCTCTCTCTCTCTCTCTCTCTCTCTCTCTCTCTCTCTCTCTCTCTCTCTCTCTCTCTCTCTCTCTCTCTCTCTCTCTCTCTCTCTCTCTCTCTCTCTCTCTCTCTCTCTCTCTCTCTCTCTCTCTCTCTCTCTCTCTCTCTCTCTCTCTCTCTCTCTCTCTCTCTCTCTCTCTCTCTCTCTCTCTCTCTCTCTCTCTCTCTCTCTCTCTCTCTCTCTCTCTCTCTCTCTCTCTCTCTCTCTCTCTCTCTCTCTCTCTCTCTCTCTCTCTCTCTCTCTCTCTCTCTCTCTCTCTCTCTCTCTCTCTCTCTCTCTCTCTCTCTCTGTGTCTCTGTGTCTCTGTGTCTCTCTCTCTCTCTCTCTCTCTCTCTCTCTCTCTCTCTCTCTCTCTCTCTCTCTCTGTCTCTCTCTCTCTCTCTCTCTCTCTCTCTCTGTGTGTCTCTCTGTCTCTCTCCCCCTCTGTGTCTCTCCCTCTCTCTCTCTCTCTCTGTGTGTCTCTCTGTCTCTCTCTCTGTCTCTCTCTCTGTCTCTCTCTCTGTCTCTCTCTCTGTCTCTCTCTCTGTCTCTCTCTCTGTCTCTCTCTCTCTGTCTCTCTCTCTCTGTCTCTCTCTCTCTGTCTCTCTCTCTCTGTCTCTCTCTCTCTGTCTCTCTCTCTCTGTCTCTCATTCAGTCCACTATGTGGATTCCCACATATGCAGAAATTTCTATGCGATTATCGTTTTTAAAAATTATAAAATGCTTCATGTTTTATATATTTTTTGTTTTGAAATATATTGATCTATCCTATTAATGTTTTTAAAATACTTGTTTCTGTTGATTTGGGGGATGGTTTGGATATACATCACTTTTGAATGGTTCGGTCCTTCTCCCCCTCCCATGATCCTGGCCTGGTTTGGTTGAATCCACATTTACACTCGATTTATTTTCCGAATAAAATGATTAATGTTTTCTATATTTTTAAATTTTGAGTTGTGTGCAATAGCCCAGAGAGAAAGTAACTTCCTCGCATTGGAATTAAAATCATGGCTTCAGCAGTAATTGAGGTCGGTTGGGCTACAGTTTAACATTGTTTTTGGAGGAGAAGAGGCAGAAGAAGAAGTACAGATTGGCATTTTAGCAATCTCTCGTTGTGGTACTTCAGTGATGTATTCTGGCATCTTCTAAAATCTTGGTGGTTCAGAAAACGCTCGACAATATATGACTTTTGAATGTTTATGACTTCACTTTACAGTAGTCTATGAGCATATCATTGTGAACACATTTGAATGTGCGGCCATTTGTTTTCCCGTATCGTCCCTCTATATGGAGTACTCGTGTACTCCATGATAGATTTCAAGATTTCTTAGGTCATTCTACTTATGAAGAATTACAAAGATTTGAAAGAGAGGTCGATGGTAAAATAAGAAGGAAGTGTGTTTGATGTTGAATGTTGAAAAAAAGGAAATCATTTTTCTGAATTGACACATCTTCAAATCACATGCTTTTTGTATACACTGTTGAGGTTTGCGAAGGAGCGACAGCATCAAGTGGATCAGGACGTAATAGAACAAAAGGAATATCCAAAAGGAGGGGGGTGGGGGAGGGTGGGAACACACCAACAGCAGGCATGAGGAAAAAAATAGAGGAAGACTTGGAGAAATAAGGGAAGTGGGGAAGAATGAGGGCTCGGGGAGGACACAGCAGATAAACAATTAACAACATGGATAAGGCCGTAAACTCTCAGAAAGGAAAAACTGGGAACTTGGAAAGAGGTGGGATTGGTCAGTGTTAATGGGGGTAGAAAATCATGGGTTTGGATTCAGGATGACCTGAGATGGTGGTGATCAGCTGTCTTTAAGCCCTAGAGGGAAGAATGAGATTTAAGAAACTGCAGAAGTTGATTCCACAAGTGGGGGGAAAAAAAGGAATGAATGAGTGGAGGTGAGAAGTGATTCTGGAGTTTGGAAGTTTCACAAGATGGGGGTTGTTGGCAAATTGTGTGCACCCTGCAGAAACCTGGGGGGGAGGGGGGTGGAAGGGACAAAGCATGGAAAGAGCAGAGGGTGCAAGACCATAAAGGAGGTGGAAGAAGACAGGGAGACCACTGACCTGTCTGCAATGTGAAGGTGATAGATCCATAGACTCAGTTTACTCCTGGGAGATACCAATGAATTTTGAATGTCTTGGTTTCCATGGCAACAAGCTGAGCAAGGTGTGAGGCATGTGCTTCATCCCAAAAGGGAGAGCTGTCCTCAATCAATTTGCAAATTAAGGCCTTCGAAGTAGATAAAATTTCAGATGTGTTAGGAAAGAGTTTACATGATGGAGGATGCACAATCAGTGACTAGCTTTGGAGGCAAACTTAGATATGTGGTTTGCCCAAGAAAGTCCATGGCTGATGGTGAGGCCCAAAAGTTGAGTGACTGAACTTCTTCAATAGATTTGTTGAGGAAACTTTGTCAAGACTTGCACGAAGAAGTTAGACGTCAACTGAGTCATTTTGATGGTTGCAAAAGTTCCCTTTAGCCTTATTATTTTGGTCTTGGCTGACTATGGTTATTACTGGCAAACACCACCTGTCGCTTTGCTGATGGAAATACTAATAAGGGGGAGAAAAAGAGGGGGGAGAGAGAGGGGGTGGGGATAAAGAGAGAGGGTAGTTAGGAGGTGGAGGGGGAAAGAGAGAGGAGGGGGGGGGGAGTGAGGAAGGATGGAGAGTGAGGAGGGATGGGGAAGGGAAGGCAGCATTAGGTGAGAGGAAGCGAAGCCAGATGTGCGGTGGAGCGTTAATTACGATTCATACTGTTTCATCAAAATTATTGCATAGAATAACAGTGAAGATTGAAACAAAATAATGTCTGAAATACATTTTCTGCCGGTCATACTATTAATACCACCTGGAGACAAACACTGGCCAGACATTTCTGGAGCCAAGCCGTATGGAGACAAACTCCCGTTCAGACATAAACACCACCCGGACATCATCTGGAGATAACGCCAGGACGTTTTCGGAGACTAACTCAATCCTTAGACAAACACTGCCAGGATATGTCACGTCTGGAGACAAATACCACACAGAGATAAACAACACCTGGGCAAGTCTGGAGACAAACGCTCTGTGGAGACAAACACCATCCGGGCACGTTCGGAGACAAACGGAGATAATCACCACTCAGACACGTCCAGAGAGGGGGAGAGGGAGAGAGGGAGAGAGGGTGAGGACAGGGAGGAGAGGGAGAGGGACAGGGACAGGGACAGGGACAGAAACATGGATGTATGGGAGGGTGTTGCACTGTTTTAGGAGGAGTGAAGCAAGGATGTGATAGAGAGAGGCAGAGGGTGGGGGCAGGGGAGTTACAGAGAGAAAATGCTGTGCTATATGAACAAAACACACACACACACACACACACACACACACACACACACACACACACACACACACACACACACACACACACACACACACACACACACACACACACACACACACACACACACACACACACACACACACACACACACTTAAGAGAGTCAGTGATTCCTTGAAAACAAAGAATGCTTGTTTATGTGTCCTCTGATTGAGCTTTATGTTGGTGGCAGGATGTTTTGTGGCAGGATACAAAGCAAGAGAATTGTTGTATTTTCCATACTAAATGCTGATGAAGATGTCAAGTTTTATGTTTGGTGACCAAACTTTTATGAGATACTTTTCAACATTATAAATGTCTTTGTTCTGGTAAGATAATTGTCTCTCCAAATTGTGCAAATTTTTTTTCGAGGTTGTGCTCTCAGTGTTGCATGTTTTGTTCCAATTTTGATAAAAACATCATCTCCAGTTACAATATGAGAATTTACCAAAACTTTACAGTGTAGACCCGAGCTTTGTCAACAGGTTGTATAAAGGAATGAATCGACATTTGTTTTAAATGCTGAACCACCTCCAAAGTTGTTTTCAGCCTTTGAATGTGAAGGCATCATCAACACTACTAAGTCTGGACAGAATAACTATATGCTTTGCATCATTCTCGACTGCCCAGGACACATGAGGCACAAGCCGATGATCAGCTTATAGTCCATTTTCCAGAGAAGTAACCTTGTTGTCCTCAAAAGTGTATGGTTTTATGGTGGTTTCTTGTTCACAGGCATACATAAACAAAATTAAGCTTGGTTGCCCGGATGGCAACCATGGGGAAATCTGTTATTTTTGCGCAAATACAAGATGGCCGTCATCGACCGGGCTGAAAATATAACTCTTTAGGTAATGAACTTAAAATTACACATGAGACATCTTTTCCATTTAATTTTGGCATGAGGAATCTATATTCAAGCTGATTTTTGTGATGAGAAGTAAATTTGAAGCCAATGTTCGAGTTCCTGGCAATTGTTTGCCGTGTGAGATACATTTTGAATGACAACAAGGTCACTATTCTGACAACTGGACGCTCACATACGACATTAATGCGAGTTACTAATTCATCGTTTTGTTTTTACAGATATGGCTGATTCAAGTTGCATTCTTCCCGTGTGTCATGGTGGAGGGGAATTGAAGAAATTCGCTGATCAAGGGATCAAGACATTGATTTCCTGTGCCAAAGCCCGTGGAGATGAAGAGCTACGTGCAAAACTACAGGACATTGTTGATGGTGGTGGTGATGCTGTTCGCATAGAATGTCACAAAGGATGCTACTGTACTTGCACATCAAAACAAAAAATTGAGAGACTTCGTAAATCACAGAAAAGAAAAGCTGAAGATGATTGTGTTACAGTGACAACAAGATCTCGCACACAGGCAACAGGCAGTGGTGCGTTTGTTTACAAACGTGACTGCATTGTTTGTGGCAAAGAATGTTCACCTGTTGATGACAAACATCCAGAAAGATGGGATCGTGTTCGTCAGTGCATGACTAAAGAACGTTTTGACAATGAAGGTAATCCCATCCCAACTATGAAAGATGCCATCATTAATGCTGCTGAGCAACGTAATGATGAAGGAGCCAGAACGGTCAAGTTACATATTGGATATTTCGTTGATCTCCCTGCGGCTGAGTACAAATACCATGTTCGCTGTTATAACAGTTTCATGACAGTCCCTAAATATGCTGATTTGCCAAATGGTGTTGCAGAAGAAAGTACTCTAAAGAACGTCATAGAGCGCATGAATTGTGACAGGTCAAAGATGTGGAATAGCGTTGAACTGCATTCCCTGCACTGTGATCTTGGTGGCAAACTCACTCGACGTGGTATGTTCAGCAAACTAACAGACTGCATGACTAAAGACGTTATGTTAGTTCGGGTAGATGGATGTGCTACCATTGTTGGTTTCCGTGAGTCCATTGCTAACCATCTGAAAATGGTTAAAGTGGATGATGCAGATGAGAGGAGTATTGATTCTGTGGAAAGGCAGATCAAGAAGGAGGCACGCCCAGTCAAGTACAACAGTGACAATTATGACCTCTCAGAATTTACACAAGCCAACACAATCAAGGCAACAAGCCCAATTTTACTGAGGTTGATTTCAGACTTGGTGTCTGATGGTGAAATGACCAAGAAATCTCTAAGCCTGAGCCAGTCAATTCAGTCATTTTACAGGTACCAGAAATCAGACAACATTAGAACTGGCTGTCAAACTACTGCACCGCCATGGCAGTTCTGATCTTCTAAAGCTCCTTCATGAACATGAGTTCACAACGTCATATGATGAGGTCCTGAGATTCAGGAAACCCGCTGCTCATTTTCTCGGTGACAATGCTCAGCTTCTCCACCAATTCATGGGTTTGAGTAGAACTGTTGGCGTGATTTTTGCCTGGTTTGATAATCTTGATCTGCAAGTGTTCACGCCTAATGGTCGGCGCAATACTCATGTCCTCTCACATGAATTTCAGCAACCCCATCCTGCAGGCATTCTTGAGTATGGGCATGCTCACCCAGGGAAGAGCAACCTTATTATCCCACGACTGTCTAAGAAAGCTGCCCAGTATAGGACAAGCAGCAGCTCGTCAGGGAGCCTTCCTCTGCAGCACTACACTAGGCCATCCAAAGTGAACCCCCCGGCTGTGGATGCAACCTCTGGATTCTCCAACCAAGAAGTGTGTGCCCGGCAAGCTAGTTTAGCTGCTGCACAGGAAAAGGACATGAAGTGGCTAAACACAGTCAGCACACAGGTGAACACCATGGAATGGGGTGGGTTCAACAACCAAGAAGCATTCACCAGTCATGCAGAAAAAAAGCCAGCAAGTACCTACATGTTCGGACCCCTTATTGATGCCAAAGCTTCTCATCCAGACACTGCAGTGACTTCACTGGAGTATCTTCAGAAGTCATTGACTGATATGGGAATGACTTATGTCCACATCTCTGTGGATCTCCAGCTCTACATGGTGGCTTGCCAAATCAAGTGGAATGACGTTGATTGGTTTAAAAATGTGATTCTGAGGCCTGGGATAATGCACACTGTGCAGTCCTTCTGTGGTTGCATTGGCAAACTCATGCGTGGGTCTGGTGTTGAGACTCTCATCAGTTCAGCATTCGGGGGCCTGGCAGGAATCATGAGTGGCAAATCCTGGGTTCGATCAATGAGAGCCTTCCGGATGGCTTCGACTGCCCTTCTCATTTCCTTTCTCACCACCGGCCCCAAGACATTCCAGGAGTTGTGCAGCTACCTTGAGACATGCAGACAGCACCCAACTGGGAAGCACTGAGTTGATAACTTCATCAAGCCTACTCTGCTTGTACATCAACTTCTGCGTAGTGAGAAGGAGGCAGACTTCCTGCTGCAACAGCGAACACTTGAACGCATGCTTCCCTACTTCTTTGTTGCTCGTCACCATCACTATGCCTGTTACATCACCCATCACCTTCTGGAGATGCACTATCTGCTGCCACCAGATGCCAAGACAGAGCTCATATCAGGTGCTTTTGTGTGTCATCACCAGGAAGACATTTGGAATGGTGTGAGCTCTGATCAGTTTGGTGAACAAACTGCTATTATAATTGGCAAGGGTGGCCTCAAGGGTATGACTCTCTCTCCAGAGATGGTAGCAGAGTGGATCGATTCCTTTCCTGTCACTGCCTACATCTCAGATACAATGGAGCACATCTACCCTGACTCCTCAAACAAGGACAATGAAGACCAAGTGAGAGAAAAGGACACAAGAATCGGACCATGTCACAAGGAGGAGGGGAAGAAGAGGAGAAAACTTGATGCAGATGATAGGTGCCAGATTTTACTTGAATTGTCGAATGTGTCTCATCCTCTTGAGAATCACTCACCACATCTCTACAACATTGCCAATGGTCGAATTGCTCCCCAAGAAGCTGAAGTGAATGCTGAGGATTCCGTGGTTATAGGTCAGAAAATGGTTGCAGAGTTCCATGCAACCATCTCATGCCCCATCAAGACAATGGAGCACTTTCAGAAAGGAGTGAAAATTGGGGACAAGACGATCTTTGATCTGGAAACCATCTTCCTCAGGCTGCTGACTATTGGACAGCAAAGACAAATGAAGCTCGGACCTATCTTCCAGTTTGAGCTCTGTGCAGTACCCCCCTCACTGATTGATGAATATAGATGCTTAAGGAAAGGCAACAAAGCACCACTGGCATACAAACTCTGTGTTCAGGCACAACAGCCTCTGCAACCAGATGTTACCATTGTTGACGCGAGCCAACTTCTCTATCATATTGTCTGGCCTTTCAGGGGAACTGTGTCAGTCTTAGTTGAGTCCATCAAGACAAGGCTGTCTACCATTGCTGGTCAGAAGATCTTGGTCTTTGACAAATATAATTATGTTTCTGCAAAGGACCATGAACAAGTGAGGCATGCTGGCATTGGTTCCATCAACTATGACCTCACAATAAACACACCCCTGCCTAGTCGAGATGCCATCCTGAAAAACAAGCAGAACAAGTTGCAGCTGTCCAAGGTTTTGAGTCCCTATAACTTTGGTGAAGTAATTACTGTGGAGAGCCGTAGCCATGGTGCGTTCAACCATGATGAAGCAGACATGACAATGATCTCACACCTGCTCCTGGCTGCTGAATGTAATGCAAGAGTGATATGTATCCTCTCTGATGACAATGATGTTTTTGTATTGATGGTTTACTGGGTTTACCAGTGCAACATCCAGGCCACAGTGCAGATGGAAAGGTGGGATGGAGCAATTTGGGATATCAACACTACCTGTGACCAGCTTGGCCCCAAGTGTCTGCAGCTTTTGGGAATGCACTACATCACTGGCTCAGAGACCACGACATACCCATATGGCAAAGGCAAAGTGTCAGCCCTGAAGACACTGAGAGCTGGCAACTTCCCTGGTTTGTACTCCGCACTTGGCAAGCTGAACGCAAGCCAGTATGGTCAGCCAGAAGGTACCACGATGAGTGAGATGAGGTACTATATGTACACAAGGAAGTCTGGCAAGCCCCTCAAGCTCATGGCATTACCTCCAACTGAGATCAATCTCTTCCTACATATTTTGCGTGCACATCTACAGACAGTACTTGCAAAATCAGCTGATCAGCAGGCCCCACCTGAACTTGACATTCCAAAATATGGATGGGACATCAGAGATGGAATCCCAGTGCCAGCAACTTCTGCTACTCCACCAGCCCCTTTGGACCTCATGGATGTTGTGCGGTGTGGATGCAAAGCAGAGGGGAAGGCCTGCAGTACTGCAAGTTGCAGTTGTCACCATGCAAAGATCTCCTGCACGCTATACTGCACTTGTGGTTGCAGTGACAAGTGCTTCAACCCACACAAGACTGTGGAGGACAGTGAAAGTGAAGTGGAAGAAGGGAGTGTCAAAGCAGAACTGGAAAGAGATGAGGATACGGAAGGGGGGATGAGTACAATGAATGGGAATGAACAATACGTAAGTTGTCTACTCGGCTCTATGTCCTCTGTTCCTAAGATGTCCAATATGATGACATGACAATGTGTATGCTTTCTGATTATCAACATACTGTTGTGAACCATTCATGACTTCACTTTTGCATTGGTGTTGCATAATTTTCAGCAGAAAATAGTCATGGACATTTCATGTGAACCTCTATTTATTCCTGAACGTAAAAAAATAACCACAAAATTGAATTCCTCATGTCAAAATCATATGGAAAAAGAGGTATTACACAGGATTATATGTTGACCGATTAAAAACTTAGCCCCATCGCCTGACCTGTAGCAGCCATCTTGAATTTACGCAAATTACATGAGTTCCTCAAGGTAGCCACCCTGGCAACCAATCTGAATTTTATGAATGGACCCATGTCAGTCCAAAACAATCATCAAACCATACACTTTCCACATCAACAAGGTTGACAATGGAACACATAATAACGGCAAATGGACTATTATTCAAATGCATCAGTGAGCTCTTTAACTACAGTAACACCATTGTTTAAGTGTAACTTTGCAGGAATAAGATCATCATTCACAACCATTCCATTTATCATGACTTGGAATTTTGTTTGATCTGATTCTGAGCCTGCTCGGATGTGGGCAAGCAAATATAAGTTGGTTTTGTTCACTGATGAAGGCCAGAACTTGTCCATTTGAATAAGGATGTGTACGTCAGCATGAATGCATGCCAAATCGACACTTGTCATGTTGGAAGCTGTTCAAAACGATTCTAATTTCTCAACAGATATATAATGCAACGTAGCCGTCAAAACCACATGAAGCTCTTGTACAGCACAGATTGCTTGTGAAGTTATGAAAAGTTTTGTGATAACTTTGACAAAGTTATTTTGAGATGATACCCACACCATTCAAATATCTCACATTAACTAACATTAACATTATCCAACAATCGACAAGTACTGGCGTTTTTGACTCAAAGATACATTCTTCAGCAGTGTTTCTCTCAAGTTTACAATTAGTTTGTGTTTAGTTGGTTTGGTAGTAGCATTCTCTTCAAACAACGGGTTTTATTGGCAGCACCTTGTTAGCAAAAATGTATTTGAGTAAATTTCCTGTCTCATGCAATATCAATTGTTTTTTTTTCGTGCTTGGGCGTTTTGCTCTACTGTTACAGCTTTAGTAACTGTCAGTCTATTATATGCTCTTTGAGTCACTGATGTGTGGTAGTTACCGCTTCGACATAGTTTCAGACCGTTTACTTTCCTTCAACATGAACCTTTCTTCACACAATTGTTTGTGGGCTTCTGTTCTGTGCTTAATTACATTGAGCAGCTGAGATTTGATGTTTTCATCTACGTGCTGTTTGGTAACAAAATTGTAGACACAAATATGCGCAGTAGCTTGGTATGGATTTCCTTTTTCCATCATGAAATTGAGAAGTCATGTGATGTAGGCATCCAACTGCTCCCCTTTATTTCCTATCAGTTCATGATGAAATGTCTCCCTGTGATCCATCAATTTTGTCTTGGTTAGATATTGAAAAACATTGTTGATAACAGGAACTTCATGGTAGACTAGTTGCCAATTAACGATGTCCTCATGATCTTTTCATGGCTGACTCCACGATTGCTTCGTCAGCAACTGGGGAATAAATCCTACTCGCTTAGGTGGCACAGAACTTTGACAGATCAAGGCATGGAACCCTCCCTAAGTAGGTACTTACTAATCCTTCCTTTTTCTCCTGGTGTCATCCCCACATCTAACCAGTCAAGTAATGAGAAATTATGTCAGCTGCTTTCACTGATGCAGCATCAGTTAGCACCACAAATTCCATTATTAAAGTTAACACAAATTTATCTGTAAACACAAATTTCATGCTCATTCATAAATCACAAAATTTGTATTAAAGCTTGAAATCGACTAAAAACTTGCCGTGCTGATTTCACAGCACCATGCGACCTTATTTTTGATGACCTATTTCTTCAGCACTCATATCTTCTGAGAATACTCACAAAGGTCCAGTTTTTTGAGGGATTTGACAAAACCATGTTTTGTCTTGGTGCGTTTTGAAAATAACTATTTTGAACTCATTGTGATAAGTTACAATACCGTAATCAATGTTGTTCATCAGTGTTTAGAAGTGTGTGAATATGTATATTTGGCTTGCTGAACCAAAACAAACTTCCGAGCTGGGTAACGATCTTGTTGCTCATCTTTCAACAGTTGACGTTCATACCTGACAATGTACCGATTCATACATTTTCCATCAGCACACAGATCTGCAGAAGTTATACTCTGCTTATTATCAAGATCTGGAATGCGATGGAAATCATCTTTGAAAAAGGTTTTTGCTGCTAAAAAAAATTTGTTTGCATGCTTTTCTTCACAAACCTTTCTTCACAAAAATTTTCTTTGGAGATGCAATAGTTCCCAAGAGTGTGCATGTTGAGATATTTGCCATTTTGGAAAATGGTGGCTGAAAACATAACTATCTGCAAGAGAGTTTAAATTTTGAAAACTCCGAGATACTCTTACTTTTGAAATGCTTGTCCAAATTTTTTTTGTATGTCGAGTTTTTTTTGTCTGACAACACAAACAAACAATCAAATTCTCTGTACATCATATTTTTGCAGGGTACCAGACAGAGCCTGGATCATACCGCTTGTTGACATGGTAGTTCTTGACAATGGAGGGTAAGATAGGTCAAGCAGCTGCTTCACATCTGTATCTTTATGAATCAAAGCAAAGAAGCTTGAAGGAAAAAGCTATATGGATGTGTGACCGTGGCGATCTCCATTTTCTTGATATAGTATTGCTTGCTTCTCTGTCCAGCTATAAACTGTCATCCTGGTGTTTTACAAGAAGGTCGATGGATCAATGCGTGTTGTTCCTCAGCTGGACATGAAACTGGACGTCTCCTCTGCCAGCATTAGTTTCTGGATGTTAAAGATCCCCAATGTCCTTTGCGAAGATGAGGGGAGCTATCCCCAGAACGCTGGTAAAATTCAAAATGATTGTTCTAATCTGCATAGTCGAGCATCAGGCCGGAACTTGGACCAAAATTTCCACATACATCTCCGGCCACATTCAGCTGGTTCATGAAAGACTTGGACCAAAAATGCTGTCATTAAATAAAGAAAGAAGTATTGCCTACCTTCTTGATCTAAATGCCTGACAACTTTACATAGTCTAGATCTAGAAACACTTATGACTGCAGACTCTTTTTTTTTTTTGTCATGACATACTGACTTGGTTTCTAAAAGGTGACTGACAAATGGATGGCGAGAAATATGATGACACCATCAGATGATATTATAAAAAGCTCAGAAACTTGTTACTGAGCCATTGAGTGAAAAACGTCTACATCATCTGAGACCTTTGTTTTATAGAAGGAAAGCTTACTTGCCAAGACTTGAAATTATATTTTTCAGTGCATGACCCGTTTTCAAAAGGTCCTTGGCTGGGCACGCACATGTAGAGATTATGAAGTGCGTGTGCGATAACATACACTGCCAGGTAGACATTGTAGCTGTAACGGAGCTGGGAAACATCTGTAAGCTCCGTTTCCATGTTCTCTAAGCTTTCAGATCCAGTGCAAGGAGTCATACCTTTGCTAATGGGTGCCAATGAGCAATTGAAAATTCCTTCCCAAACACCATGCAGAAAAACATTTAAGTTCTCATCTCTTGTTTTACCTGTAACTTTAGAGCAGAGCAGAAGTCACCAACTCATATATAACAAAAAACATGTACGATTGGATGAAAATGCCATCAACTATGATTAAGTTTTATAGCAGACCAACCGAGACCTGATTTTCGACTGACGACAGCATTTTTTGTTAATAGCTGGCATTCTTGCTAAAGCGATTGCTTATAGCATGGATAAAATTGTATAGGTGGATGCCATCGTCTATTTTCAACTTGAAGGTTATTTCAAGGTCACAGAGGTCAAATCAAGCATTTGATGAAACATTGCAAATGAACATGTTTTTTTATTTTTTAACATCATTCACAACAAACATATTTCTTATCACTTGGCTCCATAATATATGCAAAACTGACAGTTTCTTTACATTTCATACATCTTCTTCATACACTATAATTCACCGTCTGTCTGTCTGTCTGTTCCCAGGTACCGTAAAAACGGCTGAACCGATCGCAATCATTTTTTGGGTGTGTAATCCTGGGACCCCTTGGAGTGAAATAGGCTTAAATATAATAACATGACCCCCTTGACGGCTCCTGTAGGGAGCGGGTGCTTCTTGTCTTACTATAATTCACCATCTGTCCATCTGTCTGTTCCCAGGTACCGCAAAAACGGCTGAACCAATTGCAACCATTTTTTGGGTGTGTAATCCTGGGACCCCTTGGAGTAAAATAGGCATAAATATAATAACATGACCTCTTTGACGGCTCCCGTAGGGAGCGGGTGCTTCTAGTTATTTAAATATACCAGGTGTCACAGCCTGGTTGGGTGATGGGGAGGCGGTAATGAGGGTGTTGCTTTGTTTTCGGAAGTGCGGTGAAATGTTCACAGCTCCCCTCTGACTTCTCAGCGAGATTGGCTTCAATACAAAAGTGAAACATAAAATCTGTTTTCCAAAGAAATCGGTCCAACTCAAGTTCCATGTTGCTAATTCTTACTTCTTCACCCTTTAATTCACCCATAAACAAGTAGTGCCGGGAACATATAGGTACGAATTACTCTTCTGCATTTTAGTCTGCACATCTACTGACAAATAGGGTTGTAGCAGTTGGTCACGTTGCAACTGCAGGCAGCAGTCCATATGAAATGATTCTTGAAACAAAAGCATCTCACTGTGCTGCACTTTGATTTGCACTCACAGGTCACCAGTTCCAAACAGGCATATGGGACAGGCAGCAATCTTGTTCAAGATACTTTTAGGCCAGTTCAAACTACTCTTTTACAAACTACTAAAGATCATCCAGGCCAGCATGTTCAATGTCCTGGTTCATATCTTTCAAAAAGTCAATGCACACATGTCGTTCACCCATCTCAGCGTTAGCTCAAACTAGCTCCTTCATTTTGTGGTACAGTCGCAGGGCTACTGTGATGATGGTGTTCATGGCATAGATTCTGTATTCAACATTGAGAGGATGTGACAATCTTTGTCCATGTGGAACTTAGCATGATCAATGTTTTGAAGCACTTCCAAGGCACTAGGTAGGATTGGTTATTGACCTCTGGACCTTTCTGCCTAAAAGATAATCTTACTGAGGAATGGGGACCTCTCTGCCGTACCACCAATTGCATGTCGTGAAATGCATTCTTTCCATCCAAATTTGCTTTTAGAACATCGATGTTATTGCAGAGCAATGGATCATTTGGTTATGTACATACACATACATACTATTCTCCATAAATTCGCCCAGAATGGTTATGACCGATGTTGGTGTCTATTCTCCAAACACTGTCGATTCCAAAGGTATGACTGGCAGGATGTAGTATATCCACCAAGGCTTCCGATCATGTAGCCTGATGCACAGCAAGGGCAAGAACGATGAGCTTTGGTGTCAGCTGACAGCCGTTTGATACAGTTTGCAGCCCTTGCGCCCACCCCATTCCATAAGGAGGCACTGCATGATGTGGGCCACCTCAGTACAATGTGAGCCAAGCAAGAACATAAATGGTATTTCTTTTTTGCAGGTGGCACGGCAGCGATCATAATGGGGGAGGGAGGCACTCTGTTGGCAGTTCTCACCCAGCAAGCAGAGCTTGGAGCGCAAGCTTTGACCCCAGTTTTGATGACTCTCTGCTTCTGTCTGTGACTGCTTCCAGAAGCATTCCTGTGTGGCCTTTTGCAAAGTACCTCCTCCTTCCCCTCACGGTGATGCCCCACACTGCCGATCATCTTTTGTTGTTGGCCCAACACTGGCCAATGACGTAGCATGTTGTCGCAGCTGAAACAAAGTCATGCAGGCCGGATGATGTAACAATCACCATCTGAACCAATAGCACACCAGCTTGCAGGGCATGAATGGCAGCACACTTTCGTGCACTGGCCCGAAGGTGTGTTGCACTGCCGTACTGGACCTTACATTCTCATAACGCGGAGTGCAAGAGAAGTTATCAATCCACACACAGAGCACTGACATGTCCATGAAAAGTTTATTTTAACCCCCTCCACTCCATTTAACGTTGCCTGGGCCTTGCCTGCAATTGAGTTGCATAGAGATGGCATGTATGAATGACACTCACCTGGATAGGCTCCATAGCAAATTGTGCCACCTCCTTTGGTGAATGTAAAAACAGGTTGACTTCACTCTAATTGGTCCATGATTAAACAAGTAACAAAAAAAGACATAAAATGTCATCGCCCCCGTTGTTTTAGTAATTTTGCTGTCCGGAGTTAAAGGCTAGCCCATATTTATGCACAACTACAATGGCCACCAGTCTACCAGTCAGCCATCTTTGATCAGATCGCAAAATAAAGTGAGGTGCACGTTCATGCTGTCATGTACATCTACTCCGCTTGCAACAACTTTGAACAAAATTGGAGCATGCATGTCTGAGAAATGGTTGGTGATACATTTCAGTCACAAAATGGCCACCAGTTGGCCATCTTGGATCTGATCTCAAAAAACATAATAGCGTGCAGATGTAAATGATCATTCATTATCTGTGTGCTAAGTTGGAACAACATCGGTAAATGCATGTCTGAGAAATGGTTGAGGACGTGTTTGTTATTGGGGTTTTTGTAACTAAAATGGCTGCCAGTCTACCAGTCAGCCATCTTTGATCAGATCACAAAATAAAGTGAGGTGCACGTGTATGCCATTATGTACTGTGCTTTTGCCAAGTTTGAACAAAATCGGGCCATGCATGTCTGAGAAATGGTTGCATGGGGACGCATTTAAGAAACAAAATGGCCGCCAGTTGCCATCATGGACCCGATCTCGAAAAAAAACCCCATGACATACCTTTGTAAGCCTTCATTCATTATCTGTGTGCTAAGTTTGAACAAGATCAGTAAATGCATGTCTGAGAAGTGATTGAGGACGTGTTTGACACGGGGTTTTTTTTTTTACAACTAAAATGGCCGCCAGTCAGCCATCTTTGATTGCATCGTGAAACAAAATGATGTACTTATGTTTAACATCATGTCTTATCTTTGTAACAAATACGGATAAAATTGTCCCATACATGTCCGAGATATGGCTGCAGACGCACGCACACACGGACACAAAAATCGAGACCAAATCCATCAGCCCCCCCCCCCCCCGGACTTAGTCCAATGGGTCGATTAAAATAGTTTAACTTCCGAGAGCACATGAACAAAGCGAATTTAATGTTTTAACTAGTATGTACCCCCCTCAAATATCACACTAAACTAACCACACAGACACACAAGGGAGGATACAAAGACGGGAGAAAGAAAATAAAAGTCAGATGGTTTGCTGAACTTGAGAACTTCCTGCAGCGGGACATGGTTTCCAGTGGTCTCAAAGTGCTTGCAGCAGGATACGCCAGGCTTTAACTCTCATTCTCGGTGCCGTTTTTCATGCCTCACAACTAAAGTGCTTTAGTATGGAGCAAATTACCTTGCTGCTGCGCAATCTCCTCTCCCTATCTGTTGTTCCATCCCAACTGTTCTTCAACACCCACTAAAAGACCTCGAGCATAATTGGGCCAGATGTGTCTGTGAACCAACCAATTTGTGCATGATCAGCTGGAGTGGCATCATGCATGCTGCTATGTGCACCGCAGAAACTGTTCATCATTGGATTTCCAAACACACCTCAGAGTTTGAATGCAATTCGCTAACTCGGTCTCTGGCGATGCCTATCTAAACACACACACACACACACACACACACACACACACACACACACACACACACACACACACACACACACACACACACACACACACACACACACACACACACACACACACACACACACACACACACACACAGATAGGTAGCTAATTGAATTACCTCTTCCTTTTGGTTCTTTCAGTTCCCATACCAGAATGCATGAGGGAGAGCACAGACCTCTACCGGGCTGAACAAGTCACATTTTGTATCCCACTGGTAGGCTGGACCTGCATCCGGACCTGGACCAAAATCTGATCGGCTTATTGCCACCTACCCACCTCATACACTAAGTTTTGTCATAATCCGTCCTGTCAACAACATTTAGAGATTGGACCTATCTCTCAATGGTGAGGAATCATGGAGGATTCCAGGATCCGCATCCAGATCCTCACCAAAATTGAATGAATTTGTCCTTGTCACACACCCAACCAGTCGCCCAAATTTCATCCAAATCTCTCCATAACGTTTTGAGATATTGTGCAATACTGTATATTGCTTTTGGCCCGATTTCTCAATGGTGAAGAATCACTTTAAAATTGTAGTCTCCAGATCTGGATCCGAATCTTCACTAAAATCTCATCAATTCGTCCTTCTCACACACCCAAGCTGTCCACCAAATTTCATCTGAATCATCCGTAAGTTTCTAAGATATCCTGCTCACCGACAGACAGACAAGCATGAAAACATGACCTCCATCCACCTTTAGTGGCAGAGGAAATGATGCCGTTACTGTTCAGCATTTTGTAAAGCACATTTGCAGATACATCTATGAGAGTTTGCTGAGATGAGTTATTACCTGTTTGTGGTTTTAAACTTTTGAGGAAGTCAAGCAGTCCTGGCACAAAACCAGAACGCATTTCAAACCCAAATGCTCCTTGATATATTTGTACTAAGCGGGGGTTATTCAGAAGAGGAGAAATGACAAACCCCATCCAGGTCTTTTCAGTGATATTTCGTTTCAAAAAGAGATCTCCAAAAGGAACAACATCCTTGTATTGCCACATGACGAGGATAACACGTGCTTTTGTTTGACTGAGGACAATGCCTGCATGCAAGAGCGACATAAAAAAGAAATAAGATGTATGAGGAAGTACAAAGTATTTTTCAAACCCATTCTGTTCTCACTCTGATGTACCATACTCTTCACATTGTGTTGGTGGCAACAAAGCAGCTTCCTGAGGGTAACATATCCTGCAAATCCTTAAATCTTACAATATTATCCTGATATGTAACATTCTTTTACTGTAATAACAAAGCCACAGGTAATATTGTTCTTTTTGATAATAAGCATTTGTGACCATCATTTTTACGTGTCCATATTGCTCCTTCGGCCTCTGCATGCTCTCACAGTCTAACTGATCAATCACTATCCCCTTTACAATTAAATCACAGTTATGAAGGTCTTTTTAATGGTTCATTTAAATAGAATAAATATATCCACTAACTTTTTTTTAGAATAAGCATGTCAAGTGATTATGCCCACCTGGTCAGGTCAGGTCAGGTATGGGAGCAAGCGCCAGAGCAGCAAGACACTGCGTCCACTTTCCACCGATACTCCAGGGGCCTCCGTCTGGCCATCCCCCAGGCAGATGCCTGGCCCAACCCCATGTCCTTGAGATGCCGATCAACCTGCTGCAACCACGAGGCATGTGGTCGGCCCGTTATCCACCTCCACTCATGAGGCTCCCTTACTGAGAGTAAGGGAGGGTCAGCCATCGGGAGAGTAACATCCCTGACATCCAACTCACCAGCTGGTGGGTCAGCCTGGTACAGCTGCTCAAAGTAACCGGCCCAGCGGGCCTTCACTTCACACTTCTCTGTCAAGACCCCACCACCCTCCGCTCTAACTGCAGTTTACCGAGGGACGGGCTTGGAGGAACACAATGCGCAAATTCCCTTGTAAGCAGGATGAGAATTATTTGACTACAGGTGTTGCTCTACCCCCTCACAGATTCCTCGCACATACGCCTCCTTGTCCACCCTTAGTGCATGAACAATTTTACTCAGCTCCCTGAACAGCTCAGCTCCTCCACTCAGCCTGGCCATGCTACTCTGGTCAATGATATCCAGTTCTCCTCAAGGGAAAAAATGATTTTCTGTCCTTCGGTGAGTTCCAAGACATCTACCAGCAACATCAAGGACGGTGGTCTTGAAGGCACTCCACAACTCTTCAGGATTCCCAAAAGCAATCAGACCCCCCCCCCCAACTTCGCACTCAGTCTGTTTGCAAACTCCTCAGCTTCCCTCTCATCCTTGAGCTTGCCAACATCCAGCCTCGGCAGGGATGGTACCATTCTCCTGGATTTAAGCTACAACTTCGGAGTTGCTACAACAAGCCTGTGATCAGTAGTGAGGAAATGAGCACTCCGGTAGACCCTGGAGTTCTGGATCATCCTCCATCGACCATCATCGAGCACATGATCATTCTCCTTTGCCACACCACCGGAGTTGGAATACCAAGTCCAGCGATGAGCCTGTGGGTGCTGAAACCATGATCCAGCCACCCTAAGTCCATGACTTCTTGCAAAGTCAAGGAAGTTAGTGCTATTCTGGTTCACAGTTCCAGACCCATGGAGACCAACACACACCTCATAACCATCCCTATCCGTTCCAGTTGATGCATTGAAATCCCCAAGACTAGAAGAGTATCTCGTCTGGGGCACTGATCAACCACAGACTCGAGCGTGGCATAGAATGCATCCTTCACGGTGAGATAACTCACCTTCAGTCAGAGCATATACAGAGACCAGGGAAATGAGACCAGAGACCAGGGAACACAGTTACAGCAACTCCTTTGGCATGGTAACCATCAGAGCGACCAGACCAATCGGAGGTGTAACCACCCGCCATGATTTCGCCACAATCCTGTCTCCGAACATCAGAATGCTGCAATACCGATGTCCAAATGCTTGAACTCAGATGATAGCAGAGACAGGTGATCATTCTCTCTTCCGGATAAGTCATTCCAGGCAATCACCTGAAGGGACCACCTCAGGTTAGCCCAAGGAGACCACCGTCTGGTTTATGACACCTCAGCACCACTCCAACACACACTACCGCAATCTGACCGAGGAAGGTTATCTTGTGGTTTTCCTCCTATTAAAAATTGGGTGTCCAAAGGCTTTGTCCCAATCCCATCATCTGGTGAGCTGCCCTGCAGAGGGCAGCTGCAGAGGAGGTACTCTCAGAGTGGATTTTTGCACCACCTGGTGCAAAACTATATAGTAGACTCGCAGGACATTTAGAGTTCAGTTTGTTTTCGTTTCAGCTCATGTATGATCAGTTGGAACATTTCTATTTTTTATGAAACATATGTGCCAGTGTATCGAATATATATGTATCGAAAAATCAAAAGCTGTTGTTTCTTGAACTGCTGTATCCCATCATCTAAGTTTTTAATGACCCACGTGTTGGGATCGGAACCTGTCCTTGATGTTCTTAAAATGTTGCACAATCCATCACATGACAAAACTCAGGAGAGAACATACCTCCACCAGACTGAAGAGTTTATGTTTTGTATCGCACTGATAGGTCGGATCTGGATTCGTTCCTGAACTAAAATCAAATCGGCTTGTTCTTGTCACCAAACAAACTCATCCACCAAGTTTTGTCATAACTTGTCCACAACTTGTTGAAATATTGTAACACTGTAGATGTCGTTTTTGGCCCCATCTCTCAATGGTGAAGAATCACTTTTTTAATTGTCGTATCCATATCTGGATCTTCACCAAAATCAAACGAATTTGTCATTGTCACACACACAACCTGTCCACCAAATTTCGTCTGAATTTGTCCATAACATTTTGAGATATCCTTTACACAGACAGACCAGGTGAAAACACAACATCCATCCACTTTCAGTTCTGTTCTGTTCTTGCATAAGGCAGCTTGGCTGCTGAATAGCTATCATTTTCTTGGAAGCACAGCTGTGCCACCGATGCTGTGCTCCTATACCAGTACACTGGGACTCATTTCACCAACCTCAGGAGGTTGACAGGCTGAGTCAACCCCACCTGGTGTTAATTCAGCTCCCAACAGGGCTCATATCCTGGACCCTAGGATCCCAAGCCAGCCACCCTAACCAGTAAGCCAACACCAGACTTATGTCCACCTTTGGTGGCAGAAGTAATATTAACAACAACAATAATAATAATAATCATCACAATAAGAATAATTTTCTCATTGAATACCTGATGGATACTCATTGAAAATAACAAAACTTAGAATTTAATTCCCACCAAGTTCGGCGAGGTTGTGATCATCATAGTGTTGTGGTAAAACCTCAAAGAAAGCGGCACAAATACCATAAGACTCCACTTCTCTGTGGAATAAAGTCATAGTATCTTGTAAAACCTCTTCTTGAATCCCTAAGATTCCAACGTATGTCCATCCAAAGTGTCTCACAAAATGTGCGAAAGCAGTGCCCAGATTTTTATCATTATGGTAGGTACGGAGGAATGAGGGGAAACGACTTTTGTCAGTCATGCAATTACACCCAGCACCATAGCTCACCTGCAGACACAGGGTTGGATCTAAGATTTTATGAACACATTTGATGGAGTTGGTTTATGCTTGTGTGTATGTAGTAGATGGGAGTTGCTGTATTCCATAAAATAATTAATGAAAATGAACTGCAAATGACAAATCCATACAGAACTCCATTCCACCGAGAGGAGACACCAGCTGCATCACTCACTGCTGATCTGGAATTGATGAGATGTTAACACGTCTTTCAATCCTAAGAAATCACAGTCTCATCCTGTCACTCTGGAAGGATAATTAAATATACCTACCGAGTTTATCGAGAATATAATAATGTCCTTCAAATTGTTTTTTGTTTACCTGGGGAAGAAAGAATAGTCCCAAAACTGCACTCAACTCTCTTGTAAATTTTGAGGCATATGGCCCGAGTATGGCTTGCAGTGAACAACTACTTTCAGAACTTTTTTCTGCATAAACTTTGTCTTCCAAAAACGTCAGACCAATCTTCATGACTTTAGGAATAGCAAAACAAGAATCACGGATATCATATCCAAGTGTAACGTTCGGAAGAATTGCTTCATTCCCATTGATCTCCTGAATAGTAAATACCATTATCATTGCCCATTGGAGACCGAGAGGACGTGAACTGCCAAAAAGGTTTCAGGCAGAAATAATCATGAAAAGTTTTATTGTAAAGAGTGTTGACGAAGTGTTTTTGAAGAAGATAATTTATCCAGATCCATTAATTTTATTTCCCATGGCCTTCGCAACTCACGTTGTGCAGAGAAGTTGTGGAGGATAGCCTGGAATCTGCAAGCGATCTTCCACCTCGGAGTTATGAATAGGGAACATGCCCCCAAGAATGAAATCTCCAGGAGAAAACATCGCTTTTTCATTCTCTTTAATCCCAGCATTACACGAACCTCCACTTACACCAGGCAGCCAAAAAGGGAGCAGAAAGGTGAACAGAAACATGATTTATTAAGCACTACATTGGCTCAGATGAATTTATTGCTTGAGAAAATATCACAGTGTATTATTACGCAATTATCCATAAACTATAATAATTACAAGCAGATTCAAAATGTATCATTATTATTATTATTGTTATTATTACACAGGCTTTATCTTCTTGTAAATTGGTATTAATCTTTGTACAATCCAAACCATTCTCTGGTGTTCAGAGTCAACTTGGTGCACAGGACAATTGTCAGTTTGAATAATTATCAAAGTACCTGAAGGATTTCTCAGAATACGTAAAGAAAAGTTAAAATCTGATATTGGAAAGCACAGTGGAGAAGTACACGAGCAAGAAAACAAGAGCATGAAAACAACACATCAGAAAAGGGATACTTAAACCATTTAGCAACAACCTTACAAAAACAGGAGCAAACTAGAAGGTTAGTCAGTGGAGCACATACCTCCACCCTGTAATGTCTGATCCACGAGAATATATTGGGCCCAATACATTTTTGAAATATCATGCGAAATATAGTTTTTGAGCCCAATCTCTCAATGGTGAAGAATCACAAAAAATTTCGAGTCGGATCTGGATCTTCACCAAAATCGAAAAAGTTATCAGATCCGGATCCAGATCCATATCTTCACCAAAATGAATCAATTCTTCCTTGTCACACAGCCAACGTGTCCACCAAGTTTCATCCGAATCCGTCCACAGCTTTTTGAGATATTGTGCTTAACAACCGTTATAGCCCTCTCTCTCAATGGTGAATAATCTATCTTTCTTCTAATATATATATATATATATATATATATATATATATATATATATATATATATATATATATATATATATATATATATATATATATATTTTACTAAAACACTCATCTTGTATATGTGTATGTATGTATGTTCCCGAAATACAGCCAAAACGGGACATGATGGCGCAAAAATTTTTGGGCCACCTGACTCACCATTTTCCTGCGGTGGGCAGTATCAAGTTTTGTTCAAATCAGGTAACGAAAAAATTATTAAAAAATCAATTCCCAATTCAGTCAAGTACTCTTCGGCATTATTTGATAAATGCAAACAACCTCAGCGGTATAGTTCGCTGGAGCTATCCTTTTTTTTTTGAAATGATTTATTAAAAAATCTCAAACATTTAATATAGACAAAGAACGATTTATTTTTAAGCCTAAAGTAAACATTGCCATTTTGATCTAATACTTCCATGTTCATCAATAAATAAAATTGTGTTTCGAAGATTACGCACAATAATTTATTTGACTTTCTTTTCTCTGTTTTTTTTCACATTTACACACAATATCAAGTTTCATTCAAATCAGGCAACGAAAAAAATTGTTAAAAAATCAATTCCCGATTCAGTCAAGTACTCTTCGGGAGTATTTGATCAATGCAAACAACCTCAGCGGTATAGTTCGCTTGACCTATCTTTTTTTTTTTTTTGAAATGATTTTTTTCATCAACCGCTGTGACAACGGGAACCCAACAGGTTCACGGGTCATCTAGTTAATGAATAAAATTGTGTTTAGAAGATTACGCACAATAATTTCTTCGACTTTCTTTTCTCTGTTTTTTTTTTTTTTCACATTGACGCGCAATATCAAGTCTCATTCAAATCGAGCACCGAAAAAAATTATTAAAAAATAAATTCCCGATTCAGTCAAGTACTCTTCGGGATTATTTGATCAATGCAAACAACCTCAATGGTATAGTTCGCTGGAGATATCATTTTTTTATGATTTTTTATCAACCGCTGTCACAATGGGAACCCAACGGGTTCACGGGTCATCTAGTCACTTTTAGAGTTCTAGTAGTCGGATCCGGATCCTGAACTTCACCAAAATCTAATCAGTTCTTCCATGTCATACAACAAAACCTGTCCACAAAATTTCATCCGGATCCGTCCACAGCTTTTTTGAGATATCCTGTACACAGATAAACAGACAGACAAACAGACAGATAGGGATGAAAACATAACTTCCTTCAACTTCGGTGGTGGAGGAAACAAGAAAAAGAGCAATCAGAGATTGCAGACCCTTGCCAGGACTTGGTTTTGTGTGCTATTTGTGTAGTTTTGTGTGGCGTTTGTGTACTGGTGTGTTACGTAATTAATGAGACATAACTAGGACTGCCACTATATAACTGCTGGCAGTGATGACAGGGTACCAAGATGTCCTGCTTCCATGCAACCCCACTTTGATCGGACACTTGGCCCTGACCCATGACGTTTTCCTATAATTCAATTGAATTTAGATTGGGATTAAAATAAATTAAATTCAAATCAAATGGACGACCAAATAGTTACAGTCCTGTATTGGAGTCATCAGAAGGAACTCAAACAAGCAAAAAGCAAAGATGACGTCATCAGGAGGAACCTGAATAGGATTCACATTTCAGCTGCTACTCCTCCACCCTACTGCTTGGCCTGTTCTGCCTCAAGTCTGAACTAGTGCTCACAAACGAGTGAGACCGAATTGCCTCTGGAGGGTGGTTCCACAGATGAGAGAAGTGAGTTATACAAGTTGAGGGTGCAATTAGTCTCAATTTTGGAGGCCTAATCAGGAGAGGGTTAATGGAAACATGCATGTATTCTGGAGTAGATTGGGAGGGTGCAAGGAATGGGGGAGCAATATCGGAAAAACGGGTCAGAAAAAGACGACTGACCTTCAGCTGAGGTGGACTGTTAACCTCACTTTTGGAGGCATAATCAGGAAGCAGCTAAGTGGAAGAATGCATGCATCCTGGATTGGATAGGGTCTGAGGACTGGGGGAGCAGAAGGTGATAGAAAAGAGGCAGACGACTGACCTTCAGTCTCATCACAGGAGACTCTAATAATTGAGAGTTATAGATTGAAAATAATCCAAGAGACACAAATTTTATGCTGAGGTGGAATCCCATAACAGAGCACGAGACTCAACGGAGATATGGACAAAGGCTTTGCAGACTGAGTAGCTCTGATTTTCCAAAAAAGAATTGGATCAATGGAGGATGGCCAGTTTGCTACATTTCTGGTTGGCCCAGGAAGAGCCGTGACTGATGGTGAGGTTTAGCAGTTCAAGTGACTGAATGACCACTGCTTATGGACAAAATAAATGCAGAATAATTTTTCGGCAGAGTAGAGAGTGATAGGGTCAGGGGCGATTGTCTGAGAGTGGAGAAGAGGAGAGTTAAGATGGTAGTAAAGCCCCTGTCACACCTTGACGATTTAGCCAGCGTATGGCAACGTATCAAAATTGATCTAAAACGCTGGCATACGCTGAACTATTGATGTTTTTTTTTCAGTTTTGGGCATATATTAACGAGTTGGACGTATGCATAACGTATTGGTAATGTACACAGAACGTTTCGATAACTTATAGATAACTTATACCAACGAATGCTTAGCGTGTCATCGGCGTTCACAACTTATGCCCAACGATAGTCGAACTTATGCATAGCGCGGCAGTGTAGCACCGACAATCACGTGGCGTAGCCTATTAAAAGGCTGCCGCTCGACGATTCAAATCATAACATCACTAGAAATCGAAGTGTCAACATCACCGTCATGCCGAAGAAAAAAAAAAAAAACCATGGAGTCTGGAACACTGACGGGTTCCTCCTGTGTGAACCCCATTTTTATACACCAATTCCCCAAACGCTGCCAATACGCCATTATACGGTAGCTGTAAGTTAGAAACACATTCAGTAAGTTCTGTAGTCATCCGGAAGACGTCAAATACGTCTACATATTTCAATATGCGTTGGAGATACGTAGTAGGGTGAATATATTGATTCTGGCTCACTTTTCCCCATGTAAATGAATGAGGGATTTTCAGCGATGGATATTTTTTTTTCCCCTATAAATAAACCCCCTTTTTATCCCAAGGCATATTTATTTGTCTCCCCTTTTAACCTTGGGGAACTCTTCAAATAACCAATGCAATAAGATAAAGATTTGTTCAAGTAGTAAAGTAGTAATGTGATTTGTTAAAGGTGATTCTAAAGAAATATCTGAAACATGTAAGCCAAGTGACACTCTTTTTCAAATAACCAATGCATATTGTTTCGCTCACTCATTGAACCGATAAAGATTTGTTCATTCTCAAATTCCTTCAATAGTTTAATTTTCTTTGCACAATAATCCCCATCTAAAATATTTAAAAATAAAACATTTGAATCTTTATATTTTTTAACATACCACTTTTGTACTATAACAAAATGATAAACTTCTCGTAATGCTCTTGTTTGACCACCTCCTGAGCCACATATCATTTTGAGATTATAGTAAATTGTTTTTTCATTGTTCAATTGATAACCATCAAAGTTTTCAGTCCATTCAAGGATATTTTTTTTCTTTACATCCTCTAACTTACAAGTTTTTAAATTGATTCGCTTGTTTTATTTTCCTTCGTTTTAGTTATTTTTTTTCAATAAGATTTATTTGTTATTTTTCACATTCATTATGTTTTCCATTTATATACCAAGACTGAGATTTTATCCACTCTTTCGTTTGATTAATACTTGGTATGACCATTTATATATTGTGACAAAACACGGTGGAAGCCCTTAAAAAACCCTAACCCATCTTCCCATCGTTAAAACACAATCTATTTTATATACTCTATCATACAACATCCATATGGAACACAATATATTCCATTATCTAAAATAAATCTCTTATCATCAAAGGCTCCAAATGCCTTTTTATTTACTTCTTCACGATATATCTTATGTTTATAACTTCTTATTGTATTCATTTTCCTATATTCTTCTTTCTTATTCATCAAACAATTATAATAATTTATAAAAGTTACTGATTTCTTTATTACATATATTTTTTTTATTCCGTTTAACCTCTTATCAATCTCATCACCACACTTATAAGCATATGCCTTTGCTCTCAATCCAATAAACTCATTACTTTTCCACCCAACTCATCCTTAAACTTACCAACAAACTTTTCATTCTTTTTTGAAAATAACTCGCTCTTCTTACTAAAATTACTTGTATCATATACTCCAATATTTTTTTTCATATCTTTATAAACATCATCAGTTTTTATATCGAGGATAAAACTATCAGTGTCCACATACAACAATGAAACATTTTCACCATACTCTTTCTTTAAGCCATTATACAAATAATCATACATCAATATCTTTGATAAATCAAGAACTGCTGTTCCAATATAAATTGGTTTATCCATTACAATGCTTTCCTTTTCCATATGAATAGCAGAAAAATTCTCTGAAAAAACCTCTTCTCTCTTAAAACTTGGTTTATTTATCAATCTCGAAGCTTCTTTCCAAGATGTTGCAAATCGAATGTTTTGCCTATTTCTAACATTTTCCATAGTCTTTCCAAAGACAGCATTATTCATCAATTTATAAAATTCCCCTTCAAATTTCACTTTTGTATTTGTTCTCATATCTGTATTGAATTTAATATACTTTTTCATCCAAGGACTTTGTTTAAATTTTAAAACTCTATGAATTTTAGCTCCTCTCAGTCCTTCTCTCAAAAACTGTTTTAAGCTTCTCTGATGCAAAACATATCCCTCTTTATCATAGAATGTTGTTAATAACTTTTCTGTTGATTTGCCTTTTATATTAAAGCTTTTATGAAAATCACTTAACCATTCTTTCTTTGAGGTTTCCTTCTCACATGCAAAAGGAAGGTCTTTATAATTATTATGAATATCACTCGGGTACCTCAAATCAACTTCAAAATAATAACCTTCTTCCTCATTCAATTCCTCTTGAGAAGAAATAACAATATTCATCAAAGCCTTTTCATAATCCTTTTCTTCCACCCACTCTAATTTACCATAAGGCAGAGATTGAGACATTGCCCATCCATACAAATTATTAGCATCAAAATACATCAAATAATTTCTATCTTTTTCACGATCATAATTTGGAAGATATTTATTATTTGCTTTCGCATATCTTTTTGAACATACTTGTGATATTCCACCTCTCTTAGACTTCTCAATCATAAAAAGCATATCTACATCACTGATTAAATCTATATCTTGTTTTGTCATTTTCAACATTGCACTCCAAGCTAAACCAGGAGCTGTGAGTAGGGTGAATATACTGGTTCTGGCTCACTTTTCCCTATGTAAATGAATGGAGGATTTTCAGCGATTCCCTTTTTTTTCCCTAAAAATAAACCCCCTTTTTATCCCAAGGTATATTTATTTGTCTCCCCTTTTAACCTAGGGGCTCTCTATTCAAATAACCCATACAACAAGATAAAGATTTGTTAAAGGTGATTCTAAAGAAATATCTGAAACGTCTAAGCCCCGGGACACTCTTTATCAAATAACCGATGCATATTGTTTAGCTCACTCATTGAACCTATAAACATTTGTTCATTCTCAAATTCCTTCAATAGTTTAATTTTCTTTGCACAATAATCCCCATCTAAAATATTGAAAAACAAAACATTTGAATCTTTATATTTTTTAAGATACCCCTTTTGTGCCATCACGAAATGATAAGCTTCTCTTAATGATCTCATCTGACCACCTCCTGAGCCACAGGTTATTTTTGTTAAGCCCCGCCCACTTTTCATAAGCCCCGCCCACTCTCAAATGGAATTTTTTTAAAGCCCTGCCCACTTTTCTTTAAGCCCCGCCCACTTTTCACGAGGTATTCCATAAGCCACCCCCACTTTCCTCTAAGCCCCGCCCACTTTTCTGTGGATTTTATAAGCCCCGCCCACTTTTGCTAAGCGCCGCCCACTTTTGATAAGCCCCGCCCACCTACTCTTACATCATTTCCAGTTCATCTCTGACTCACAAAGAAAATTCCAGCATGTTATGGTTTTGAAAAAATTGCCCAAAGAATAGAAGGCCTGCGTGAGCTTGCCCAGGAAATTTCCACTGGAAACCACACCCAACAGTCTTTCCCTACAAAAGCTTCAAGCCCAGGCTCCATTTTAAACATTTTTTTTTGCTGGTGATGGTGTGCTGTGTGCTTGCCTGGAACTCTCAGACTTGTATGGAACTAAACCTTCAAGTTGATGAACTGGATTCAAACCTCTTATCTGTTGAGGTAAGATTTTTATTTTCCTATTTTCAAACTTTAATTGAAGCATACTCATTTAATAATTAAATAACTTAATTAATACATTATTATTTTCTCTCACAGGAAATTGTATCTGTAATACGAAATGAAAATACTGCTTTTGCTACAACTTGGAGCGAAATTGTTGGCTTGGCTGAAGACCTTATGAGCGACTAAGACCTACAGAACGAGCAAGACCTTGAGTGGGATGACTTTGGGGTTCCTTGGAACTCTCAGACTTGTATGGAACTAAACCTTCAAGTTGATGAACTGGATTCAAACCTCTTATCTGTTGAGGTAAGATCTTTATTTTCCTATTTTCAAACTTTAATTGAAGCATACTCATTTAATAATTAAATAACTTAATTAATACATTATTATTTTCTCTCACAGGAAATTGTATCTGAAATACGAAATGAAAATACTGCTTTTGCTACAACTTGGAGCGAAATTGTTGGCTTGGTTGAAGACCTTATGAGCGACCAAGACCCACAGAATGAGTTTGTCCTTTATGATCCAACCAAAGAGTTATACCTTGGAGACCAGCAAAGTCCTGAAAAAGAGTTTTGCAACAATAGTACTCATTGTGAGTTATCAAGACAATACCCCCTGAACAAGTTATACCTTGATGAGCCAGAATACAAGTTTTACCTTGGAGACTCACAAATTTTGAAAAAATCAGTAAATGAGTTCTGCCTTGATGGTTTAAATAACTACCTTGGAGACTCAGGAAAAGGGTTCTGCCAAGATGGTTCTAAATATGGGGACTACCTTGGAGACTCACAAATTTTGAAAAAATCAGAAAATGAGTTCTGCCTTGATCGTTTAAATAACTACCTTGGAGACTCAGGAAAAGGGTTCTGCCAAGATGGTTCTAAATATGGGGACTACCTTGGAGACTCACAAATTTTGAAAAAATCAGTAAATGAGTTCTGCCTTGATGGTTTAAATAACTATCTTGGAGACTCAGGAAAAGGGTTCTGCCAAGATGGTTCTAAATATGGGTCCTACCTTGGAGACTCACAAATTTTGAAAAAATCAGGAAATGAGTTATCCTTAAGAGACTTTGTAAGTTGGTTTTACTGTGAATACTTGAAATGTGGGTTCTGGCTTGATAACTCACAATGTGATACATATCTTGGAAACTCAACAGGAATGTGGTTATACCTTGGAGACTTGAAAAGTTGGGTTTATTTTGAAGACTTGAAATGCTACCACTCTTTGGGATCGAAACCTATCAAGAAAGTTCTTACTCCCTCTTTCTATGTCATCAAACCTGAAAGCTTTAAAAGACAGAATTGGAAGAAGAGAAAAAAACATAAAAAATATACATTGTTCGTTCTGGGAAGAAAGTGCAGGCTTACTCCCCCTTTCTACGTCATCAAACCTGAAAGCCTTAAAAGAGAGAATTGGAAGAAGAGAAAAAAACATAAAAAAATATACATTGTTCGTTCTGGAAAGAAAGTGCAGGCTTACTCCCCCTTTCTACGTCATCAAACCTGAAAGCCTTAAAAGACAGAATTGGAAGAAGAGAAGAAAAAAAAACGTAAAAAAAAAAAAAAAAAAAAAATATATATATATATATATATATATATATATATATATATATATATATATATATATATATATATATATATATATATATATATATATATATATATATAGGTGGAAATCTCATTTTGAAAAAGACATTGAGTTGGGGTTGAGATTTTGAATGTGAGGGTTGGGGTTGAGATTTTGAATGTGAGGGTTGGGATACACACACACACACACACACACACACACACACACACATCAACAAACAAAAGTTAAGCCTTGACTATTCAGTTGAGGATTCTGTGTTTGGGGTTCACAGATCTAAGAACGTCCCCCTTGACACACATTATATACTGTAATACACCTCGGACTTGTCCCTCTCGTGTCCACAAAGGTGTATAGTAGGAGGGAGTGAAGGGACAACCCATTGCTCCCATGGATATTATCTGCTTAGTTTTGTCTTTTGTAATTCCTGTGAATAAAATGAACCTAAAATCTCTTCCCCTTCCAAATCATATATTTTATAAGTCCAAGGAACCGTATCTATTACATCAACAATTTTAAAAAGTTCTTTCGTCCATCGTTCAGTAAAACCCTTTTCAAAATGAGATTTCCACCTATATATTCTTACGATATCACCAACTTTGAACTTAGGTTTTCTGACATTAATCTCTTTTTCATATTTTAATTTTGTAAATGTTTCTGATGGTTTCATATTTGTTGACGTGTGAATCGTGTCATTATACTTATCCACAATATCCTGAATAAAAGATAACCATTGTTGTGAACCGAGTTGTGTGAATTTTTTATATAGTCTCTCTTTTAAGGTACGATTAAAACGTTCAACAACAACTGCCTTCCCTTCATTAAAGGTACTGTATAATGTAATACTGTTATTTTTTAGAAAATTCATAAATGTCTTGTTATAAAACTCTCTACCCTCATCAGTCCACAATTTTTTAGGTTTTCTCTTACTTTCATTAAATATCTGTTGAAAAGCGAACATAAGAGTATTACCTGTTTTGTTTTTTGAAGGGACAACCCACGCATATCTACTCCTCAAATCAATAACGGTTAAAGCATACTTGTACCCCTTATCATTATTGAGTTCAATCAAATCAGCAGACCAGATATAATCAACTTCCTTGGAATAAACTTTCCTTCTCTGAAACTTTGTGAATATTGGTTTATGTAATTCATCAGCTAATTGCTCTTCAGTCTTCATGGCATCATTAGAGCCTATAAGTTTTTTGAATTTCCAAGTTTCAATTTAGCACTGATCATCTTCTTCACAATGAACCGATCAACTTTTTCTCTCAAGGTTGGATTTTGTATCAGAGACAAATTATACAACATTTCTGTATCGGCTTCATGCTTTTCTTCCAACGTTGTGGTATTCCCATAATCAATATCGTGTCTCATGCACACTTCATCAACTCTATTGATTGGTTTACTCCAGGATTTAGGATTGTCTGCCTCATGTAATCTTTTATCCAAGTTTGTGCCTGGACCACAGAAAGAATACCCTAGTAGATGTAATTCCCCTGGTATTCCAGTAGTTGTAAATTTACTTCCTGATAAAAACTTTTGTATATCTCCTCCAAGTTTGTGTTTGGAGATAAATTGATTTTTTTTTGAACCACACACCGAACATATACCTTTTTGTATAACCCTGTTATTTTTACTTTTAATATATGAAATATTTTTAGTATTAGTTTTCTTTTTACATTTGAGACAATAACTCATTTATTTATGAGAAAAATTCCTGCAGAGTGCAAAAACCTTTTTAGTTTCCAACATGCACGTTTGAATCTTAATTTTTAAAACATAAAGAATCCTTAGAAATGCCTTCACTCTCTCCTCCATTTATTTAAGAAAAAAAAGTTGAATTAAAATACATATCTTGTCGATGTCAATACTCTTGTCGAAAGTATTGCAAATAGACTTGTCAATTCTTTGTTTTCCTCCTCGGTGGGTTGAGTTATTTTCTGTAATACCACCAATCTTTTTTGAATCTCACTGGTTTCCATATTTTGATATTTATTTTGTCTCGCTCTTTCCTCCCTCTCCTCCCTCTCTCTCTTCTCTCTTTCCTCCCTCTCTCTCTTCTCTCTCTTCTCTCTTCTCCTTTTCCTCCTTCTCTTTCTTTTCCCTCTCCTCCTTCTCCTTTTCCTCCTCTTCCCTCTCTTCTTCAACTCCTTCCTCATCCCTTACTATCCTTGAATCGCTGACACCCCATAGAATATGAAACATATATTCATCAGGATTTCTTGTTATTCCTGTATCCAAAATAATTTTTTTTACAACAGGAAACCAATAAAATTTCTTTTGAATTTCTAAAAGAGCCTTACCTTTTCTTAACTTTATAATTTTTTTATTATTTAACATTCTAATTAAATCTAAAGTTGTAGGTTTATCAACATCAGCATAATGCCAATCTTTTATTGAAAATACCTCATTCTTATGTTGTAGAACATATTTATTAAAATACCGAATACCCTTTTCTTGAAGGTATGCTTGAACACAGAAATGATAATTTTCTTGAAGCCTTCTTGCTGTCATTTATGTATTAGAAATATATGTTAGAATAATATTATGGCACGAAACACCTCCCCATCTTCCCATCGTTAAATCATTTTGTATTTCCTTACTTATTATATATAATCCTGTTTTTTTCTGTTTTCATGAGATAAACAAGGGCAAAACCATTATTATATTTACCCTTATTAAATTCTTTTATTTGTTGTTTACTAATCGTAGCCCCACAAAACTCATTCTCGATACCAAGTGGATAATATTCTTCCTTACGAGACTGATTTAATTGTTCCAGGTCTTCGAGGTTAATTTTAAATGACCAATTATACCCTAAATCATTCATATCATACCCCCATTGTTCTATTCTCAGATAAACGATACGCCCTTCTTTATAAAAATTTATTTTAATTCGAACTGTGAATTCTGTATGACCTGGAGATAATATCAACACTTCTGTATCTTTGGAATACACGGCTGTTTTATTTAAGTATATATATATATTGTGATAAATCGCTTAATCTCACCAAGTCATTCGCGTCAGTCGGGCTTGGATAATTTTTTAATTTATAAGCATTTTTCATGTTAATATTTTTGGTTATATTATATTTATGTCGTTCAGCCTGTGCCTTTGTGTAATAATTTGATAAATCAATATCCAGTTCTTGAGATACACCAAAGATAGAACCATCTTTACCAACATAAGTCATTTATATTAGCTTAAAAATAATATAATTTTTTTTATTTTTGTTGAGTTGAAATAACACATATAGACATAATTGACCACAACACTTGGAATTTAATTCTTGGACTTGAAATGTTTGATAAACACCATTCTGTAAGAATTTTATGACTTCAACAGGTGGTGGAAGACCAAAACTATCAAAATAATATTTGTCTTGACTATTAAAAATACAAACCCAATGAGAACCGTTCCCATTATTATCTTCTAAGTTCATAATAATATTCTTTGTATGTTTTGACACATTTGTTAATTCATCTCTCATACAAATAACCACATTATGAATTTTTAATTTCTTACAATATTTAACAAGTTGTAAATTTGATGTTGTATTCTTTCCAAATTCTTTCAACCACTCATCAATGCTCATTTATTTATGAGAAAGATATAATCCATTACCTCTTTTAGTTAATTTTACACCTGCTTGTGCTATAGAAGAAAGCATATCTCCAACTAACAATCTCGCTTTATCAGGCAGACCTTCAAGTTTTTCAGCAAAATCTACAATTACACCACTTCCACTAATTTGTTTCTCCAACTCTTTGTTGTGTCTTTCCAATTCTTTTTGAGCCTGGAGTTGAGCCTTCCTTTCGTTGGCAGTTTTCACCGCTGTTGAAATACCACCCGTCAATGCTCCAACCGCACTTAAACCAGCAAATAAAGGAATTAGAAATGGGAGAAATCCTCCACTCGTCTCTCTTATTGAATATTTTTTCATCATTGGTTTTGTCATTTTAATTTTAAGTGAGCCAGTGTCATTCAAGATTTTAACCTGTTCTCTTGTGAGCAAAACATCAATTCTTACTGCTCCTTTTCTCTGAATTGTATTAACGTTAATCGTACAAGGCTTTTGATTTTGAACACAAGATGATAGTATATGAAGATTGATTTGATTAACATATACCCCAGTTGGTACTTTGCCACTCATTTATTTAACAAAAAATTATGTGAGACTAATCATCACACCATTATCTGTATTAATCTGCAATTCTGTTTCTTCCAAAAGCAAACAATATGTATCAACTTCTTCACTCTCTCCTCTTTCAATGTATAGGGAAGTATCCACTCGATTAGACTTTATAGTTTCCTTTTGAGCGCTCAGGTCAAACGCATAGATTGGATACAAACTTTTAAATGCTGTCATATCCAAAATAGGTTCTTTATTTCCATTACTTTCACACACCTTTTGGTAAGACTTGTATGCTTCAGCAAAATCATTTTTTTCCCAATTAATTTCCAATCTATCTCGTGGATAAAATGTTCCATCTAGAGAAACGCGAAGTTGTTTCACCTTAGCATTATCACTCAATGCATTATTCTTATCAGTCGCAGTATCACCATCTGGCTTTTTAAAAATGATCCACAGATATCGTGGCTTTCCTTCCAGAACACCCAAATTCCACGTGTAAGTGGTTTGGTTGAGTTTAATGTGTTGACATCTTCTTTTGAGGTATGATACACTGAGTGGTTTCTTTGAGTTAAGTCTTCGATTCAGCATCTCTTCTGTTTTAAGATTAGGAGTATATTCACTGATATACCAACTCATCTCCTCAATTACAAATTTATTCTGATCACCAAAAGCACTACCAACACCAAAAAGCAATCGATTTTCATTATCATTCCTTTGTAGTTGAAATCTAATTTTAAGACCATACAGAACTTTATCATGATCACAAAATCCAAATATACCTTTAAGAGGAACTGCCACAGTAAAACTATTTTCTGCTTTTGTATCATCATTATACATTCCTTTCCTTTGAGTATATCCAGGGTCTGTGTTTGTTCCCGTTGACATATCAGAAATAAAACGTTCGACAGACCCCTTTCCCATTCTATCACTGAATGTATAGAGTGTAAATTTCATCATTTCAGATACAGCAGAGACATAATCAACCGCTTCAACTTCTTGTGTTCCAATATACAAACGCACACTATCAAACATTTTCGAGAAGAAATCATTTACAAGTGTTGCGTTTGTGTTATTCCCAGCTTTAGTGAATTTAAATTTACACAACAATAAACTTTCGGAGAGATTCAAATAGGTTTGTTGATTATTTATTTCAAAACTTTTTGTACCATTCGTATTCCAGTCTGTTCCAGTTCTTGCATTTACCTTGAAGTAATCTTCTTTTTTAGTGGAGTTTGAGATAATAATAGTATCATCCAAATCATAGATACTATCAATTGCTTCCATACTTGTATTTATTTAGGAAAAAAGATGTTAAAACTTTTGAAACCCTGATCCAAATATTTGAATTATTTTCTGTCGTTCTTGGGGGGACAACTGAGTTTTGCCTTTCTTAATTTCTTTTATTGCTTGTAATTTATGAGATTCCTTCTGAGCATCTTTTATACTCTTTACAGCACCTGCTACATTTCCCACAGCAGAAGCAGTTGAACCAATTAGATCTTTATGTTTAAGAATAGTTGAACCAATACCCATGAGAGTATCAATTATCCCATCTCCTCTAAATTGATGTCCAACACCCCTTTGTCTCTTAGGTTTATAGTATCCTCTACCAAGATACATACCTTCACCCTTGTAGTATGGAGAAAGGAACATCCCATCCCCTGTAATTATTTTATATTTTCCCAACTCGTGTTTCCTCACAATAACCATCGTATTTATTTTTTGGAAAACTTCACGTCGGTGAATTCTGATGGATATAACTTCTCCATGAAAAGAAATCACACGATTATCTTGGTCGGTTATCCTAAAATTTACTCTGTGTATGGTTTTTCCTGACACAGGTAGGTAAACCAAATTTTTAGGTTCCATATTGAATTTATAACCAATTGGGGTTGAGTCTGCGCTGAATGAAAATATTGTATTTGTTTTTTTTCCATCATTATAAGCACCATCAATCAAATCACAGTGAATTAACACTGAATTTATTCCTGAGGATATTTGAATGACATTATCACTGTAAAACGTCCCATTAGTTTCAATCTTTTTTGAGGAGAAACCCAATAACTCTCTAAATGAATTATCAATTGTGAAATCAACCTTGTAGTTATTTTTAACTTTAATCGTTGATTTTGAAGTATGTTTTTGAATGTTTGTAACAATATTTTTTGGTTCATCACCCTGTTCTTTCATAAGACGAGCAATTTCGGAAGATATTTGAGAAATCTCATATGCTCCGGGTGAGACTGTTATTGTTTTGTATCCACTTCCCGGATTATAACTAAACTTGTCATTTTTCTCGGTTATATTAAATAAGGTATTATAAGTTTCCATGGACAATAAAGATGCCTCATATTCTTTTGTTGTGTCAAGTTGTAGTGGGTATGGGAATGAAGATGTGTGGTCGCTTGTTGTGAAATTGAAACTAAGGATTGTGCTTCTCATCTTATTTAATATGAGATAAAATGTCTTTATATTGATATTTATTAATTATTTTCATGTTCATCAACTGGTCTAAAATGGCTGATGCTTCATGAAAACAATTGTTATTTCCAGCCTTCTTACTGCCTAACAACAATAACAGTCTATTAACTAATTGCGATGGGTCATTTGGAAGAAAACTAACACCTGAACCAAGGATACTTAAAGCCTGAATAATGTGTTTCTCCTTCTCATTCTTCCTACTTTTACCAGAAAGAATAACCTTATAATTTAGAGTGTTCAGCAAATCAATATATCCTCTATCATCATTATTTTCCATATCCAATGGTTTATCAATATACTTTGATTCATCCCTCACAGTTGAACCTTGTCTTCCATCTTTTATGAGAAGAAACATTAATCTCGGAGTTAGTTTAACAGGGGGTTGAGCAGAACCCAAGAACCTTAATTCATCATTAAATATCAATACCTTTTCTTGAACAAGATGAAATATTGCTGATTGTTCTGTTGGAATGAGTCCTGCTTTGGTTTTTGAATCCGCTGAATATTCATTGTTTTGAAGAGCATTCACAATATAATCAGGGGGTCGATTAATCTCTTTCAGTTGTTGAAATAAACCTTCATCATCATATTCTATTTCTCCTAAATGCTCTAATCCTTCCTCCGTCATTTGATCAAAATCTTTTAACATTTTAAGTTTTTTAGGAGTATATTCTATTGAGGGAACTGTGGAAACATCTTTCATTTTTTCTTGGGAAGTTTTTAAAAGTGGTTTAAAAAATTTCTCTTGTTTTCTTTCAAATGCTTCTTCGCCCGTTAGTTTCTGTCTGCGTTTCTTCTTTATGTCTTCCTGTTGTTTTACAACTTTTGAAACCAACTCTTGATGTTCCTTAAATCTTCTTGCTCTTTCTTTTGCATCCATTTATTTATTGTAAAATATCATTTAATGAATTGTAAAGATCAACAGGGAAATTTTCCTTTTCTTCATCATTCAAGTAGATGTGTTCAAATAAATCCTTTTCTTTAAATATTTCATCAAATTCTTTTACATTAATGCGAGTTGTAATTTCTTCTTCACTAATCCTTGCATCTCTGCTTTTCATACGTTTGCGTTGAGTTTCTTCATCAACATCAAAACCGAATGATAAAATCTTCACTCCGCTCAGATATTTAATAATTTGTCTCGTTCCTTCTGGATTAGTTTCTAATATCCCAACACCACCAGATTTTAGTTTCCTTAACTCACTCTTACAATGTGAATATTTTGTTGTACCAAGAGAAACCTCCTCAAATATTTGTCCTTCATTCCTCAATCACATATGTTCCTCCACGGAAATATAGTGATAATCTTCACCTTTTACTTCTCCAGGTCTTATTACTCTAGTTGTTGTTGATACAATGCGTATCACGGGGTGTTTTTTAAGTAAATTTACAATATTCTCATTTGTACTACACAAGAACCTTGATTTATGAAAGTTTTTTTCCAGAAGCAGATTTACCCACAAGATTTATAATAATAGTTGTCATTTATATATGTAATTGTTTATAAAACAAAAAATATATCCCTTAATATCTCATCTTGTTTCACAACAATATATTTATATTTTTCAGTCGTGTGCTTCATGTAATCCTCAAATTTCTTTTTACTACATAATGTAGAACAATTATCTCTCCAAAAATTATTGATATCTATTGAATTTAACTTGAATAAAATAAAAGTATTAGCATTGTTTCTGATGGAACGATGAGGAAGTTGAAAGTACGATTGACTAAGATAAATACAATTACAAGAAGAATGTCTCCCTCTTGTGTAGTTGCTGTCCATTACCGTTTGGTTTCTCTCATTAACACAATCATCAAAGATAACGAGGTTCTTTTTTGATTTATCCAAATCTTGGGGAGACGGTATATCATCCGTATTATCACTAAGAATACAAGTTATAGGATTTGATTTCTTTTTACATCTCTGTGTATCACAAAATAGTTGAATTATATCTTCAATGTTATAATCATTTAGGTTTTTTGACGTTTAAATAAACCGATTATATCTTCTTTTTGAAGACCAGCATTAAAACCTTGTGAGAGTCGTTGATACTCTGGTTGAAAACTCGACTTTGTGAAAATTATTAAATTATCATAATCTAAAAAGTTGGGAGTGAGGAGCATTTTTAAAAGTAAGCAGGTTTTTCCACATCCACTTGAACCAACTATGAGACATCTTAAAGAATTTGGAAGATTTTTATGGTTGTTAAATTTTATCTTATTTTCCCAAATAGGTAAAAAATCATTCATTTATATATTTGGAAAACAGGTTATTTAATTTATTATTGGCTTTTTTAGAAACTCTATATTTTATCCTAAGTTCAGGTTTAATTTCAAGATAATCCATTATTTGATTCATACAATATCTTGTGTTGATATTTCCCTGAAAATTACATCCATGAATAATATATAACAACAATCCTTTGAACATTTCTCTTATACGTTCAGTTTCTTCCCTTGTAAGGAAAGGTGTGTTATCACCCTCATACTTTACATTCATTTCTCTAATCAATCTTGTAAAGTAATTCATTTTTGGTGTAAATCTAAAAATTATTTTCCTTTTTATATTTTTTATTATCATTAATTGGAAGATAATCACAGAATATACATTGTTTATAGGCTTTTGACTCTGTGTTTAATCCCCGTCTTTCACACGCAGGACAATTCTCAAATTTGTCATATGGAGAATCAGGAAAGTCTAGCATATTTATAAAGTAAAACTTCACTTAAACTGAAATTCATCTATACTTTCAGTTGTATATTGACTCATATTTAATAATATTACCATCGATATCGATATACTTTTTTTCATTATCAGATTCATCGACAACATTTTTTTATATTAAAGGTAATTTTAAAATGATCGTTAATTACTATTGAACGAAATGTCATTTCACCTGATATATTAACATCCTTTATTTCATCAGGATTTACATCTTTAGGGTTGTTGAAAAAAATACAAATTTCTTCTTGCATATTACAGATGGTCTTATCTTTTCTTTCTAAAGCTTCATCTATAAGGTTTTTGTTTTTTGATACTTTTTCTTGTTTCATTGCTTTTTCTAGTTTTGAATATATTACTAGAAGGAGAGGAGAAACTTTTATTAGAGATACTTTAATTGATGTTCTACCAGGTATACTAAAAGCCCTTCCACTGAAGGAAATTGAAGAACTCATATTATTTACCATAATAGTTTTTATCCAATAGTTGTTATATTTATCTTTGTTCAATTTTACATCCTTGACATATTTCTCAGTATCTTTAACAAATGAAGAGATTGATTGAAACTTGTCTTTTGTGTCTTGAAATATTGTATTTATTAAGTGAAAAAGTTGGAGGATAAAATGGTTTTAAGCACAGATTCACCTGTAAAATAAACGAAATTTTCATCAAGAAAATTTTAGTTTAAGCAAAGATTTATGATATAAATATGGTGAATACAACATACTGCGATGTTTGTAATCACAAATATAAACATTATAGAAAACACCTCCGAACCAACAAACACACATTTAATCTATTTCATCAAATATCTCCTCTTGAGTTGGAAAGAAAACATTGTGATATCTGCTCAAAGGATGTTTTGAAGAGTAGTTATAATAGACATCTTCAATCACAAAAACACAAGAAAAATGAGTTTAAAGTAAAGGGAGACTATTATATTGAAAACACTGATGGGGCATTTAAAAGGCATATAAAAATAAGGATTTTTCAATTTGGAGAATCTGGTCCATCATCAATAGCTGAATCAATTGAAAGAGTAAAACCCGATGTTGAAAAATTTATTAAAAAGACATTAAAAGAAATGAAAACTTTAAAGTTTTATATGGGAGTGAAAATGAATATGAAAAGACAAGATGAAGAACATACTCCTTATATGAGAACAGATCTTCATTTTATAACATCATTTCAAGATTTTTTGAATAGTGGGGTTTATGAAGAACTATCAAGACAAGAGGAGGATGTTGATAATACAGTGGTAGGAAGTGGATTCAATATTTAAAAAAATCATCTTTTTAGATATACACATTCTAAAATCAAACCCTCTTAAAGCTTCTTCTTATATTGAATTACCAAAAGAAATAAAACTAAAGAAGGCAGTTGTTAATATTAAGAACAATGATAATAAATGTTTTCTCTGGTCTGTTCTTGCTCACTTTCATCCACCAAAATGTAATTCAGAAAGAGTAAAACAATATATGAAATATGAGAATACCTTGGACATTTTCGATTTTAAATTCCAAATGCCACTAACAGATATTCCTAAATTTGAGAAAAAGAATAATCTTTCTATTAATGTATATGGATTCATGGATACAAACAAAGTTCAAATATTAAAAATTTCAAACAACTATAAAAATGAAGAAACACACATTGATCTTTTATATTTTAGTGTTGGAAAGAATTCACATTACACATACATCAATAATTTATCAAGATTAATCTCTTCTCAGGTATTCAGAACAGCAAACAAAATATATCCTTGTTAGCGATGTCTTAATTCATTTCATACGAAAGAACGATTAGAACAACATTCAAAATATTGTAGTAATCGTAAATCAGCTGTAATTACAATGCCTAAACCTGGTGAAAAGATTTCTTTTGAAGATTATAATAAATCTATCCTGCACCCATTTGTGATATACGCTGATTTTGAGTGTATCCTTAAAAAGATTAATACTGCTTCTCCTAATCCAAAAGAATCATATACAATTAAATATCAAAAACATATTCCTTGTGGTTTCTGTTATTATATCAAATCATCTGTTGGAGAAAAGTATAACAAACTTGAACATTATCGTGGAAAAAAAGCTTCACAAGAGTTTATAAAAGGATTAGAAAAGGATTGTATTAGACTCACTAAATTAATGAAAGAAACAAATGAACCGATGAAATTAACCAAAGAAGAAAAATTAGAATTTAGAAAGAACAATATCTGTCATATTTGTGAGGGGGAAATTAAGGAGTCTAAAGTTCAGGATCATTGTCATCTTACTGGTAAATATAGAGGTCCCGCTCATTCCTGTTGTAATCTTAATTATAAATTACCTTCTTTTATTCCAGTCTTTCTTCACAACAGCGCCAACTATGATACACATCTATTTATAAATGAACTTTCAAAAACACCAGGGAATATTTCTGCCATAACAAACACAAGTCAAAAGTATATTTCATTTACAAAAATGATATTCACAAAACCTTTAACTCGTATTAGGTTTCTAGATTCTTACAAGTTTATGGGAACACCACTAGCCTACCTCGCATCAAATCTAAGCTCCACGGACTCTTTTCCAAATCTTAATTCATTCTTTCCAAAAGAGGAAATTCTCACTAAAGAGGAAATTCAGATTAAAGAGAGAATTCAAAGTAAAGAGGAAATTCTAATTAATGAAGAAATTCTAACTGAAGATGAAATTCTAATTATAAAGAAAATTCGAACAATGAATGAATTTCGAACTAAAGAGGAAATTCTGATTAAAGATGAAATTCTGATTAAAGAAGGAATTCTTAGGAGAGAGGAAATTCAAACAAGGAATGAAATTCAAAGTAAAGAGAAAATTCTTACAAGTAAGGGAATTTATCCTTATGATTATATGGATTCATTTATGAGATTTAAAGAAGCACAACTTCCTTCAAAAGAAAGTTTCTATAATAACCTTTATGAAGAAGAGATAAGTGATAAGGAATATAAACACGCACAAGAAATATGGAAAATATTTAAGATAAAGAACCTCGGAGAATATCATGATTTATATCTAAAAGCAGATGTTTTATTGTTAGCTGATGTGTTTGAGGCTTTTAGATCACTCTGTCATAATAAAAATTGTTATGGATTAGATCCTGCACACTATTTCACAGCTCCTGGTTTAGCTTGGAGTGCAATGTTGAAAATGACAAAACAAGATATAGATTTAATCAGTGATGTTGATATGCTTTTTATGATTGAGAAGTCCAAGAGAGGTGGAATATCACAAGTATGTTCAAAAAGATATGCTAAAGCAAATAATAAATATCTTCCAAATTATGATAGTGAAAAAGAAAGTAATTATTTGATGTATTTTGATGCTAATAATTTGTATGGATGGGCAATGTCTCAATCTCTGCCTTATGGTAAATTAGAGTGGGTGGAAGAAAAGGATTATGAAAAGGCTTTGATGAATGTTGTTATTTCTTCTCAAGAGGAATTGAATGAGGATGAAGAAGGTTATTATTTTGAAGTTGATTTGAGGTACCCGAGTGATCTTCATAATAAGCATAAAGATCTTCCTTTTGCATCTGAGAAAGAAACCCCAAAGAAAGAATGGTTAAGTGATTATCATAAAAGTTTTAATATTAAAGGTAAATCAACAGAAAAGTTATTAACAACATTCTATGATAAAGAGGGATATGTTTTGCATCAGAGAGGCTTAAAACAGTTTTTGAGAGAAGGATTGAGAGTAGCTAAAATTCATAGAGTTTTAAAATTTAAACAAAGTCCTTGGGTGAAAAAGTATATTCAATTCAATACAGATATGAGAGCAAATACAAAAGTAAAATTTGAAGGGGACTTTTATAAATTAATGAATAATGCTGTATTTGGAAAGACTATGGAAAATGTTAGAAACAGGCAAAACATTAGATTCGCAACATCTTGGAAAGAAGCTTCGAGATTGATAAATAAACCAAGTTTTGAGAGAGAAGAGGTTTTTTCAGAGAACTTTTCTGCAATTCATATGAAAAAGGAAAGTATTGTAATAGATAAACCAATTTATATTGGAACAGCAGTTCTTGATTTATCAAAGATATTGATGTATGATTATTTGTATAATGACTTGAAGAAAGAGTATGGTGAAAATGTTTCATTGTTGTATATGGACACTGATAGTTTTATCCTAGATATAAAAACTGATGATGTTTATGAAGATATGAAGAAAAATATTGGAGTATATGATACAAGTAATTTCAGCAAGAAGAGTGAGTTATTTTCCAAAAAGAATGAAAAGGTTATTGGTAAGTTTAAGGATGAGTTGGGTGGAAAAGTAATGAGTGAGTTTAATGGATTGAGAGCAAAGGCATATGCTTATAAGTATGGTGATCAGATTGATAAGAGGTTAAAGGGAATAAAGAAATATGTAATAAAGAAATCAATAACTTTTAGAAATTATTATAATTGATGAATAAGAAAGAAGAATATAGGAAAATGAATACAATAAGAAGTTATAAACATAACATATATAGTGAAGAAGTAAATAAAAAGGCATTAGGAGCCTTTGATGATAAGAGATTTATTTTAGATAATGGAATAGATTGTGTTCCATATGGATATTGTATGATAGAGTGAATAGAATAGATTGTGTTTTAACGATGGGAAGATGGGTTAGGGTTTTTTAAGGGCTACCGCCGTGTTTTTTCGCAATATATAAATGGTTAAACCAAGTATTAATCAAACTAAAGAGTGGAGAAAATCTCAGTCTTGGTATATAAATGGAAAACATAATGAATGTGAAAAATATCAAATAAGTCTTCTTGAAAAAATAACTAAAACAAAGGTAAATAAAACAAATAAGCGAATCAATTTAAAAACTAGTAAGTTAGACGATGTAAAGAAAAAAAATGAATATCCTTGAATGGACTGAAAACTTTGATGGTTATCAATTGAACAATGAAAAAACAATTTACTATAATCTCAAAATGATATGTGGCTCAGGAGGTGGTCAAACAAGAGCATTAAGAGAAGTTTATCATTTCGTAATGGCACAAAAGGGGTATCTTAAAAAATATAAAGATTCAAATGTTTTGTTTTTCAATATTTTAGATGGGGATTATTGTGCAAAGAAAATTACACTATTGAAGGAATTTGAGAATGAACAAATCTTTATAGGTTCAATGAGTGAGCTAAACAATATGCATCGGTTATTTGATAAAGAGTGTCCCGGGGCTGAGACATTTCAGATATTTCTTTAGAATCACCTTTAACAAATCTTTATCTTGTTGTATGGGTTATTTGAAAAGAGAGCCCCTAGGTTAAAAGGGGAGACAAATAAATATACCTTGGGATAAAAAGGGGGTTTATTTTTAGGGGAAAAAAAAGGGAATCGCTGAAAATCCTCCATTCATTTACATAGGGAAAAGTGAGCCAGAACCAGTATATTCACCCTACTGCTGTGAAATAGTGGGCAGGATCCAATCCATAACAATTTTTATTTTGACAGAGTGATCTAAAAGCTTCAAACACATCAGCAAACAATGAAACATCTGTTTTTAGATACAAATCATGATATTCTCCAAGGTTCTTTATCTTAAATATTTCCCAAATTTATTGTGCGTGTTTATATTCCTTATCACTTATCTCTTCTTCATACAGGTTATTCTAGAAACTTTCTTTTGAAGGAAGTCATGTTTCTTTAAATCTCATAAATTAATCCATATAATCATAAGGATAAATTCCCTTACTTGTAAGAATTTTCTCTTTACTTTGAATTTTATTCCTTGTTTGAATTTCCTCTCAAGTTAGAATTCCCTCTTTAATCAGAATTTCATCTTTAATCAGAATTTCCTCTTTAGTTAGAATTTCATTCATTGTTTGAATTTTCTCTATAATGAGAATTTCATCTTCAGTTCGAATTTCTTTATTAATTTCCTCATTAATTAGAATTTCCTCTTCACTTTGAATTCTCTCTTTAATCTGAATTTCCTCTTTCGTAAGTATTTCCTCTTTTGGAAAGAATGAATTAAGATTTGGAAAAGACCCCGTGGAGCTTAGATTTGATGCGAGGTCGGCCAGTGGTGTTCCCATTAAGTTGGAAGAATCTAGAAACCTAATACGAGTTAAAGGTTTTGTGAATATCATTTTTGTAAATGAAATATACTTTTGACTTGTGTTTGTTATGGCAGAAATATTCCATGGTGTTTTTGAAAGTTCATTTATAAAAAGATGTGTATCATAGTTGGCGCTGTTGTGAAGAAAGACTGGAATAAAAGAAGGAAATTTATAATTAAGATTACAACACGAATGAACGGGACCTCTATATTTACCAGTCAGATGACAATGATCCCTAACTTTAGACTCCTCAATTTCCTCCTCACAAATATGACATATATTGTTCTTTCGAAATTCTAATTTTTCTTCTTCGGTTAATTTCATCGGTTTATTTGTTTCTTTCATTAATTTAGTTTGTCTGATACAATCCTTTTCCAATAGTTTTACAAACTATTGTGAAGTTTTTCTTCCACAATAATGTTCAAGTTTATTATACTTTTTCTGAAACAGATGATTTGATATAATAACAAACCACAAGGAATATGTTTTTGATATTTATTTGTATATGATTATTTTGGATTAGGAGAAGCAGTATTTATCTTTTTTAGGATACATTCAAAATCAGCGTATATCACAAATGGGTGCATGATAGATTTATTATAATCTTCAAGAGAAATCTTTTTACCAGGTTTAGACATTGTAATTTCAGCTGATTTATGATTACTACAATATTTTGCATATTGCTCCAATCGTTCTATTGCATGAAATGAATTAAGACATCGCTTCCAAGGATATATTTTGTTTGCTGTTCTGAATACCTGAGAAGAGATTAATCTTGAGAAATTATTGATGTATGTATAATGTGAATTCTTTTCAACACTAAAATATAAAATATCAATGTGTGTTTCTTCATTTTTATAGTTGTTTGAAATTTTTAATATTTGAACTTTGTTTGTATCTGTTAATCCATATACATGAATAGAAAGATTATTCTTTTTCTCAAATTTCGGAATATCTGTTGGTGACATTGGGAAGTTAAAATCTTTAATGTCCAAGGTATTCTCATATTTCATAGATTGCTTTACTCTTTCTGAATTACAATTTGTTGGATGTAAGTGAGCTCGAACAGACCAGAGAAAACATTTATTATCATTGTTCTTAATATTAACAACTGCCTTATTTAGTTTTATTTCTTTTGCTAATTCAATATAAGAAGCTTCAAGAGGGTTTGATTTTGGAATGTGTATATCTAAAAATATGATTTTAAAAAAATGTTAAATCCACTTCCTTCCACTGTATTATCAACATCCTCCTCTTGTCTTGATAGTTCTTCATAAACCCCACTATTCAAAAAATCTTGAAATGATGTTATAAAATGAAGATCTGTTCTCATATAACGAGTTTGTTCTTCATCTTGTCTTTTCATATTCATTTTCACTACCATATAAAACTTTAAAGTTTTCATTTCTTTTAATGTCTTTTTAATAACTTTTTCAACATCAGGTTTCACTATTTCAATTGATTCAGCTCTTGATGATGGACAGGGTTCTCCAAATTGAAAAATCCTTATTTTTATATGCCCTTAAAATGCCCCATCAGTGTTTTCAATATAATAGTCTCCCTTTACTTTAAACTCATTTTTCTTGTTTTTGTGATTGAAGCTGATTCTTATAACTTCTCTTCAAAACATCCTTTGAGAAGATATCACAATGTTTTCTTTCCTACTCAAGAAGAGATATTTGATGAAATAGATTAAATGTGTGTTTGTTGGTTCGAAGGTGTTTTTTGAAAATGTTTACATTTGTGATTAGAAACATTGCAGTATGTTGTATTCACCATATTTATACAATAAAACTTTGCTTAAACTAAAATTTTCTTGATGAAAATTTCATTTAATTTATAGGTGAATCTGTGCTGAAAACCATTTTATCCTCCAACTTTTTTCACTCAATAAATACAATGTTTCAAGACACAAAAGACAAGTTTCAATCAATCTCTTCATTTGTAAAAGATACTGAGAAATTTGTCAAGGATGTAAAATTCAACAAAGATAAATACAAGAATGATTGGATAAAAACAATTATGGTAAATAATATGAGTTCTTCAATTTCCTACAGTCAGGTCAGGTATGGGAGCATGTGCCAGAACAGCGCGTCGCTGCGTCCACTTTCCGCCGGTACACCAGGGGCCTCCGTCTGGCCATCCCCCAGGCAGATGCCAGGCCCATCCCCATCTCCTTGAGATGATGGTCAACCTGCTGCAACCATGAGGCACGTGGTCGCCCCACTGGCCTCCTCCACTCATGAGACTCCCTCGCTGAGAGAATCTGGTGAGCAGGATCAGCGTCAGGAAAACGAGCCACATGTCCATACAGCCGCAGCTGACGCTCACGGACGATGCAGGTAACAAATCTCATCCGAGTCTCTCTCAGCAACCGCTCGTTGGATACAAAATCCGACCAGCGATAGCCAAGGATTCTCCGAAGAGACCTGGTACCAAAGGAATTAAGTCTCCGTCTCAGATCCTTGGTCAAAGTCCAAGTCTCGCACCCATAGAGCAAGACTGGAAGTACCAAGGACCTGAAGACTCGGACTTTCGTCCTCCCGCACAGGTACCGGCAGCGCCACACCCCATGATCCAGTGAATCCATGACTCCCCAGGCCCGACCCAGACGTCTATTGACCTCTGGCTCTCAACCTGCGGAGACATGAATATCACTGCCAGGTAAGTGAATCTATCCACGACCTCAACATCCTCACCACAAACAGACACAGACAGGACAGCAGCATCCAAGATGTCACCGAAAGCCTGGATCTTAGTTTTGACCCAAGAAATCCGTAATCCCAACGGCTCCGACTCCTCATTCAGCACCTCCAGGGCCCCCAAGAGGATGTCTAAAGTCTCCGCAAAGATGACTGCATCATCTGCAAAATCAAGGCCCGAGACCTTGACATTGCCAAACGATGCACCGCAACTTGATCTCTCCGACATCCTCCCAAAAATCCAGTCCATACAAGTGCTGAAAAGTGTGGGGGCAAGTACACATCCCTGACGAACTCCAGTAACAACTGGAAATAAGTCAGAGATGGTACCACCACACTTCACAGCACTCTCAGTGCCAGAGTAGAGTTCAGACATCATATCGATCAGTTTTGGTGGCACCCCACGAAGACCAAGAATCCTCCAGAGGACATCCCGATTCACTGAATCGAACGCTTTGCAGAGGTCAACATAGGCTGCAAGCAGCCCCTGCCGAAACTCTCGTCTGCGTTCGGTGAGGACACGAAGTGCAAGGATAGGGTCAATCATTGACCTCTTTGGTGTAAAGCCTGACTGCTCTGGACGCTGGTGCTCAAGCAGATGGTGGCGAACCCTATCAAGAATTATCCGAGCAAAGACCTTGCCCGGCACTGAGAGCAGCGTCACCCCTCGGTAGTTGTTGCAGTCTTGGCGATCACCCTTCCCTTTCCAGAGAGGGACAACAAGGCCCCTCTTGCAGTCAGTTGGGATGATGCCTGTGTTCCAGGCAGAGCACAAAACTGCATACAACGACACGAATGCAGCATTTCCACCAGCCTTGCGAAGTTCAGCATGGATGCCACAGATCCCTGGAGCTTTGCCTCGTTTCAACTGGTTCACCGCAGCCCGTGTTTCCACAAGCGATGGTGGACCACAGTTGATTCGAGGGTCAGCAACAGGGATTGTAACACCCTTGACGTCCAACTCGACAGCTGGGGGATCAGCCTGGTACAACCGCTCAAAGTAACCGGCCCAGCGGGCCTTCACTTCAGACTCCTCTGTCAAGAGCCTACCACTCTCTGCTCGAACTGCAGTGCTCCGAGGGATGGGCTTGGATGAACGTAATGCGCGAATTCCCCTGTAAGCGGGACGAGAATCACCTGTCCACAGGTGATGCTCTACCCCCTCACAGATTCCTCGCACATAGGCCTCCTTGTCCACCCTCAGTGCACGTACAGTTTTATGCCTCAGCTCCCTGAACAGCTCAGCTCTGCCATTCAGCCTGGCCCTGCGACTCTGGTCAATGGTATCCAGTGTCCCTTGAGTGACAAAATTCTTCTTTGCCCTGCGGTGAACTCCAAGGCATCCACCGGCAACATCAAGGACGGTGGTCTTGAAGGTGCTCCACAACTCTTCAGGACCCCCCAAAGCACCCAGACCCCCCAAGTGTCCACTCAGCCTGTTCGCAAACTCCTCAGCTACTCTCTTATCCCTGAGCTTGGCAACATCCAGCCGAGGCTGGGATGGTACCATTCTCCAGGATTTAAGGTGCAGCTTTAGAGTTGCTACAACAAGCCTGTGGTCAATATTGAGGAACTGAGCACTCCGGTAGACCCTGCAGTTCTGGATCATCCTCCAACGACCGTCAATGAGGACATGGTCAATCTCCTTTGCCACACCGCCAGCGTTGGAATACCAAGTCCAGCGATGAGCTTGCGGATTCTGAAACCATGAACCAGCCACCCTAAGTCCATGACTTCTTGCAAAGTCAAGGAACTTAGTGCTATTCTGGTTCATAGTTCCTGACCCATGGGGACCAACACACACCTCATAACCATCCCTATCAGTTCCAGTCGATGCATTGAAATCCCCCAAGACTAGAAGTGTATCTCGTCTGGGGCACTGATCAACCACAGACTCGAGTGTGGCGTAGAATGTGTCCTTCACGGTGAGATCACTCGCCTCAGTCGGAGCATAAATAGAGACCAGGGAAATGCACCTAAGGAGTGGCGAATCCTTAATCTCATAATACGCTCGTTGACCGGTGTTACCTCAATTATCATTGGGGTCAGCTTATTGGACACAGCTGCAGCAACTCCTTGGGTATGGTAACCATCAGAGCGACCAGACCAATAGTAGGTGTAACCACCCACCATTATCTCGCCGCAATCCGGTCTCCGAACCTCAGAGAGAGAGCTGCAATCCCGATGTCCAAACGCTTGAGCTCAGATGTTAACAGAGACAGGTGATCATCCTCTCTTCGGGATAGGACATTGCAGGCACCCACCCGAAGGGACCGTCTCAGGTTAACCCAAGGAGACCGCCGTCTGGTGGACGACACCTCAGCACCACTCCGACGCACTCTCCCGCAATCTGACCCAGGGATGTTACACCGTGGTTTCCCTCCTATCAAAGATTGGGGGTCCCGAAGGCTTTGCCCCAATCCTGTCATCCGGTGAGCTGCCCTGCGAAGGGAAGCTGCACAGTAGGTACTCCCACGGAGTGGGTTTTCAGATTATTTTGCGTTTTTGCGTTTTGCGGAATGAAGCGTTTTACGGTGGCCGGAGTGCAAATCCTGCCACCAACCTCCTAATATGAAGTAACCCAACTGCAGGAGGACGTCCGCAGACACAGTTGGGCACTAGATATGGATGGCCGTTGGCTCACAAGGAGCTCCTCCGCCCTTTGACAGGTTTTGTTTTTAATCCTGCTGGGTGTCCATATCCAAACACCCTCCTCACCAGAAAACCTGGTGGGGGAGACGGTTTAGTCGCCGACAACCCGACCATGGAACAGGTTAGTACAGGTTTACATGGTACCTGTAGCAGGTCACAGATCGAACCTGACCTGACATTAGTGGAAGGTGGAAGTGGAAGTTGAAGTGGAAGTGGAAGTGGAACCTTAAAGCCCTTCCACTTCCTTCAGTGGAAGGGCTTTAATATACCTGGAAGAACATCAATTAAAGTATCTCTCACAAAAGTTTCTCCTCTCCTTCTGGTAATATATTCAAAACTAGAAAAAGCAATGAAACAAGAAAAAGTATCAAAAAATAAAAACCTTATGGATGAAGCTTTATAAAGAAAAGAGAAGACCATCTGTAATATGCAAGGAGAAATTTGTATTTTTTTTCAACAACCCTAAAGATGTAAATCCTGATGAAATCAGGGATGTTAATATATCAGGTGAAATGACATTTCGTTCAATAGTAGTTAAGGATCATTTAAAAATTACTTTATTCTAAAAAAATGTTGTAGTTGAATCTGGTAATGAAAAAAAGGATATAGATATTGATGGTAATATTATTAAATATGAGTCAATATGCAACTGAAAGTATAGATGAATTTCAGTTTAAGTAAAGTTTTGCTTTATAAATATGCCAGAATTCCCTGATTCTCCATATGACAAATTTTAGAATTGTCCGCGTGTGATAGAGTGGGATTAAACACAGAGTCAAAAGCCTATAAACAATGTATATTCTGTGAGTTATCTTCTAATTAATGACAATAAAAAATTTCAAAAGGAAAATAATTCTTTTACATTTACACCAAAAATGAATAACTTTACCAGATTGATTGGAGAAATGAATGCAAAGTATGAGGGTGATAACACACCTTTCCTTATAAGGGAAGAAACTGAATGTATTAGAGAAATGTTCAAAGGATTGTGTTATATATTATTCATGGATGTGTTTTTCAGGGAAATATCAACACAAGATATTGCAGAAAAAAATAGTGGATTATCTTGAAATTAAACCTGAACGAAGGATAAAATGTAGAGTTTCTAAAAAAGCCAGCAATAAATTAAATAACCTGTTTTCCAAATATATAAATGAATGATTTTTTACCCATTTGGGAAAATAAGATAAAATTTAACAATCATAAAAACCTTCCAAATTCATTAAGATGTCTCATAGTTGGTTCAAGTGGATGTGGAAAAACCTGCTAACTTTTGAAGATGCTCCTGACTCCCAACTTTTTAGATGATGATAATTTAATAATTTTCACAAAGTCGAGTTTTCAACCAGAGTATCAACTACTCTCACAAGGTTTTAATGCTGGTCTTCAAAATGAAGATATAATCGGTTTATTTAAACTTCAAAAAACCGAAATGATTATAACATTGAAGATATAATTCAACTATTTTGTGATACACAGAGATGTAAAAAGAAATCCAAACCGATAACTTGTACTCTTAGTGTTAATATGGATGATATACCGTCTCCCCAAGATTTGGATAAATCAAAAAAGAACCTCGTTATCTTTGATGATTGTGTTACTGAGAGAAACCAAACGGAAATGGACAGCAACTGCACAAGAGGGAGAAATTCTTCTTGTAATTGTATTTATCTTTTGTCAATCATACTTTCAACTTCCTCGTCGTTCCATCAGAAACAATGCAAATACTTTTATTTTATTCAAGTGAAATTCAAGAGATATAAACAATTTTAGGAGAGTTAATTGTTCTCCATTATGTCGTAAAAAGGAATTTGGGGATAACATGAAGCACACGACTGAAAAATATAAATATATTGTTATGAAACAAGGGGAGATATTAAATGATATTTTCCAATAAATAAATGGATGCGAAAGAAAGAGGAAGAAGATTTAAGGAACATCAAGAGTTGGTTTCAAAAGTTGTAAAATAACAGGAAGACATAAAGAAGAAACGCAGACAGAAACTAACAGGCGAAGAAGCATTTGAAAGAAAACAAGATAAATTTTTTAAACCACTTTTAAAAACTTCCCAAGAAAAAAATATAGATGTTTCCACAGCTCCCACAATAGAATATACTCCCAAAAAACTTCAAATGTTAAAAGATTTCAGTCAAATGACGGACAAAGAATTAGAGCATAAACGAGAATTAGAATATGACGATGAAGTTTTATTTCAACAATGGAAGAGATTAATCGACCCCCTGATTATATTGTGAATGCTCTTCAAAACAATGAATATTCAGCGGATTCAAAAACCAAAGCAGGACTCATTCCAACAGAACAACCAGCAATATTTCATCTTCTTCAAGAAAAGGTATTGATATTTAATGATGAATTAAAGTTCTTGGGTTCTGCTCAATCCCCTATTAAACGAACTCTGAGATTAATGTTTCTTCTCACAAAAGATGGAAGACAAGGTTCAACTGTGAGGGATGAATCAAAGTATATTGATAAACCATTGGATATGAAAAATAATGATGAGAGAGTATATATTGATCTGCTGAACACTCAAAATTTGAGGGTGAGTATTTCTGGTAAAAGTAGGAAAAATGAGAAGGAGAAACACATTATTCAGGCTTTAATTATCCTTGGTTCAGGTATTAGTTTTCTTCCAAATGACCCATCGCAATTCGTTAGTAGATTGTTATTGTTGTGAGATAGTAAGAAGTCTCGAAATAACAATTATTTGAATGAAGCATCAGCCATTTGAGACCAGTTGATGAACATGAAAATAATTATTAAATCTCAATATAAAGACATTTTATCTCGTATTAAATAAGATGAGAAGCACAATCCTGAGTTTTAATTTCACAACAAGTGACCACACATCTTCATTCCCATACCCACTACAACTTGATGCAACAAAAGAATATGAGGCGTCTTTATTGTCCATGGAAACTTATCATACCTTGTTTAATATAACTGAGAAAAATGGAAAGTTTAGTCATAATCCGGGAAGTGGATACACAACGATAACAGTCTCGCCCGGAGCATATGAGATTTCTCAAATATCTTCCAAAATTGCTCGTTTTCTGAAAGAACAGGGTGATGAACCAAAAAATATTGTTGTAGTTTTTCAAAAACATACTTCAAAATCAATGATTAAACTTAAAAATAACTACAAGGTTGATTTCACAATTGATAATTCATTTGGAGAGTTATTGGGTTTCTCCTCAAAAAAGATTGAAACTAATGGGACGTTTTACAGCGATAATGTCATCCAAATATCCTCAGGAATAAATTCGGTATTAATTCACTGTGATTTGATTGATGGTGCTTATAATGATGGGATAAAAACAAATACAATATTTTCATTCAGCGCACACTCAACCCCAATTGGTTATAAATTCAATGTGGAACCCAAAAATCTGGTCTATCTCCCTATGTCAGGAAAAAACCATACACAGAGTAAATTTTAGGATAACCGACCAAGATAATCGTGTGATTTATTTTAATGGAGAAGTTCTATCCATCAGAATTCACCGACGTGAAGTTTTCCAATAAATAAATACGATGGTTATTGTGAGGAAACACGAGTTGCGAAAATATAAAATAATGACAGGGGATGGGATGCTCCTTTCCCCATACTACAAGGGTGAAGGTATTATCTTGGTAGAGGATACTATAAACCGAAGAGACAAAGGGGTGTCGGACATCAATTTTGAGGAGATGGGATAATTGATACTCTAATGGGTATCGGTTCAACTATTCTTAAACATAAAGACCTTATTGGTTCAACTGCTTCTGCTGTGGTAAATATAGCAGGTGCTGTTAAGAGCATAAAAGATGCCCAAAAGGAATCTCATAAATTACAAGCAATACAAGAAATTAAGAAAGGCAAAACTCAGTTGTCCCCCCAAGAACGACAGAAAATAATTAAAATACTTGGGTCAGGGTTTCAAAAGTTTTAACATCTTTTTTCCTAAATAAATACAAGTATGGAAGCAATTGATGGTATCCATGATTTGGATGATACCATTGTCATCTCAAACTCCACTCAAAAAGATTACTTCAAGGTAAATGCAATAACTGGAACAGACTGGAACGCAAATGGTAAAAAGGTTTTGAAATAAATAATCAACAAACTTTCTTGAATCTATCCGAAAGTTTCTTGTTGTGTAAATTTACATTCACTCAGGCTGGGAATAACACAAACGCTACACTCGTAAATTATTTCTTATGGAAAATGTTTGATAGAGTTCATTTGTACATTGGAACACAAGAAGTTGAAGCAGTTGATTATGTCTCTGCTGTATCTGAAATGATGAAATTTACACCATACACATTCAGTGATAGAATGGGAAAGGGGGCTGTCAAAGGTTTTATTCCTGATATGTCAACGGGAACAACCAACAGACCCTGGATATACTCATAGGAAAGGAACGTATACTGACGATACAAAAGCAGTAAATAGTTTTACTGTGGCAGTTCCTCTTAAAGGTATATTTGGATTTTGTGATCACGATAAAGTTCTGTATGGTCTTAAAATTAGATTTCAACTACAAAGGAATGATAATGAAAATAGATTACTTTTTGGTGTTGGTAGTGCTTTTGGTGATCAGAATAATTTTGTAATTGATGAAATGAGTTGGTATATTAGTGAATTTACTCCTAATCTTAAAACAGAAGAGATGTTGAATAGAAGACTTAACTCAAAGAAACCACTCAGTGTATCATACCTCAAAAGAAGATGTCAACACGTTAAACAAAACCAAACCACTTACACGTGGAATTTGCGTGTACTGGAAGGAAAGCCACGATATCTGTGGATCATTTTTTAAAAAACCAGATGGCGATACTGCTTCTGAAAAGAAAAATGCATTGAGTGATAATGCTGACGTGAAACAACTTCGTTGTTTCTCCAGATGGAACATTTTATCCACGAGATAGATTGGAAATTAATTGGGAAAAAAATGATTATGCTGAAGCATACAAGTCTTATCAGAAGGTGTGTGAAAGTAATGGAAATAAAGAACCAATTTTGGATATGACAGCATTTAAAAGTTTGCATACAATCTATGCGTTTGACCTGACTGCTCAAAAGGAAACTATAAAGTCGAATCAAGTGGAAACTTCCCTATACATTGAAAGAGGAGAGAGTGAAGAAGTTGATGCATATTGTTTGCTTTTGGAAGAAACAGAATGACAGATTAATACAGATAATGGTGTTATGATTAGTCTCACATAATTTTTTGTAAAATAAATGAGTGGCAAAGTACCAACTGGGGTATATGTTAATCAAATCAATCTTCATAAACTATTATCTTGTGTTCAAAATCAAAAGCCTTGTACGATTAACGTTCATACAATTCAGAGAAAAGGAGCTGTAAGAATTGATGTTTTGCTCACAAGGGAACAGGTTAAAATCTTGAACGATACTGGCTCACTGAAAATTAAAATGACAAAACCAATGTTGAAAAAATATTCAATAAGAGAGACAAGTGTAGGATTTCTCCCATTTCTAATTACTTTATTTGCTGGTTTAAGTGCGGTTGGAGCATTGACGGGTGGTATTTCAATGGTGGTGAAAACTGCCAACGAAAGGAAGGCTCAACTCCGGGCTCAAAAATAATTGGAAAGACAAAACAAAGAGTTGGAGAAACAAATTTGTGGAAGTGGTGTAATTGTAGATTTTGCTGAAAAACGTGAAGGTCTGCCTGATAAAGCGAGATTGTTAGTTGGAGATATGCTTTCTTCTATCGCACAAGCAGGTGTAAAATTAACTCAAAGAGTTAATTGATTATATCTTTCTAATAAATAAATGAGCATTGATGAGTGGTTTAAAGAATTTGGAAAGAATACAACATCAAATTTACAACTTGTCAAATATTGTAAGAAATTAAAAATTCATAATGTGGTTATTTGTATGAGAGATGAATTAACAAATGTGCCTAAACATACAAAGAATATTATTCTGAACTGAGAAGATAATAATGGAAAAGGTTCTCATTGGGTTTGTATTTTTAATAGTCAAGACAAATATTATTTTGATAGTTTTGTTCTTCCACCACCTGTTGAAGTCATAAAATTCTCACAGAATGGTGTTTATCAAACATTTCAAGTCCAAGAATTAAATCCCAAGTGTTGTGGTCAATTATGTCTATATGTGTTATTTCAACTCAACAAAAATAAAAACATTTATGACATGATTTTAAATCTAATATAAATGACATGTTGGTTGAGGTGGTTCTATCTTTGGTGTATCCCAAGAACTGGATATTGATTTATCAAATTATGACACAAAGGCACAGGCTGAACGACAAAAATATAGTATAACAAAAAATATTAATATGAAAAATGCCTATAAATTAAAAAATAATCCAAGCCCGACTGACACGAATGACTTCGTGAGATTAAGTGATTTATCATAATATATATCCTTAAATAAAACAGCCGTGTATTCCAAAGATACAGAAGTGTTGATTTTATCTCCAAGTCATACAGAATTCACAGTTCGAATTGAAATAAATATTTAAAAAGAAGGGCGTATCGTTTGTATGAGAATAGAACAATGGGGGTATAATATGAATGATTTAGGGTATAATTGGTCATTTAAAATTGACCTAGAAGACCTGGAACAATTAAATCAGTCTCGTAAGGAAGAATATTATCCACTTATTATAGAGAATGAGTTTTGTGGAGCCACGATTTGTAAACAAATAAAAGAATTTAATAAGGGTAAATATAATAATGGTTTTGCCTTCGTTCATATCATGAAAACAGAAAAAACAGGATTATATATAATAAGTAAGGAAATACAAAATGATTTAACTGTGGGAAGATGGGAAGGTGTTTCATGTCATAATATTATTTTGACATATATTTCTAACACATAAATGACAGCAAGAAGGCTTCAAGAAAATTATCATTTCTGTGTCCAAGCATACCTTCAAGAAAAGGGTATTCGGTATTTTAATAAATATGTTCTACAACATAAGAATAAGGTATTTTCAATAAAAGATTGGCTTTATACTGATTTTGACAAACCAACAACTTTGGATTTAATTAAAATGTTAAATAATGAAAAAATTATAAAGTTAAGAAAACATAAGGCTCTTTAAGAAATACAAATTTTTTTTTATTGGTTTCCTGTTGTAAAAAAAAAATTATTTTGGATACAGGAATAACAAGAAATCCCGATGAATATATGTATGATATCCTATGGGGTGTAAGCGATTCAAGGATAGTAAGGGATGAGGAAGGAGTTGAAGAAGAGAAAGAAGGAGGAAAGGGAGAAGAAAGAGAAGGAGGAGAGAAGAGAGAGAGAGAAGGAGGAGAGAGAAGAGAGAGAAGGAGGAGAGAGAGAGAAGAGAGATAAGGAGGAGCGGGAATAAATAACTATGAAAATATGGAAACCAGTGAGATTACAAAACATTGGGGGTGTTACAGAAAATAACTCAACCCAACGAGGAGGAAAACAAAGAATTGACAAGTCCATTAGCAATATTTTCGACAAGACGATTGATATCGGCAAGGTATTGATTTTAATTAAAGTTTTTCATTTTTTTCTGAAATAAATGGAAGAGAGAGTGAAGGCATTTCTCAGGATTCTTTATGTTTTAAAAATTAAATTCAAATGTGCATGTTGGAAACTAAAAAGGTTTTTGCACTCTGTAGGAATTTTTCTCATCAATAAATGAGTTATTATCTTAACTGTAAAAAGAAAAGTAATACGAAAAACATTTCATATTTTAACAGTAAAAATAATAGGGTTATACAAAAAGGTATTTGTTCGGTGTGTGGTTCAAAAATAAATCAATTTATCTCCAAACACAAACTCGGAGGAGATATTCAAAAGTTTTTATCAGGAAGTAAATTTACAACTACTGGAATACCAGGAGAATTACATCTACCAGGCTATTCTTTCTGTGGTCCAGGCACAAACTGGGATAAAAGATTAGATGAGGCAGACAATCCTAAACCATGGAGAAAACCCATCAATAGGGTTGACGAAGTATGCATGAGGCACGATATTGATTACGGGAATGCCACAACTTTGGAAGAAAAGCATGAAGCCGATAGAGAAATGTTGTGCAATTTGTCTCTGATACAAAATCCAACCTTGAGAGAAAAAGTTTATACGTTCATCGTGAAGAAGATGATCAGTGCTAAATTGAAACTTGGACTTGGAAATTCAAAAAACTTATAGGCTCTAATGATGTCATTAAGACTGAAGAGCAATTAGCTGATGAATTACATAAGCCAATATTCACAAAGTTTCGTAGAAGGAAGGTTTATTCCAAGGAAGTTATTATATCTGGTCTGCTGATTTGATTGAACTCAATAATGATAAGGGGTACAAGTATGCTTTAACCGTTATTGATTTGAGGAGTAGATATGCGTGGGTTGTCCCTTCAAAAAACAAAACAGGTAATACTCTTATGTTTGCTTTTCAACAGATATTTAATGAAAGTAAGAGAAAACCTAAAAAATTGTGGACTGATGAGGGTAGAGAGTTTTATAACAAGACATTTATGAATTTTCTAAAAAATTACATTATACAGTACCTTTAATGAAGGAAAGGCCATTGTTATTGAATGTTTTAATCGTACCTTAAAAGAGAGACTATATAAAAAATTCACATAACTCTGTTCACAACAATGGTCATCTTTTATTCAGGATATTGTGGATAAGTATAATGACACGATTCACATGTCAACGAATATGAAACCATCAGAAACATTTACAAAATTAAAATATGAAAAAGAGATTAATGTCAGAAAACCTAAGTTCAAAGTTGGAGATATCGTAAGCATATATAGGTGGAAATCTCATTTTGAAAAAGGTGATACTAAACGATGGACGAACGAACTTTTAAAAATTGTTCATGTAATAGATACGGTTCCTTGGACTTATAAGATGTATGATTTTGAAGGGGAAGAGATTTTAGGTTCATTTTATTCACAGGAATTACAAAAGACAAAACTCAGCAGATAATATCCATGGGAGCAATGGGTTGTCCCTTCACTCCCTCCTACTATACACCTTTGTGGACACTCGAGGGCCAAGTCCAAGGTGTATTACAGTATATAATGTGTGTCAAGGGGGGACGTTCACAGAATCCTCAACTGAATAGTCAAGGCTTCACTTTTGTTTGTTGGTGTGTGTGTGTGTGTGTGTGCAATGGGAGCAATGGGTTGGCACTTCACTCCCTGCTACTATACACCATTGTGGACACTCGAGGGCCAAGTCCGAGGTGAATGTCTGTCAAGGGGGACGTTCTTAGATCTGTGAACCCAAAACACAATCTTCAACTGAATAGTCAAGGCTTAGCTTTTGTTTGTTGGTGTGTGTGTGTGTGTGTGTGTGTGTGTGTGTGTGTGTGTGTGTGTGTGTGTGTGTGTGCGTGCGCGCGTGTGTGTCCCCCTACCCTCACATTCAAAATCTCAACCCTCACATTCAAAATCTCAATTCCAACCCAACCCTCGCCCAACACAATGACTTTTTCAAAATGAGATTTCCACCTATATATATCTATATATATTTTACGTTTTTTTTGTCTTCTTCCAATTCTGTCTTTTAAGGCTTTCAGGTTTGATCACGAAGTCAGGGGAGTCAGTCTGCACTTTCTTCCCAGAACTTTCTTGATCTTGCTCCCATCAAGCACCATCCAACAAAGAACTACATCGATAGGTTTAGATCCCAAAGAGTGGTAGCATTTCAAGTCTCCAAAATAAACCCAACTTTCCAAGTCTCCAAGGTATAACCACATTCCTGTTGAGTTTCCAAGATATGTATCACATTGTGAGTTATCAAGCCAGAACCCACATTTCAAGTCTCCAAAATAAAACCAACTTTCAAATTCTCCAAGGGATAACTAATTTCCTGATTTTTTTTCAAAATTTGTGAGTCTCCAAGGTAAAACTTGTATTCTGTCTCATCAAGGTCGAGCTCGTTCTGTGGGTCTTGGTCGATCACAAGGTCTTCCACCAAGCCAACAATTTCGCCCCAAGTTGTGGCAAAAGCAGTATTTTCATTTCGTATTTCAGATACAATTTCCTGTGAGAGAAAATAATAATGTATTAATTAAGTTATTTAATTATTAAATGAGTCTATGCTTAAATCAAACTTTGAAAATAGGAAAATCAAATCTTTCCTCAACAGATAAGAGGTTTGAATCCAGTTCATCAACTTGAAGGTTTAGTTCCATACAAGTAGTGGAGCTCCAAGCAAGCACACAGCACACCATTGCCAGCAAAAAAAATGTTTAAAATGGAGCCTGGGCTTGAGGCTTTTATAGAGAAAGACTGGTGGGTTTGGTTTCCTTTGGAAATTCCCTGGGCAAGCCTTCGTTGGGAAATTTTTCAAAACCATAACATTCGAGAATTTTCTCGTGGTTTATTTGTGATTCAGAGATGAACTGGAAATGATGTAAGAGTATGCGGGGCTTCGGAAAAAGTGGACGGGGCTTAGGAAAAGTGGGAGTGGCTTATGAAAATACCTCAAGAAAAGTGGGCGGGGCTTATGAAAACTGGGCATGGCTTAGCGAAAAATAATCTGAGGCTCAGGAGGTGATCAAACAAGAGAATTAAGAGAAGTTTATCATTTTGTAATGGCACAAAAGGGTATCTTAAAAAAATATAAAGATTCAAATGTTTTATTTTTAAATATTTTAGATGGGGATTATTGTGCAAAGAGAATGAAACTATTGAAGGAATTTGAGAATGAACAAATCTTTATCGGTTCAATGAGTGAGCTAAACAATATGCATTGGTTATTTGAAAAAGAGTGCCCTGAGGCTTACATGTTTCAGATATTTCTTTGGAGTCACCTTTAACAAATCACATTACTACTTTGCTACTTGAACAAATCTTTATCTTATTGCATTGGTTATTTGAAAAGAGTGCCCCAAGGTTAAAAGGGGAGACAAATAAATATACCTTGGGATAAAAAGGGGGTTTATTTTTAAGGGGAAAAAAATAAATCGCTGAAATTCCCCCATTCATTTACATGGGGAAAAGTGAGCCAGAATCAGTATATTCACCCTACTATATGTTACACATAGGTTCAAAGCACGTTACTCAGAGGTTAGAAATAAGTTTCGGGTATTTTCGACATTACCTCGACGTATTTCGACTTATGAGAAACTTACAAGTAACGTGTGTCGACGTGTGTCAACGATCGTATAACGTGCCAACAACTTATGGCCAGCGTATGCGGAACGTGTGAGTCATACGCTGGCACATGTCGAAAAATTTTGAGCATGCTTAAAATTTGTCGACGAGCTCGGCATACTACGACGTATGCTAGCGTGCTTCAGCGTGCTCTTAACGTATACAATACTTACCCATAATGTATTCGACGTATGCCAGCGTATTCACCAAATTTTTCATACGTCGGCGTACGCTGGCTAAAACGTCAAGGTGTGATAGCCCCTTTAAGGCAGGGGTCTTTTACTCAGAGTCATCAATGCATGGAATGGTCTCTGGAAAGGTAGTGGAAGCAGAAACAGCAGATAAGTTTAAATTGTAATTAGATAGGTATCTTGAAGTATTGCCAGTGGAGGGATATAGGGATGTTTGCAAGACTTTTCGGTAGCTTGAATATTGATGGGTGATTGTATGCATGTGTATGGAGTGTTGTTGGTGGGGGTCTCATCAAGGGGTGTTGTGTGGTTGATGTTGCATGTTTTTTTTTTTTTTTACCAAAGCCCATGCACCATCCCTTAAAAAAGAAAAAAAATACAAAAACTACAAAAAAACTTTTTCTTATTTTGATCTGGTGTTGTTAAATTGGTGTAGTGTTGATGGGCACAAGCATGATGGGTTTTATGGCCTCCACCTCTGTCTAATTTCCTTGTGATTCCTTGTGAACCTCTTCCAGTGTATAACTATGACCAAGTGAATATATAGGTAGGTTGGTTTAATCATCCTTCTGGAGTGATTTTCCAGGATTGAAGGACATGTTCGACTTATCACACTAGTATCTAATTATTTTTAGATCAGCAGATAAAGATACAGCTGCTGTTTGCCTCGTAGAAGGATGAGTGCACTGTAAAATACAATGTGTAATTATCTGCATAAAGGAAGAAAGGAATTTCCAGAGAATCAGAGACATCCTTTAAATAGATGATATAGACATCCTTTGCTGACGTGCATGGGGAATCTTTGAGGATAGATGCAATCCTCTGGAGACGTATCGCAAAATCAAATTTGTCCACGGTTGCAGACTCTTGAAGGAATAATTTTGGTGGCTGCTGGATCTAATGCAAGATGACTTGGATCAATGATAATGAGGAGCAATGCGCGGAATCCCCTCCAACAACCATCTGTGGTGTTGCAATTCTCAGCAAGTGCATCATTTCAATTTGATGTTGGAGATATGGGCAGGGTTTCTCAGGCTAATAGGTTGTTTAGACCTGCACAACTCATCGGCTGTTAATCTCCCTTCGTAAATTGCTATTTAGACAGATGATTAGTTGTGCACATACAAATATGATTTTGTCAGCGTTTAAGGGTTAGGCGTGTGTTAACAAGACGCTTGCTCAATGTCTTTCGTAAATTTGGCCCACAAAGTTAGGAGTAGCAGGAGCACCTGAATGGAGAGATCAGAAATATTAGAAAAACGACTTTGGCTATTCTTAATTTTATTTTTTTTGTTTCCCAACAACATTTTCTCAAATAATAGGAATCAGAATTTAATTCTGTTTTCATTCTCTTTTTTTATTTATTTCAAAAGAATGCAAAAACAACATCGAGCAATGATGTTCACTGTGTCAATACATTGGAATGAATCATCATAATTACCTGTCTTGGGCTCATACATTTTACTTTCTTTAATCACACGGGGTTAAGAATTAATGTTGAAATACCATTTACTCTTTTTTTCTTTTTTTTTTTTTTTTACTTTCAAAGCATGGTTTTCAGTTTCTGCCATGATATCTTTAGAGTTGGATATAACTTGGGGAGAAATACACATCCAAGTGTGCCATAAACAATAACAATTACAGCAAATGCTTGAATCACAACTAAAAACTTCCCTTGTGTGCTGTAATACGTTGGAACAAAAGCTGAACCCACCATTAAGCTAAAAATGATATCAAAAGAGATAAACTTTAGCTCATTGTTCTGTTCAGTTGAAGCTTGTACTTTAAGAGCAAGACAGAGGCACAATCCTGCCAGAATTCCTAAATAGGCCAATGCACACATAACCCAGAGCGGCGATGTTCCAGAACATTCCATCACAATAATTCCCACACGAGCCTCTACATTCCTGAAAACCTGAGATTTATCCACAATCACCAAAATGAAACAGATTGAGAGCTGAGGCAAAAGTAAAAGTCCTGTTAAGTGAAACGGCTGAAAACAACAATATCCGCATAAGAAATCACCTGCAATGAGAAAACCACATATGCAATGATGGAATTATCTGCCACTTGCATTATAACTGTATTGAGTACCGAAACGTGAAAGTGAGGAGTGCTTTTAAACTTTGTGTGTACACTGCAGGTGTTGAAGAGTCATGCATTTGAAGTGCCATATAGAATGGAAAGATGAGTTGCAGGTAATACGGCACTTTCAAAATTATGTAATCCACCCCAAAATGCTTGGTGTGCATCTGCAGAAACCCCAGGAAGCTGAGAGTTTGGGCTGGAAAAAAATATGTATTATGTGTCTGAGATAAGGATTGTACCTTGGAATAGCTCACCAAGCTTTTGACAGAAGCTGGAAATGCTTGAAAAAGACTTGGAGAACTTTCTCAACTCACTAAACGGGCACCTGCTAGTGCTGTAAACTCCTGACCAGGTGAGTCGGTACAAGGCCATGTGTTGCACAACCTCCCAACGGGTCACTACCATTGTGTATCTGGAATTTGTATCTGGTTTTGGTTATTCTGAACACCGATGGAAAAGACATATCTGGGGCTTGTGAATGTACAAAGTTTAAAACAAGAATGACTGCACTGTGGTCACAACCTGGGGCATAATCTAGAAATGGGCCAATTGGGAAACGTGCATTTAAAGCACTCTTTAAAAATGAACAGCGAGATTGGGAAACGCACTTAATGCATTATTAAAAGATGAATTTGACACTTCTCATCCATGTCACCCTCCACCACGGTTATATCAGAATGTGGTGATTTGTCATACGGTTACGGATTGTTTACCCTCAATATGGGGCAGTTCAAAAATTATGTAACGCTATTTTTTTATTCGTAATTTACGTAACATAACACTTGATTATGTAACATAACATTACGCTTGATTACGTAACAAAATTACGCTTGATTAAATTTACAAACATTTGATTAAACCTTACTCATAATTTTTATTTGACAAGGACTCGATTTTTTGGTGTCCATAATTGTGAGTAACACTCGACCCAAACAAAGCCAATAGAAATCTGACACTACAAACCCGGGCAGTGTATATAATCAGCAGAGGCCTTCAGGGCTGATGTCTTCGGCCCACCAGAAAACCAAGATGGCAGGCATATTGTTTTTTTTCTGGATGCCATGGTGGGTGGAGTCGTGACAAATGTGGAAGGGGTCTAGCAGCTGTCCAGCCAATGGGTGAACATTTCAAAAATCACAAAACTTGCCACCCCAAAGCCGTCCCTGTCGCAATTTTATTAAACATCATCCGATTTCCATCAGCTTTGTGACTCATGATGCGGTCCGCATTCGTCTTTTGTTATCTCTTCCGCTACTATGTAAAATGTGCATCACTCATAATTAAAACTATACCACCACTTGGCAAAAGTAGGCTGCTCAATATATGTGTTCTTTTTTTAAAGTTTTTCCAACCAACTTTTATGCACAATTTATTTGATCCACTTAAAATAAATGCACAGTAAACTAAAACCGTGAATGAGAGGTCACCATATCCACCTGTAATTTGCGTCCACATTGGGGCTGTTCAAAAATTACGTAGTACTCAGGGGGGGGGCATTTTGAAGTCGATTTAAGATTGGTGAGGGGAAAAAGAACTACAGTAGACCTGACCTGGAGAAATTGCGGGGCTGAGAGTGAAGTTGAATTTTTTTTCGAAAAGAGTTGTCAACCATAAATGTGCATTAAACGGGTATACTTAGCATTAATTTTGAATACTTAGCAAATGAAAAAATAATTTATGAAGATACATGTATTTTGGCTAATTTTAGATACTATAAAACTCGCTCCTTTCCTTTACTGCTGACACTCTTGGGGGGTGGAGGCGGGGTGGCAGGGGGAATTATTGTGTCACATGTTGTGACCACATTGCGGTCATTCTTGTTGTTAAAAGTGGATTTTGAAGTGTGTGTGTGTGTGTGTACGTGTCTTTTGCTAATCATGGTAAAATGTGTGTATTTCATCTGGCACTCATTTTGGGGACTCAAATGGTTAGTGTCATGTTAAAACTTGATGTGACTGCAGAGTCGATCTAGCGATAACATCATAGCAGACACATTTTTTCAGGGCTCCGGTACCTCAAAATGTGACACTACACCACTTCCTGTGACACGTTGCAGGTAATGATGATATTTACTATTAATAGTGTTGGAAGGGGGTGAGAGGATTGGGAGCTGTTTCAACTGTGAGAGCTGATATAAATATGTTGTTTTTTTCGTTCCGTAGCCACGAGAGAAATAATACTGCACAGAACATTTAATATGCTCTCCGAAGGTTACCATTTTCATCCCCTTATCTCTCACATAGAGCATTTTATATGCTCTACTCAGGTACGTTATGGTATTTCTAGGGTATCTTTGTATTTTTAGATGTTGACAACAATTTCTTGAATATTAATAATAGTGATATCAATTAATTTTGCTTTTTGTTAAAACAAAAGTTATAATGCTTCTAATAACAAAAGTTTCAAAATATTGCACGAATTTTTACTTTAAATTATCTGCCTTCATTTTGCTCATTCTTCCCTTGGCTCTATTACCAGAGTAGCAGTTACCTTACTCCATGAAGAAATACCTGGTAAGTTGGTGATCTCTTCGACAGTCATAGCAAGTAGGCAAACCATGCAAAGAGTGAGGAAAGTTAGCGTAAGAGCCATTCGCACTTGGCACACAAAGTCTGTTGGTTTTCCCAGAAATAAAACGCTTACACCGACACATCCGATGAGAGCAACAAGCAGTACGATGTTTAAGGAAACGTTTCTCATCTGCATTTGAAAATACTTTTGGTGGAGAAACGTAAATGACATAATAATTCCAATTATGACCACACTCAGAATAAGAATTACCAAGAGAGTCAGACCCAGTGGGTCGGAATATGATAAGTGCTCTATCAACATAATTACACAATCACTGTGCTGCTCATTTGACCAAAAGTACATCGGACAGCGAAGACAATCTAGAGAATCTTTTCAAAAAATGTCACCATCAGTTGTGAAAGAGGAGAACATAAACATTTTTCTGAAAACTTGGATCGTCGGACATTTTGTTCTTACATATCAAGACCAATAGCATAATATTGATGTTATTACAAAACAATTAATACTAATACCCCCCCCCCCTTCCAAAGGGTTTTTTCCTCTTTGGATAAACGCCGTGTTTAAGTGCACTCGCAAGTTGCCCGTGCCCGCATGATATTCTAAACAGGGAAGGGATGGAGGTGGCAAAAATGCCAATGACGTCTTCTGTCATCGAGTCGGCAAGCTGGGAGCAACAATTGGCATTAATTGCCACATCTGATGCAATTTAAATGCTCTAATGGTGGCGAGGTGCGCCATTTAAAAATGTTTGTTTGATTTATGTAGCTTTTTGATGCCTTGGGTCCATGATAAAATTTGTATTAGTGTCAAAGCCAGTGAGCAATTGCAAATTAATTCCAGGATAAACAGCTCATCATGACGTTTCATGGAGCACCTCTGCCAGAGGTAATAATCTTATAAACCACAAACACATATGATTACTTTTTTTAAACAGATGCAACTGCTGTTAAACACGAAACTGAGGGAAGGAAAACCCGACCCCAGCCTTGATCCACTGTAATCTATATACCCCAGAGAGGATAATAACATGACACTTCCTGTCGCTCCCAGAGGAAGCGGGTGTATTACTTACAAAATTGGGGTTCTGGATCATTTTATGTCTTGAGCTCCATAAAACAATAGAATCTTATAACTTTCATAACTTTATTCAAATAGTATAAAAAAACAACAACAAATTCATCAAACTGAGAATTATAATGCTTATTCGAGGTGAGCACATTATATTGGAGCTATCCTTCCAGCAAGCACTTTTATTTTTATACCATTTATTTTAATTGCAATTAATGCAACACATTTCTATTACAAAAAAAAAAAAATAATTGGGAAAATTTTGATTCAAAATATTTCCTTCCATCCATAATATGTTCGAATATTATTAATCATGATTGAAAATTTTCAAAGGGCGTACAAGCTCCTTGTGAGCTAACGGCCATACATATCAAGTGTCCAGCTGTGACTGCGGACATCCTCCTGCAGTTTGGTTAAAAAAAATTTTGGAGGTTGGTGGCAGGATTTGCACTCCGGCCAATGTACAACTCACTTTTCCACAAAACACAAGAAAAACGCAAAGGAAATTGAAAACCTACTCTGTGGGAGTACCTCCTGTGCAGCTGCCCTCTGCAGGGCAGCTCAATGGATGATGGTATTGGGGCAAATCCTCCCATGACCCCACTCTTTGATGATAGGAGAAAATACAGGAGGTAACTTTCCCAGGTCAGATTGCGATAGTGTATGTTGGGGTGGTGCTGAGGTGTCGTCTACCAGACGGCGGTCTCCTTGGGTTAATCTGAGGCGGTTCCTTTGGGTGGTTTCCTGGAATGTCGTATCCCTAAGAGAGGATGATCACCTATCGCTGTTATCATCTGAGCTCAAGCATTTGAACGTTGGTATTACAGCACTCCCTGAGGTTCGGAGACGGGATAATGGTGAGATCATGGCGGGTGGTTACACCTACTATTGGTCTGGTTGCTCTGATGGTTACCATGTTGAAGCAGTTGCTGTGGCTGTGTCCAATGAGCTGACTCCAATGATAATTGAGGTGATACGGGTCAAAGAGCGTATTACGAGACGAAGGATTCGTCACTCCTTGGGTGTCCTTTCCCTGGTCTCTGTATACACTCTGACTGAGGTGAGTGATCTCACCGTGAAGGATGCATTCTATGTCACGCTCGAGTCTGTGGTTGATCAGTGCCCCAGTTGAGATAGTCTTCCAGTCTTGGGGCTTTCAATGCATCAACTGGAACTGATAGGGATGGTTATGAGACATGTGTTGGTCCCCATTTGTCTGGAACTGTGACCCAGAATAGCATGAAGTTCCTTGACTTTGCAAGAAGTCATGGACTTAGCGTGGCCGGTTCATGGTTTCAGAGGCCACATGCTCATCGCTGGACTCTGTATTCCACCGCTGGTGGTGTGGCAAAGGGTATTGAGTATGTGCTCGTTAATGGTTGCTGGAGGATGATCCAGAGCTGCAGGGTCTACCGGAGTGTTCAGTTCCTCAACACCGATCACAGGCTTGTGGTAGCAACTCTGAAGTTGCAGCTTAAATCCGTGAGAATGGTACAACTCAGCCTTGGCTGGATGTTGGCAAGCTCAAGGATGAGATGGTAGCTGAGGAGTTTGTGAACAGGCTGAATGGGGATTTGAGTAGTCTGGTGCTTTGGGGAATCCTGAAGAGTTGTGGAGTGCCTTCAAGACCACCATCCTTGATGTTGCCGGTGGGTGTCTTGTAACTTACCGAAGGGCAAAGAAGAATTTTTTCTCTCAAGGGACACTGGATACCATTGACCAGAGTCACAGGGCCAGGCTGAATGGCAGAGCTGAGCTGTTTGGGGAGTTGAGGTATAAAACTGTTCGTGCGCTGAGGGTGGACAAGGAGGCCTAGGTGCGAAGAATCTGTGAGGGGGCAGAGCATCACCTGTGGTCAAGTGATTCTCATCCTGCTTACAGGGGAATTCATGCATTGCGTTTCTCCAAGCCCATCCCTTGCTGTACTGCAGTGAGAGCAGAGGGTGGTAGGCTCTTGACAGAAGAGTCTGAAGTGAATGCCCGCTCGGCCGGTTACTTTGAGCGGCTGTACTAGGCAGATCCACCAACTGCTAAGTTGGATGTCATGGGTGTTTCTCTTCCTATTGCTGATGCTCAAATCAACTGTGATCCACCTTCTTTTGTGGAAACACAAGCTGGGGTGAACCAGTTGGAATGGGGTAAATCTCCCGGGATCTGTGGCATCTGTGGGAGCCTCATGAGTGGACGAGGCCAACGGGCCAACCACATTCCTCATGGTTGCAGCAGGTTGATCGGCATCTCAAGGAGATGGAGATGGGCCAGGCATCTGTCTGGGGGATGGCGAGATGGAGGCCCCCGGAGTACCGTCGGAAAGTGGATATAGCGAAGCACTGCTGCGGCACATGCTCTCATTCCTCACCTGACCTGACCTATTGAAAAAACTACTGTATTTGATTGAACGTTCCAGAGGTGTACATTCATATTGACAGCTCCCACCTCTGAATTGCATTCGCTGCGCATATGGCAAATATTTGATTGATCGTCATGGAAAATGGAATAAACTCACTGAACACTTGATGTAACATCCAGATTATTCTGGTCTTGTCTATCTCCATCTTTAAAAGTGCAAATTTTGCTCATGTTGGGTAGTTACTCTTTTCAGATTATTTATGTTATTGCATGTACACACCTGATATGTTTGTAAATGTTCCATCAGAGCAGAGGATGCAGTCAAAACAACATAATGGCTCTCCTACACGTGCAATCTTGCGTGTCCCGGGTGCACACGGAGCACTGCACAAAGACAGCGGCACCTTTAAAACATAAAGTTTTTTTTGGTCATTGAAAAACTGGAAGAAGAATATCATCGCATAATGCAAAAGCACAGAGTGCAAATCACGCACAGTATACATCAGCAAATTCAGAGAGGGGCAGAGAAGAGGGATTCGGGGGTGGAAGTGGTGACAGTGATAAAGGGGGTTTGAACAAGTCAAAATAAAAGAACAGGATTACATGTTATTTCAACAGTTACCTCTTACGTTTTCTTGAATATTTGTATTCAGCGACACCACAACAGAAATAATTTTGGATATTTATTGTTCAAGTCTATTTTTTAAAGACATATTTATGACCCTTCCAACAAATCCCATAATAAATCCCCAAATGACATACAGTGGTGAGAAAAAGTTTGTGAACCTTTTGAATTTTCTGTATTTCCTCATAAATTTGATGTAAAATGTGATCAGATCTTCATCTAAGTCCTAATAATAGCGAAAGAGAGTACGATTAAGCAAATAGCACACAAAAAATCATTTATTTATTGAGCAAAATGATCCAACATTCAATTTCTTTGTCAGAAAAAGTATGTGAACCTTTACATTCAGTAACTGGTGGCACCCTCTTGAGCAGCAATAACTTCAACCAAACGTTTCCTGTAACTCCTGATCAGTCCTGCACATCAGCTTGAGGGAATTGTGGCCCATTCCTCCTTACAGAATTGCTTCAACTCAGAGATATTTGTGGGCTTTCTTGCATGAACTGCTCGCTTCAGGTTCTGTCACAATATTTTAATTTTGTTAAGGTCTGGACTTTGACTTGGCCATTCCAACATGCAAAAACTCCTCTGATTCAACCATTCTGTTGTAGATTTACTTGTGTGTTTTGGATCATTGTGTGATTGCATGACCCACTTTTGGTAAGCTTCAACTCACAGACAGATGCCCAGACATTCTCTTGTAGAATTCGCTGGTACAATGCAGAATTAATGGTTCCATCAATGATGGCAAGCCATCTGGGTCCAAATGCAGCAAAGCAGCCCAAACCATGATACTCCCAACAACATGCTTCATGGTTGGAATGAGGTTCTTCTGTTGGAATGCAGTGTTTGGTTTTCACCAAACATAACATTTCTCATTTAAAGGTCCCGTGACACCCAAAAGTACTGAAGTTGCATATATATATATATATATATATATATATATATATATATATATATATATATATATATATATATATATATATATATATATATATACATACATATATATATATATACATACATATATATATATATATATATATATACATATATATATACATATATATATATATATATATACATATATATATATATATATATATATATATATATATATATATATATATATATATATATATATATATATATATATATATATATATATATATATATTGTTGTGGTTACCAAATTCGCAAACCACCATTCAGGTCCCTTAGGTGAGATATCTCCGTAAGTATATGTGTAGTTAGGCCCAAACCCGTGGTCTAGTGGGAATACATGTCATTTATGCGTGCTGCGACTCTTCAGGATAGCCGTTTTTCTTTAACTATCTTTATTTTGGACCAACCGCCATTGTTACCACCGCCAACCGCGTCTCAACAGTCGTCACAACATCAACCACCCACCACAACGCCGCTTCACCACAACAGCCACGACCTTTCCCGTCACACCTCGCAACCGTCGCATCGCCACCGTTCTTGCGCCGCTTGTGGGTACCGGTATTGGACTCGTGCAGGGCGCGCGCCGAACAGCGTGTACAAAACCACGGATTTTCCGCTCCAAAAACGGATCAAAAACGACACACGCCCACTTTTGTTCCGTCCAATCGGTGAGCGAGGGGCGATTTGGCCCCGCCTCCAGGGCGTTGGAGGGCGGTCGCTATATGCAAATTGATGGATCAAAATGCATTCACGCCCACTTTTTCTCGGGCCAATGGGGAGCGAGGTGAAAGGTCGAAGGCAGGGGGTCAAAGGCGAAGCCACGGGGCTTATATAAGCGACCGCGTTCGTCAGTCAAGTGAGTTAAGACTTCGCAGTCGGTGGAGTTGGGAAGAAGAAGCAAGAAGGAGTTGGTCGTCGTCGTCGTCGTCGTCGTGTGCGTTGGAGTCGGAGCGAAGAGGACGGAGCTGTGGAGAGGAGGCGAGGGCAGACGAGGGGGTGCTCGCGTCGTGCCGGGAGCTGCACACCAGGGAGGCCGACGGCGCGACCTGGTCGAGGTGGAGACGCTCGTCGCGGGACTCGAGGCAGAGTAAAAATCCTCCTTTCCCCCGAGCATCAGCAACCCCCTCCTGTTTCCCCCCCGCGCTGAGATAGTGCGACCAAGGGGGCCCCCTTCCCACCCCCTACCAGACACTGTCCGCGAGGCCCGCGGAGTTGAGGCACCATCGCCGCTCCGCGTCTCATCACCAGACGGGTAGGCCCGACCCGGTCTCGGCCTCAGGCCCGCCTCATCCTTGAGGGTGTTCTTTTTCTTGGTTTTGGATATGTGTTGTCGGCGCCGTCTGTGAAGTAAAATTGTATAAGTGTTGCCGTGTGCTCGCGTAATCGGTATTAGATCTGCATTGTCGCATTTGCTTTTTGTGTAAAATTGCATTGTGTTTCTTTCCTTTTCTATGTGCTTTTGGTGGAATTGAATATGTGTGCTTTCCGTTCATCGCGAATAAATGTGCTTTGTGTTGAACTGTTTCCCGCTTCGCTTCGTCATTTCTTTCATTGAATCCTCATCTTGCTTCACGTAAAGGGTTGGTAGTGGGCTGAATACGCCCGATAATTAATCGAACCGTCGAGGTCGACGAATAACACCGCTCGGTTATCCCGATAGTACGGAACGGGTCGCTTAAGTGGCCCGTGTCCGAAGTCGACCTGCGGCGAGGTGCGATCGCCCGGTCTACCCTCCGTGTGGGTACTTAGGTAGGTCGAATTTGGCGAGCAACCCTATCCCACGCGGGGGCCGATTGGCTCGATCGCGGTGAGACCGAAAGGTCCACCCGTGACTGGTTCCCGGCGTTAGTCCGAGAGGGTCACGACTGGATTGTCCGTCCGGTGGGCGACGTGCCACGATTCGAGTTACGTGGCCGTCAGCACACCGGCGGGCGCGAATCAGCAACAATATATATATATATATATATATATATATATATATATATATATATATATATATATATATATATATATATATATATATATATGTCCTATAGGAGTTTTTCATCGTGATTTCAGATCTGACAATTTTTTTTTTCACAATAATCGTTCTGTAAAATGTAAAGTTAAAAAAACAAACCTCTTCGGGAACGCCCCTAAAAATTCTGCCGAAATCTACTGAAAGGGGCGTAACCCACATGACGTCATCTCCAGAACGACAAAGGCTGCACATAAATTACTCGGGTTGGTGGTCTACGTGATTCAATTGGCTTCCTGTGTGTTTCCACATTAGATTGGTCGACTCAATGGCTTCGTTCATTTCTGCTTTAAAAAAAATCAAACATTTGGTTTTGAATAATGGATGACATGGACTTTAATTTATCGGGTAGCGACAGTGAGTGTGAGAGAAATGAAGGATTTTGGTCTGAATCAGATGGAGAATTGTCGGATAACGTAGTCGCGGGAGGTGAAGTTCAGTCATCTGGAAATAGAATATGGCCTTACCAGTTTGAGCCCGAAGCAGGACAAGCAGAGGAAACTGGCGATGAAATTCCCGGCGTTCATGATGATCGGGAGGACATCGAAGGAAGACTTGGCAATAACAACTGGTGAGACAAAATCCTATTCGTAATTCAAGAATGTAAATTAGACTTGCATACTGCTCGATATCAGAAATATTTTAGTGAGGTGACGTGACCAGCGCAGCGGACATGTTGCACCGCGGTGAATGAATCGCAAGGCCATCCCATGTCATCGGCCATATCTCTCTGCGCATACAATGAAGCAATCTCTCTGTCCGGATACGATGGAAACTTGTGTGCAGAACACACCTTGTGACACAATTGTCTAGAGTAGTCTGATAAATCTGACGTTCTGTTGCATTTTTATTTATTTTATCCCGACTATCGTCATGTAGCGCCAGTAGGAAACAATGCGAAAAGAGAATAATAAAAGAAAGCTACAGCACGTCAGATTTATCGGCCTAGTCGGACGGACGACGGATTTATCGGACTAGTTTCGACTCTAGAGTTGACAAGTACCTTGTATTAGCATGCACACAATGTATAAGTCAATGCGTAAGAGTCCCGAGGCTATGAGGCCGTGTAATAGGAGTATCGGGGAATTGAGGAAGCGTGAAGTGGGCATTTTGTCAGATATCCAAATGGACATTTATTGTCGTCATTATTTTTTATCTTGGGTGGGCACGGGTATTCCTGTATTGTTACTTGTTGTTTGTAAGCTTCATTGCAAGGGTATACACAAGTCAACAAGACGATTTCTTTTCTGTTGCAGTTTTCATTTTGTGCAGGTCTGCTCATTATCTCTACACTATATGTATATATTTATATTTAATAATTGTACTTTACATTTTAATTGCTGTAATATTTTGAGCAAATTACCATGTGCAGTCAGTATTAATTGCTTTACTGTATTGCAAAAAGTATATTCGTTTATGTGCCGGTGGAAACTGTATTATTCTGACCCACTTGTACAGTAACAAAATATACTCCTCATGTGCCTTTACAAAGCATGTTGCCGACCCGATACCTTTGTCGATATGTCAGAGAAGCAGGGACGTTCATTATCCGAAGTGAACCCTACCCTACCAGGCATGCGTTTGTGAAAACGTTGAGATTTTAAAGAGCATATTATCCTCGGTGTATAGATTTGTTTTTTTTTTGCTGCCACCAGAAACATGCTGCATCACCAATATTGTCTTAAATTAGAAAATTATGAAATGAATTATGCTTGCTCCATAATTAAAAAGTGATTCACGTGCCAACGGCCTTGGTATAAATGCATGTACAACAACAGTGCTGTTAGCTTGCCTCCACTTGTAATTTATTTCTCATAACTTAGACGTAGCAATACAAATTAGACATTCATTCTTCAGAAGACGATCAGTGAGATAGCAAACACATGTGCACAATGCATTTGTAAGTATTTTATACGGCACGTGATGTTTAATAAATCCACTCTGAACGAGTCGCGTTCTGGAGATGACGTCAATGGTCACGTGACGTGCGGTTCGCTGAACTCAACTTTTTTGAGGGGCGGGGCATAGCAAGTTGTGAAAAGCACTGGAAATGTTCGAAATATTGGTCTAATTATCCCATTGGTTGATTTTAAAAAAGAAACATGGATGATTTCTTCATGAGGAAGGTCAAGTTAATATATAAATAACCAGAAAGTTTTGAGTGTCATGGGACCTTGAAGCCAAAAAGTTCCACTTTTGAGTTATTTGTCCACAGAACATTCTTTCAATAGCCTTTTGGATAATCCAGGTGGTCTTTGGCAAACTTATGATGGGCAGCAATGTTTTCTTGGAAAGCAGTCGTTTTCTCCTTGCTATCCTCCCATGCACACCATTCTTGTTCAGTGTTTTCCCAATGGTGGACTCATGAACAATGAGATCAGCCAATGCAAGAGAGACCTGAAGATCCTTAGACATTACCCTGGAGTTATCTGTGACCTCCTGGATTAATATTATGCACCTTGCTCTTGGAGTAATTTTCATTGGAAGACCGCTCCTGGAAAGAGTAACAATGGTGTTGAATTTTCTCCATTTGTACACTATCTGCCTGACAGGGGATTGGTGGAGCCCAACATCTTTCGAAATGGTTTTGTAAACCTTTCCAGACTGATGAGCATCGACAACTCTTTTTCTGAGGTCCTTAGAAATCACTTTTGATCAGGGAATGACACGCTTCCTCAAACCTATGTGGTGAAGACCAGACTATGATGGTGACGAACAAAGTTTATGTATTTCATTTTGGGCAGGGCCACCCAAACTCATTCCTGATTGTCATCCTATTGATTGAAACACCTGACGGTAATTACCCCCTTAATTGAGCTTCTCTCTCCATTGAGTGCAGCCTGTGGCTGCTGGTTGCATCATTGGTTGGGATGCAGCTATGCCGCTGATGCAGTGTCCCCCTTACCAGTGCACTGGTACTCATTTTGCCGACCTCGGAAGGATGACAGGCTGAGTCAACCTCCTGGTGTATTTTAATTCAGCGGCCAACGGGGCTTGAACTCAAGACCCTTGGATCCCAAGCGGCCACCCTAACCACAAAGCCAATGTTGAGAGATTGTATATCTCCCAAGCTGAGAATAGCCATTCGTTAGCAGAATTACTTTTAAAAATCAAAAGTAAAAGAAAGAGCCAAAAGCATTCATGAGAGTACTCTTAACAGCTGCAGTTCTTGGCTGTGTTAAAAGCCAAAGCATGCAGTCTCTTTCTTTGTGACACGGCTGAGCAACTGGCTTTTTATTTCCCTTGTAAAAACCTTGATCCAAGAGAAACCCGATCGTAAATCAACCTTGAGCCAAGGAAGCTTGGTCATAAACAAGCCTCGAGCCGAAGGAAGCTCGATCGTAAATCAGTGCCATTTGACACAGCACAACAGCTGCTTCCACTTTCCAAAGAGTGGAATAAGGAAAGGAAGGTAAAGGCTCTTAAAAAGTAAGCCGTCTTCCTGACTCCCTGGCCGGATAATGACCAAACCAGATGGCTTTTAGAGCCCAAAGGGAGGAAATCAGCACCAGGCTTTTAGCCCTTGGAGGAAATTGATCTTTGGGAAACAAAGTCTCAATAGAAAGCAGTGATGGGAGCTGGGCCAATCTTGAAACCAGATGGTCCCACAAGGGGCAGGACAAATTGTATATAAGGCAAGCCAGAGTGCCAAGCTAGCAGAGTTAAATTGAGCTGGACTACTGTGGGTATTCTGTGTCTCTCTATATCTCTCCATGTATACATGTTTGGTGTGAATTAAAGGTCTTCTCTACCAAGACCATACGTGTGGACAGCGCTCGATCTCAACCAGCACGGACACCGTGGTCTCAACAGCCAACACCAGGCTATTGAGCTTATTAACCTAGTGGTTCACAGACAAGGAAATTGAATGTTGGATCATTTTGATCAATAAATAAATAAATGAAAAAGTAGATTTTTTTGTGTGCTACTTATTTAATTAGGTTCTCTCTATCTATTATTACGACTTAGATGAAGAGGTGATCACATGATATGTCAAATTTCCACAGAAATACGAAAAATTCTCAAGGGTTCACAAACTTTTTCTCGCCACTGTAGACTGTACTGACTTTCTCAGCACTGTAAAAGTAGTTTAAAATACAAACATAATACATACACTGACCTTGGCTGTTTGCTGACATGCCATCTCACATACATATTTGAAACGTGCATTTGTACCTTCTAAAATGTAATTGCTATACATTAGTGAAGTTTAATGGAAACAAAACGTGCCACAATGCTACATGACTAACATGCAACTCTCTGTACTTTTTCATTGTGTGATGCAGGTTTTAAAATGAAATGCCTCAGCACACAGCGGTTTCTTATCCTGTTTTGTTCAATGCATCAGCAGTTTCTTATCTTTTAAACTTTATGAGATGTTTGTACTTTGTTTGATCCCATTTTACCAAACCCTTTTCTACATGGTTTATTACTTGTTTGTACTTTTCTGTTTGTTTGATATTGCTTGACACAACGTTTATCTGCCTGGGAACCTTGGAACTGATAACCACACTTGAAACAAAAGACTAGTCTTTCCTGTTTTTATTGCCAGATGTATGTTGTTTTGTTCAACTATCTCATACTATGTTACTGCACCCATGTTTCTCTTTGTGCATAAAAGAGGGTGCTTCGATCCAGAGAATTCAAAGAAGGTTTCACCATTGCTTGGGTGTCTTTCTCTCCATTCAAATGTTTCTGTTTGAATGATTCAACTCTGTTGAAGGTATTTACACATGTTTTTCCTGTTTTACAGCATTAATCACAAAGAAAGCGCAGATATGTTGCCTCTTGGTTATTCCAGTCTACCCCAGGTAATTCATTATTCATCTCTCTGGCTGAATCGAATATATCAGAGTTAGGATTCATTTCTTTATTGACAATACGATATACTCAGACACCTCCTTAGGTATTCACAAGTGTGTCATATAGTATTAATATACGTGTGTGTGTGTGTTTTCACAGGAAAGAAACACACAGATGATTCAAGTCCACTCACTCTCTCACTCAAACAAACATTATATCACAAAATCTGTTGTAGATATTTCAATGTGTAATATATTGTGTTTTAAGTATTAATTATATTTGCTTTGCTTGCAATTATTTAATTCTCAATTACAAAAAAGGATAACGGAGGTGGAAAGAGGAGGGGAGGGGGGAGGGGGATGGTTGGGGGTGGGGTAGGTGCGCTCCCCCAACGACCCACCACACCCCTTCATCCCAACCCCTCCCCTCCCCATGTGTGTGTAGAAAAGGGTGGGGGTGGGATGAAGGAGTGTGGTGGGTCAAAGGTAGGGGCACACAAGGGGAAGGGGAAGGGGAAGGGTGGGATAAATGGGTGTGGCTTGTGTGGGTGTGGCTTGTGTGGGTGTGGGTGTGACTTGTGTGGATGTTGCTTGTGTGGGTGGGGCTTGCATGGGTGTGGCTTGTGTGGGTGTGACTTGTGTGGTGTGGCTTGTGTGGGTGGAGACAAAGAAGGGGTGTGAGGAGTGCTATCTTATGGTCACATCCGATCCATAATTAATACATATATATATATATATATATATATATATATATATATTAGTTAGATGTAGGGATTCGAACCCATTTTTGAAATACTCTGTAAATGCTTTAGTTCAACTCTCTGTCTTTTCATGGCATGGTGTCCCAGCAAGTCAATCCACCCAATGCCCTCAAAAGATGCAGGCTGTGTTAAAGCATTCCACTCTTGGGCCTTTGTTTAGATTCAAATGGTCATAGCCTGTGAATGCTGTCAGGCAGTCCATCATTGGCACAGGGCTGCACCTGACTGCACAACCCACATTCCACTTCTGAGAAACTAATAAAGCTGGGTTCATTCACTGTGACTAGGGCTGGGCTCTCACTGTGATACCAAAGCCAGACCTGTCTTTCTCTTTCGAATTATGTGAACTTAAAAGGGATTTTTGTTTGTCCTGCCACCATCCCACAGTGATAAAACTTTTTGTACGTGGGAGAGGGATGCCTGTTAGGCCCTGAAAAATGAGCTCTGTCACACCAACTCGGGCTAAAGTATAACCAGAAATAGATTGGAATTAGAGATAGATTGTATATAAGGGAGAGTTTTTGAATGTAAAACTCAGTGTGGTTTTGGGAGCTCTCCACTGTCGGTTGGGCTGCCAACACCAACTCCGCTGGCTGGCGTGTGGTCCTTCAATAAAGCTACATTTTGGTGAATCCTCTTCTGCTGACTCTCTTCATACTGGGCCGGAGAACGGAGTCTTCACAAGGGGGTGGAGCAATTTTTTAATTGAATAAATGCGTTGTGTGTGGGAACTAATAAACTAATCACTAATCATGTGGATATGATGAGTGTGGGTGGGGCTAGTGTGGGTGTGGCTTGTACGGGTGTGGCTTGCATGGGTGTGGCTTGTGTGGGCAGAGTCAAAAAGGGGTGGAGTCAATTTTAAAATTTTTTAATTTTTTTTATTATCTTTGTCTTTTGTAATTCCTGTGAATAAAATGAACCTAAAATCTCTTCCCCTTCTAAATCATATACTTTGTAAGTCCAAGGAACTGTATCTATTAAATCAACAATTTTAAATAGTTCATTTGTCCATCACTTAGTTTGATCTTTTTCAAAATGAGATTTCCACCTATATATTCTTACTATATCACCAACTTTGAACTTAGGCTTTCTGACATTAATCTCTTTTTCATATTCTAATTTTGTAAATGTTTCTAATGGCTTGGTCTTCGTTAAGGTATGAATGGTATTGTTGTATTTATCTCCAATGTCCTGAATTATATACAACCATTGTTGAGAACCGAGTTGAGTGAATTTTTTTATATAGTCTCTCTTTTAAAGTGCGATTGAAATGCTCAATAACAACCGCTTTTCCTTCATTAAAGGTACCGTATAATGTAATGTTGTTATTTTAAAGAAACTTCAGAAATGTTTTGTTGTAAAACCCTGTACCCTCATAAGTCAACAACTTTTTAGGTTTTCTCTTGCTTTCATTAAATATCTGTTGGAAGATTAACATAAGGGTATTACCTGTTTTGTTTTTCAAAGGGACAACACATGCATATCTACTCCTCAAATCAATAACGGTTAAAGCATACTTGTACCCCATATCATTATTGAGTTCAATCAAGTCAGCAGACAAGATATAATCAACTTCTTTGAAATAAATCTTCCTTCAATTAAACTTTGTGATTATTGGTTTATGTAATTCATCAGCGAATTGCTCTTCAATCTTAATGACATCATTAGAGCCGATACGTTTTTTGAATTTTCAAGCCCAAGTTTCAATTTAGCACTGATCATCTTCTTCACGATGAACCTATCAACTTTTTCTCTCATGGTTGGATTTTGGATCAAAGATAAATTATACAACATTTCTCGATCTGCTTCGTGTTTTTCTTCCAATATCATGCTATTTCCATAATCAATATTGTGCCTCATGCACACTTCATCAACTCTATTTTTAGACCTTTCTAAAGGAAGTGACATAAAATGGGGGTCCATGTCGGTCGATCCGTCCGTCAGTCCGTCCGTCCGTCCGTCTGTCTACAATCAATCTTTCAATCATTATTCTGCAACCTGTGGTCAGAATGACTTGAAGCTCGGAGGGATGATACTTGGGGAGCTGCCGCAGCACCTACTTCAACGAATTTTCAGATTTGTCACCAATTGACTTATTAATTAGTCATCAATTAATCTTCAAAGTCCTAAAACTCGAAGACTATTCATCGTTTTTGCTTCTGGTTTGGTATAATGGTTCTATGGAACGATGCCTATAGCTTGTCTGAGCGTTTTTTTTCCAAATTTTGGTCCAGGAGGAAAGATAATTCGTCTTTATGAGTATGAGGTTCATTCGGGCCAATTAATCTTCAAAGTCCTAAAACTTGAAGACTATTCATAGTTTTTAGTCAGTTCCAAAGGAAGTGACTTATAAAATGGGGGTTCATGTCTATCAATCCATCCGTCAGTCCATCGGTCCTTCTGTCCATCCGTCCGTCCCTCTGTCCACAATTAATCTTTCGATCATTATTCTGCAACCTGTGGTCAGAATGACTTGAAACTCGGAGGGATGATATAAGGGGAGATGCCGCAGAAAACCCCTTAATAAAATTTAAATTTATCTCCAATTAACTTAGTTAATTAGTCTCATAAATTAATCTTCAAAGTCCTAAAACTCGAAGACTATTCATAGTTTTGGCTTCTGGTTTGGTATAACGATTCTATGGAACAATGTCCACAGCTTGCCTGAGCGTTTTTCCGAATTTTTGTCCAGGAGGAAAGATAATGAGTCTTAATGAGTATGAAGTTCATGAGGACAAATTAATCTTCAAAGTCCTAAAACTCCAAGAGTATTCATAGTTTTTGCTTTTTGTATGATATAATGCTTCTAGGAACAATGTCCACACCTTATCGCAGTGGATTTTTTTCTGAATTTTAGCCCAGGAAGAAAGATGAGTCGTCATGAGTATGATGTTTATTCGGGCCAGAATAAAAACAATGAATGTTAATGAATATATCCAATATCGATGAAGTCGGAACTGACCAGGGCCCACGGGCCGTATGTTTTATTAGGTTCAGTCCAAGATTTTGGATTGTCAGCCTCATCTAATCTTTTATTCAACTTTGTTCCTGGACCACAGTTTTCTTCCCTTTACCGCGGAAGGCAGACACGACGTCACATCCAGTGAATGCATGGAAGTATGGGATACCTCTAGCTTTCTCAGGCCCTATTGCAGAAACAACCTCATGGAATGGAATCCATCACGCCTTGGCTCCTTGGCCAAAGGCAATCCACATGTTCTCAAGACCTACTTCCTGTAAGGATGGCAGTACAGATATTGCTATGACTAGTATGTTCGTGTCATTAGCCTTTATGAGAATGGACTTGCTACCATCCGTCGTTGCATCCCTGGTGTGTACAAATATTTGAGTGTCAGCTTCTTCATGACAACATGGAGACACAGCATACAGTGACTTCCTTGTGTTGCTAATGGCATCTTCTCCTGTTGTGACAATGACGGTGCTTGTCATCTGTGCTTCACACATCATTTCCGCAAGGAAGTGAAACAGCTCAGTCTTGTTGCTGTCATCTCGAAGAAAGCTTCTCCAGTTACTTGGGGTCTTACTGGTTCCTGTCACTTCTTCTGATTCCTTGCCCCCTTTTCGACCTTGTCTCGGACTTCAGACTTGACTTCTTGTACACATCAAACACTATGTCCACCCTCTCGTACCTGGCACCATAGGATTCCACCTTTGGGATGATGTCTTCTTTAGCATAGTCATCAAATATCTTTGAAGTGCGTGGAGGTAGGGCATTGATAAGTGCTAAGCCATCAATGATGACTGCACATCCCCTTGGTTCTCTGTCTGGGATGTTCACTTGCGCTTCAAGAATTTCAGCCAGCTGTGACTTCTGACATGTATGAAGCTTGCCGCTGTCACTGAGAGATGCAGGGTGTGACTGCTTCTCATGCTTGAAGAATTCTGGCAAGTCACACTGCTTGTTCTGGCATGAGATGAACAGTCGTGAGAACAGCTGACAGTCATCTTTCAGCACTTTCTCCTTAGAACTTCCCCCAGCTTGCTCTTGTTTGAAGAAAGAAACTATGTTTTTCTTGAATGGATGATAGAAAGGACATTCACCTTCATTCTGTAGCCCCTCCATGAATGAATCGGACTGCTTTTTGCCCCGCTGGTGATGTGTTGCTACCATTTCGGCTCGAGTTGGGTCTGCAATGTTCTTCATGTCTCGTACCAGTAGGTCGGCTGATTCTTCTTGGAATTGGTTGCCCATCTCCTGCATTACTACAGAGAGTGTTTTCACCTTTTCAAAGAAAGATTTCTGGGTACTCAGTGTCTGCTCATGGTGTCTGCTGTTGTTGGTTGCATCTTTCATACCAGACATGGCCTCGTATCCAGCTACTAGACGACTCACTTCGGGTCCAGCGACCATCCACCTACGAATTGCTGCCGGGTCTTCTGTCAACCCAATTGCTCCTCCATCACCTTTGATGACTGCATTATTTTGCTCGTGGGCTTGGTCGATTGTCAGGGCAGAGAATTCCCTTCTACACTTGTGGATAACGAAGTTCCCTTTGTGAAGGGACCTTCTGTGTGGTACCTTCTGATAGACCATGTGGTTATGGTTAGGAGACCTTCTGTGTGCTACCCTCATCTAGTTTAGCCCGCGAGCCAACACGGTTTACCAGGGTGTGGCCGATGCCGTGCACTCGAAACTTCTTGGAGCCATAGATGAGAGTTGGGCCAGTGATGAGGACCAGTGCCAGTAGTCCATCCAAGGGATGTGGCTGACTGCTGAAACAAAGGTACTACCTCTAACACTACACCCCTACACCCCATGCATAAGTAGCTACTACTACATACATGTTAAGTCATGCAAACGTATGAAAATCATAAACAAATGTGCAAAATCAGAAAAAAGTGTGTGTCAGGGGGCTTTAAAAACAGGAAAATCCACTCCAGCAGGCTTGAAAACATAGGCATCCACACTTAGATCATGCAAATCGGCCAACCACAAATACTTCTAAGCAAAAAGTCAACCTCGGGAGGCTAACTTGACGGCCATGTTGAAAAATGGCCGCCATCTTGGATTTTCAAATGGCCAATTGGGCAGATTTGATCAGAAAGCCCTTCAGAACAGAACTGCCAAATTTGATGCTTGTATCATAATTTGCACGATTTTTCTACGATCTACGACACTATATATGGGGTTTCTGATGCAGCCATTCAAATGAATGGGGGAAAAGGGAAAAACTTTATGACTGAACTTAAAAACTTTCTGACTTAATCGGAGACTGATTTTCTCCCCCTCCCATACAAACAAATGTAAAATTGAGACTGACTCAAGCCCCAAAAGCTCAAAATAGGAGACTGATTTCCTCCCTCTCCCATACAAGCAAATGTAAAATTGAGACTTACTGATTGAAGCACTTCTTCCCCTTCATATTTTCATTCCATTCAAAGAGCGAACCAATGAATAACTAACTAATCACTAATTATGTGGATATGATGGATGTGGATGTGGCTTATGTGGGTGGTGTTTGTGTGAGTGGAGCTTGTGTGGGTGGGGCTTGTGTGGATGTGGCTTTTGTGGGTGGGGCTTGTGTGGAAGTTGCTTTTGTGAGTGGGCTTGTGTGGATGTGGCTTTTGTCAGTGGGGCTTTTGTGGGTGGGGTTTGCGTGGGTGGGGCTTGTGTGGGCAGAGTCCAAAAACAATTTCAATTTATCTTTGTCTTTTGTAACTCCTGTGAATAAAATGAACCTAAAATCTCTTCCCCTTCTAAACCATATGCCTTATAAGTCCAACGAACTGTATCTATGACATCAATGATTTTAAAAAGTTCATTTGTCCATCGCTTTGTATAACCTTTTTCAAAATGAGATTTCCACCTGTATATTCTTACTATATCACCAACTTTGAACTTACGCTTTCTGACATTAATCTCTTTTTCATATTCTAATTTTGTAAATGTTTCTGATGGTTTAGTATTCGTTGAGGTGTGAATCGTATCATTAAACTTATCTACAATATCTGAGAACAATACAATACAATACCATTGTTGAGAACTGAGTTGAGTGAATTTTTTACATAGTCTCTCTTTTAAAGTGCGATTGAATCGCACAATAACAACCGCTTTTCCTTTATTAAAGGTGCTGTATAATATAAAGTTGTTATTTTTAAGAAAATTCATAAATGGTTTGTTGTAGAATTCTGTACCCTCATCAGTCCACAATTTTTTAGGTTTTCGCTGACTTTTATTAAATACCTGTTGGAAGGCTAACATGATTGTATTCCCGGTTTTGCTTTTCAAAGGGACAACCCACGCATATCTACTCCTCAATCAATAACGGTTAAATCAATAACGGTTAAAGCATACTTGTACCCCTTATCAGAATTGAGTTCAATTAAATCAGCAGACCAGATATAATCAACTTCCTTGGAATAAACCTTCCTTCTCTGAAACTTTGTGATTATTGGTTTCTGTAATTCATCAGCTAATTGCTCTTCAATCTTAATGACATCATTCGAGCCTATAAGTTTTTTGAATTTCCAAGCCCAAGTTTCAATTTAGCACTGATCATCTTCTTCATGATGAACCTATCAACTTTTTCTCTCAAGGTTGGATTTTGTATCAGAGACAAATTATACATTTCTCGATCGGCTTTATGTTTTTCTTCCAACATTGTGATATTTCCATAATCAATATCGTGCCTCATGCACACTTCATCAACCCTGTTGATGGGTTTGCTGCACGGTTTAGGATTGTCAGCCTCATCTAATCTTTTATTCAAGTTTGTTCCTGGACCACAGAAAGAATACCCTGGTAGATGTAATTCCCCTGGTATTCCAGTCATTGTGAATTCACTTCCTGACAAAAACTTTTGTATATCTCCCCCACGTTTGTGTTTGGAGATAAATTTACTCTTTTTTGAGCCACACACCGTACATATGCCTTTTTGTATAACCCTGTTATTTTTACTTTTAAAATATGAGATTTTCTAGTATTCGTTTTCTTTTTACATTTGAGACAATAACTCATTTACTTATGAGAAAAATTCCTACAGAGTGCAAAAACCTTTTTAGTTTCCAACATGCACATTTGAATCTTAATTTTTAAAACATAAAGAATCCTCAGAAATGTCTTCACTCTCTCCTCCATTTATTTAAGAAAAAAATGTAAAACTTTAATTAAAGCCAGTCACACCAACATCATCAATAATATAATCTTTTCCTTCTTTCTTTTCTTTATCTCCACTTTCTCGTTTATATATTCTCCCTGAAACCGATGTTAATAGTCTTGAGGCAAATATTTCTAATAGGCTTGCTAATTCTTTGTTTTCCTCCTTGCTGCGTTGAGATTGATTTATTTTCTGTAATACCTTCGATCTTTTTAAAATCTCACTGGTTTCCATATTTTTATATTTATTTATTCTCTCTTTCCTCCCTCTCCTTCTCCTCCTCTCTCTTCTCCCTCTCCTCCTTTTCTCTCTTCTCCCTCTCCTCCTTTTCTCTCTTCTCCCTCTCCTCCTTTTCTCTCTTCTCCCTCTCCTTCTCTCTTCTCCCTTGCCTCCTTCTCTCTCTTCTCCCTTGTCTCTTTCTCTCTCTTCTCCCTCTCCTCCTTCTCTCTCTTCTCCCTTGCCTCCTTCTCTCTCTTCTCCCTCTCCTCCTGTCTCTTCTCTCTTTCCTCCTTTCCTCTCTTCTCCCTCTCCTCCTGTGTCAGTTTCTTCAACTCCTTCCTCATCCCTTACTATCGTTGAATCACTTTCACCCCATAGAGTATCATACATATATTCATCAGGATTTCTTGTTATTCCTGTATCCAAAATAATTTTTTTGACAACAGAAAACCAATAAAAGTTCTTCTGAATTTCTAAAAGAGCCTTTATCCAAATCCTTTATCCAAATCTTGGGGAGAAGGTATTTCATCCGTATGATCACGAAGAATACAAGTTATTGGCTTTGATTTATTTTTACATCTCTGTGTAGCACAAAATAGTTGTATTATATCTTCAATGTTGTAATCATTTAGTTTGTTTTGAAGTTTAAATAAACTGATTATCTCTTCTTTTGAAGACCAGCATTAAAACCTTGTGAGAGCAGTTGATACTCCGGTTGAAAATTTGACTTTGTGAAAATTATTAAATTATCAAAATCGAAAAATTTGGGAGTGAGGAGCATCATTAAAAGCAGGCAGGTTTTTCCACATCCGCTTGAATCAACTGAGACATCTTAATGAATTTTGAAGATTTTATGGTTGTTAAATTTGATCATATTCTCCCAAATGGGTAAAAAATCATTCATTTATATGTTTAGAAAGTAAATTATTTAATTATTTATTGGCTTTTTTAGAAACTCTATTTTATTCTGAGTTCAGGTTTAATTTCAAGATAATCCATTATTTTATTTATACAATATCTTGTGTTGATATTTCCCTGAAAATGATAATCGTTAATAATATACATAATCAATCCATGAAACATTATCATCATTTGTTAAGTCCCTTCTCTTGTAAGAAAAGGTATATTATCACCCGTGTACTTAACATTCATTTCTCCTGTTAATCTTGTAAAGTAATTCATTTTTGGTATAATTTTGAAACAGTTGTGTTCCTTTTTATATTTTTTTTTCATTAATTAGAAGACAATCACAGAATATACATTGCTTATTTGCTTCTGACTCTGTGTTTAATCCCACTGTATCACATGCAGGACAATTCTCAAATTTGTCATCTGGAGAATCAGGGAATTCAAGAGGCTCAAGATCAGGTACACTATTCATATTTATAAAGTAAAACTTTACTTCAATTTTTTTTTATCTTCAGTCTCATCTTCGGTACTTTCATTGGTGCTTTCACAATCATCTACAAAAACTACTTTCATAACTATCGTTTGAACACAAACTCTCGGTATCATAACTGTCTTCTGTTCCAACAGAGATTCTATCATCACTCTCATAATCTTCAAAATCTTCACTTGAATAAAGACTCATATTTAATTCAGAGATAAAACATTACCATCTATATCTATATACTTTTTTTCAGTGATAGATTCAACGACTGCATTTTTTTACATTGAAGGTAATTTTAAAATGGTCCTTCCCTACTCCTGAACGAAATGTCATTTCAGCTGATACATTAACATCCTTTATTTCATCAAGATTTACATCTTTAGGGTTGTTGAAAAAAATGCAAATTTCTCCTTGCATCTTGCTGATGGTCTCATCTTTTCTTTCTAAAGTTTCATCCATAAGGTTTTACTTTTTTGATACTTTTTATTGTTTCATTGCTTTTTCTCGTTTGAATTTTTGCCAGAGGAGATGAGAAATTTTTGTTCAACCTACTTTAATTGATGTTCTTCCAGATATACTAAAAGCCCTTCCACTGAAATAAATTGAAGAACTCATATTATTCACCATAATTGTTTTTATTATCATCTTTATTGTTGTTATATTTATCTTTATTCAATTTTACATCCTTGGCATATTTCTCACTGTCTTTTACAAATGTAGAGATTGATTGAAACTTGTCTTTTGTGTCTTGATACATTGTATTTATTAAGTAAAACAAGTTGGTGGGTAAAATGGTTTTAAGCACAGATTCACCTGTAAATTAAATGGAATTTTCATCAAGAAAATTTTAGTTCAAGCAAAGTTTTCCTCTATAAATATGGTGAATACAATGTACTGTGATGTTTGTAATCATGAAAATAAATGTTACAAAAAACACCTTCAAACCAACAAACACACATTCAATCTTTTCAAACAAATTCCTCCATTTAAACGAGAAACAAAACAATGTGATATCTGTTCTAAGGATGTCTTAAAAGAGAGTTATAAAAAACACCTTCTATCACAAAAACACAAAAACAACTTTGAGATAAACTTGAAGAGAAATAAAGAAAATTGGATTGGAGGGAGATGTCATTGAGACAAAACCATTTGAAATAACAACTCTTCAAAGATGTTTTAAAGATGGGAAAGATGTAAAACATAAGATTTAATATTAGTGTAAGATCCATTTGGGAAGCAATTCATATCTCAAAGGATTCAATTGTCAAGGTTGTTACTGGAATATTAAGAAAGTATAAATCATTCAAAATATATCTGGGAGCCTCCTTTACCTTCTCAAGAGAAGATAATGTTATTGAAAAAAAAATGAGAACGAATCCACCACACCTTATTATATCAAATGACAGCTTCCTTATATCTCCTATCTTTGAAGAGCTTATTAGATTTGAATTAGAAGAACAACAACAGGTAGTGGGTTCAACATTGGGAATGTTTCACATATCGATCTTCATATTCTTAAATCCACACTGCTCAAGGCCTCTTCTTATATTGATTTACCTCAGGATATAAAGAATAAAAAGGCAATAATTAATATTAAAAATATTGATAATAAATGCTTTCTCTGGAGTATCTTAGCACATCTTTATCTAAAGGAAAGGGACTGTGAAAGAGTTTTAAAGTTTAAGAAATACAAGAAGAAATTAGAAAGTGGGAATCCAGGCATCTCCAGAGGAGAACCCATGAACTTACAAGATATAACAAATTTTGAGAATATGAATAACCTATCAATAAACGTTGATGGTTTAACTGATAAAACCAAAGTCCAAATTCTAAGAGTTAGTAATACCATATCCAATGATAATTGGTCAAATGAGCGGCATGTCGATCTCCTTTATTTCACTCATAAAGAAACCGTTCATTATGCTGATAAAAAAAAAAACTTTTCTGGATTGGTAAGTAGTCAAGTATATAAATCAAAGCATAAATAACATCCTTGTAAGAGATATCTAAATATCTTTCGATCTCAAAAAAGCCTTGATATACATTGAAGAGTATTGTTCTAATCATAAAAGCAGCAATTGTTGAGATGCCAGGACCAGGAGCGAAAGTTGTATTTAATGAAACAAATAAATGTATAAAACACCCATTTGCAATATATGCTGATTTTGAGAGCATCTTGGAAAAGACATGATATTAAAAAATATCAAAAGCATATCCCTTGTGGATTTTGTGATGACATTAAGTCATCTGTAGGAAGTAAATATTATGAGTTGGACTTCTATAGAGGATCTGATGCTGCTGATAAATTTGTTCAAAGAATTGAAGATGATTGTATTAAGCTAACTAAAATTATGTCAAGAACAAATAAACCCCTTAACTTATCTCCAAATGAAGAGAAAGAATTTGAAGAAGCAAAGATTTGTCATATATGCTCAGAGGCTTTGGTAAAAACTGGTAAAAGAGTTAGAGATCATTGCCATATAACGGAGAAATATTGAGGAGCAGCTCATAATAATTGTAATCTTAATTATAGAATCCCGACTTTCATAGTGTATTTCTTCATAATAATTGTCATAATGATATGCATCTCTTTATAAAAGAACAAAGTAAGACTCCTGAAAAGATAATAGCAATTCCTAATACAGATCAAAATTACATCTCATTTACAAAACAGATTTACACTCGTGAAATGGGTGTAAATACAAATATTAGATGTCTTGACTCTTGTAAATTTATCACAAGCCCTCTAATTTCTTTGGCTTCAAACATCTCCTCTTTTCCTATACTTTCTATTCAATTTCGGACTGAAGCTGACTTGAGTGAAGACATTTCTCTTCTTCCTAAAAACAGAATTTACCCATATGATTATATGGATTTCTTTGAAAGATTTAAAGAAACAAGACTTCCACCTCAAAAACGTTTTTATAACAAGTTAGGAAGATGTCACATTACGGGTGAAGAATATGAAACAGCAAAACATGTTTGGAAAGAGTTTGAGATAAAGAATGTGGTGATATATTGACCTTTATGTCATAACTGATGTTTCATTACTCACTGATGTGTTTGAGAAATTTCGAGAAGTTTGTTATAATAAAGATTCTTATGGACTTGATCCTATCCATTATTATACATCTCCTGGACGAGCCTGGAGCACTATCTTGAAATGACTAAACTACCCCTTGATCTTTTAAGTGATATAGATATGTTCTTGAGGATTGAGAAGGCTAAAAGAGGAGGAATTTCACAAGCTTGTTCAAAGAGATATGCTAAGGCAAATAATAAATATCTTCTAGACTTCTCACCTGATAAGCCCACATCTTACTTTATATACTTTGATGCTAATAACTTGCATGACTGGGCAATGTCTGAATCTCAACCCTCTGGTAATTTTAAATGGGTAAAAGAATACGAGTTCAAATCTATCTCAGATTAGATCATCTCCACAAGTCAAGAAGATTTATATAAATGGGATTATCGGTATTATTTTGAAGTCGATTTAAACTATCCTAGAAAACTTCATCACAAACATAAAGACCTTCCTTATGGAGCTGAAAAAGAGATCCCCAATCAAGAGCTAGTCGGTGGTTATCAGCAACATTTCTTTCGTTCTTCAAATGAGTTTAAATATATTCTGACAACGAAATTACTTACAACATTGTTTGATAAAGAGAAGTATGTTTTACATCAAAAAAATCGAAAGCAATTTATGGAAGCAGGACTTCAAGTTAAAAAGGCACATATGGTACTAAAGTTGAGACAAAGTCATTGGTTAGGTCAATATATTGATTATAATATGAGGATGAGAACAAAGGTTCATAATGATTTTGAGAAGGACTTTTATAAGTTGATGAATAATTCTGTATTTGGTAAAACAATGGAAAATAAAAGGAATATACAAAATGTAAGACTTGCTATAACTTGGGAGCAGGCGGAGAAGTTGATAAAAAACCAAGCTGTAAAAGAGTGGAAATACCTCGTATTTACAGATAATTTTGTGCTGTTCATTTGAATGAAGAGATTATAAAGATGGATAAACCGATTTATGTGGGAACGACTGTTTTAGATCTTTCAAAGTATTTAATGTATGAATACTTTTATAATAATCTAAAGAAAAGATATGGTGAGAATATTGTATTGCTATATGTGGATACGGATAGCTTCATACCAGAGATAACTATACATGACGTTTATAAGGATATGAAAGAAGATGAAGATATTTATGAGACAAGTAATTATGATCCTAATAACCCACTCTTTTCAAATAAGAATAAAAAGGTTGTTGGAAAATTTAAAGATGAATTGAGTGAAAATATACTAAGTGAATTTGTCGGTGTTAGATCAAAGGCATTTCCTTATAAATACTTAATGAGAGGATTAAATGAATTCAAATGTGAAAAGAAACTTAATGGTCTCAAGAAGAGTGTATTAAAAGAGACCATGAACTTCCAACATTACCTTGAATGTATATGGAAGAGAAAGGATGTTTATAGAGAGATGAATCTTATTCGAAATTATAAACACGAAATATTCTCAGAGACTGTTCGTAAGAATGCTCTAACAGCATTTGATGATAAAAATATATCATGAGTGATGGAATAAATACATTAGCTTTTGGGTTTAAAGTATAAGTATGAATAAAAAATGCGGTTGGGGGTTTTAACGGGCTACCGCTGCATTATTTTAAATTTATGAATAAATTAAGTTATTTCTGAAAATATAACATACTCTTATTATGACTACTCAATTTGATTGAAGAAATGATTTTATGAAAGACTATGGAAAATGTTAGGGATAAAGAAAACATATGACTTGCAACATCTTGGAAAGAAGCATCCAAATTAATTAATAAACCACGTTTTCAAAGGGCTTCAAAAAATGAACACAATAAGTTATAAACAGCATTTATATACAGAGGAGGAAAATAAGAAAGCAATGGGGACTTCTACATACCTGGTGTTGGTTTAATGATTAGGGTGGTGGGCTTTGGATCCTAGGATCCTGAGTTCAAATTTCCCTTGGCTGTTGAATTAATACCAGATGGGGATAGCTCTGCCTGCCATCCTTCTGAGGTTGACAAAATGAGTGCCAGCTTGCTGGTATACTTTGTTGGAGTGGAGACCTGCCCAATAGCCAAGAAGACTGCTTCGGCAGCACCAATGCTCTGCACAGAGTATGGTCCCAATGGATGGATAGAGGTTATATATAGGGGGGGTGGGGGGTTAATGGGGTACTGCTGCATTATTTTCAATTGATGAATGAATTGTTATTCCTGAAAATAAAACATACTCTTATTCAGTGTGACCATTCCTCATTTTCATAAATTCCAAGGTGAGCCAATGAAAAAAGCCAAGAATTCACAAGGCTTCGGAAAAGCGATGATAATAGAAAACCTATACACCAAGAAAACCTATAGAAAACCAAGATGCCAAGGTGAATAACGAATAGCCAATATCTTGTGAAAAAAGCCAAGGAGTGGTCACACTGCTCTTATTATGGCTACTCAATTTGATTGAAGAAATGATCATATTAAAGGGGGCGAAGCCCAGCCACCGGCAGGGGGAGGAGTGTCAAAGCGGGGGGGGGGGGGTGCTATGATGAAGTAATGTCGACCAGTTTGAAAAGGAGAAATATGAGTGAGTGTAAGAGAGTGAATATTGCGACTTTGAGAAATGGTAGGCATTACTGTGGCAAACCCTCCCTTTTGACGCTACTCTTGGGTGTCTGTCTCCATTTGAATGTTTTGTTGAAATAATTCAACTGTTTTATTAAATTTGTTAATTGAACCTTGAATAAGTTTTCTTCCACAGCAGGCTCACATTACAAGTGATCAAACATCAAAGGGGTATCCGATTTAATACATAGGTAAGGTATATGAAAATAGCATGATGTTGACACATCACTTTTTCCTGTGCCCTTGACACATCTCTTCCCGAATTTTTTTTCCAATCTTTTCCCAACTTCTTTAACCTTATTTTCACAATCCTCTCACATTTTACTCTTTCCCACTATTTATGAAACCTTTAACTTTCTTTCTTCATCTCAATTTTAAATTTTCTTATTCTTCCCTTGCCTGTGTCTCTAATTAACGAATTTTTATTCCAAAATGGAAAAAAAAACAATGCTACAGTATATTTACATATTCACACACTGACTTAAATCTAAAAACAATTAACAAGTCTCAAACTTATTGTGTGATAAATTAACTCGAACCACACTCAGTTTAGCACGTACCTCCACCAAGCTGAACAGTTTACATTTTGTATCCCATTAATAGGCTGGATCTGCATCGGAGCCTGAACCAAAATCTAATTGGCTTGTTCTTTTCACATAACTAACTCATCCACCAAGTTTTGTTAAAACCCGTCCACAACCTTGTGAGATATTGTGCTATATGTCGTTTTTGCCCCTATATCTCAATGGTGAAGAATCACTTTAAAATATTGGAGTATACAGATCGGATCCTTACCAAAGTATAATCAATTCGTCCTGATCACACACCCAACCTGTCCACCAAGTTTCGTCCGAATCCGTACATTACTTTTTGAGATATCCCGCTCACAGACAAACAGGAGTGAATGCATAACCTCCGTCTTCCTTCACCAGCAGAGATAAGTGTTACATACCTTTCTTGTTAAGCCAGAAAAGAAGTTTATCTTTTCTGTTCTTACACAGTCCACCCTCCCACTGTCACTGCCCACCTTCTCCTCAGATCACCATTTATCCCTGTATGGGTCTTCAGGGATGCAGCAAGGCACTGACATGTCTGGCAGCTTTATCAGGCCGCTTTCTCTGGCATGCAATCAATCAATTCCTCCACTCACTGATCCACTATCTTTTCATCTCTATGCTTACCTGTGATTATTTGTATACATTACCTGTGATTCACATGATATGACAACTAACTGTAAGTTCACACGTTCACTCCTCCAGGAAAAGACAACAAAGACAAATGTGGTCCAGAAAACTTAGCCTTGTTGAAATGGAAAGAGGAACTCCACAACCAAAAGTCCAACGTGTTTAGACCAAAAGACCTCCTATTTTCTCTTTCTTATTGCAACTGTACACATTGTAGCCTTCTCGTCTTGTCCTCCAATTTCTCTTCTCATTAAACCAAGTTTCACTGACTGCAATGATATCTTACTCCTCATTATCTACTTGTTGAAATTCCTCACATTGGTGTCAATTATTTTTAATTTCTCCCTTCCTTTCAGTATATTTTGTTGCCTAGCCTTGCCAGTCCTGTCATCATTAGCAGTTCCTCAATTTATTGCCTCTACGCCCTCCTCCAGCCCCAAAAGAGGCTTAATTCCTTCCTCAGTTGCCACTGCAAACCTTGCTGCCCTCATTTTGTTCACTCGATGGCCATCATTCTGGAAACACTCCCTTTGTCTCAGAAAAGATTCCCATTGCTTCCTCATTGCTGCCTCCACCATTCCTCCAATGAAACGTTAATAAATATCGCTTTCCTTATGGATCGTATGACCTTTTCCATGTAAAGATCATACGAGACCTCCACTCCAACCTGACAGGTTTATAATGTTCATCTATTCTCTCCTAATGACTCGCTCTTTATTAATACCAGCAAATAATACCTCACAATATTTTGCTTACTCCAGCCTCTGATATTAACTTGCTCAAACCTCACCCCTTGCCTTCACTCATTACTCCATCACCACTGCAAATACACTTTGCAGACAGTCCACAAACATAATTAACAAACGTACATTTACAGTTTGATCACAATAAAGATGGTACTGACCTGATATCTTGAATAACTTCCTCCACACTAATGATATTATCTTAGGTTGGTTGTGCAGCTGTGCAAATTAAGTGAAGTTTGTGTGTAGTCAACAGATTCAGATTGAGTCAAGATAGCCCCATATTTTTTTCAACACAAATGGGCTCGTTGGTCTGATGAACCATATTTTCATTGGTCTTCACAGCTTTGTAGCATACCCACCTGCAGTACTGCTTGAGCATTAGCTTGCCTTTCACCAAGCCCAGATGTGCTTGGTGCTGGCATGGGGATTATATGTTCATTATTATTGTTGCCATATGATTCTACGATTCTTATTGTTGTAAATATTATGAGTATTGATTAATATATGCTTTGTTACAATGTTATCATTGTTTTTGTGATTTACTTTGAAATTAGAATGCCATGCCAAGGTCGAAGGATGTATTAAGCTGCTTTATATACCTTAACAAGGCGTGCGTTTAAAACATGGGAACTGTAACAGATTTTCTTGTAGTTAATTAGCCTACTTAAATGAGGAGGTTACAATGATCATTTTGGTGTATCACATTCCACATCAGAATACTCTAGTAGAACTCCACAAAAACATTCCACACACACACACACACACACACACACACACACACACACACACACACACACACACACACACACACACACACACACACACACACACACACACACACACACACACACACGATCTACAGGGTCTTTGGGGTGTTGAGGGACTTTTGGGTCCTCAGGGTCTTCTTCATGTGTTGGGTCTTTTGGATTGATAGGGTCTTTTGGGTTTGGGACTTTTGGGTCTTTTTAATGTCCTCAGGGTATTTTGAGTCTTTTGGGTCATCTGGGTCTTTTGGGTCAATTGGCCTTTTTGGATCTCTTGGGTCCTCAGCGACTTTTGAGTCCTCAGGGTCTTTAGGGTCATTTAGGTCATCTGGATCTTTTGGATCTTTGGGGTGTTTTGGATCCTTGGGGACTTTTGGGTCATCTGGGTATTTTGGGTTATCTGGATCTTTTGCTCTTTGGGGTCTTTTGGGTCCACATGGACTTTTGGGTCATCTGGATCTTTGGGGTGTTTTGGGTCCTTGGGGACTTTTGGGTCATCTGGGTATTTTGAGTCCTCATGGTCTTTTTGGTCCTCAGGATCTTTTGGGTCTTCAGGGATTTTTGTGTCCTTGGGGTATTTTGGGTCTTCAGGGACTTTTGTCTCCTCGGGGACTTTAGGGTCATCTGGGTATTTTGGGTCTTTTGGATGTTTTGGGTTTTTTGAGTCCTCTGGGTATTTTGGGTCACCTGGGTCTTTTGGTTCTTCTGATTATTTTGGGTCATCTGTGTCTTTTTGGTCATTGGGAACTTTTGGGTCATTGGGTTATTTTGTGTCATCTGGGTCTTTTGGGTCCTTTGGGTCTTAAGGGTCTTCAAAGTTTGAAGGGGTCTCAGCAGTCTGAAGGGTCAAAAGGTACACTCCAATCGTGCATAATTATTAATGAATAGACATACGGAATGAATAGACAAAAAGTATCACACACGTGCACGTGCACACGCACGCACGCACGCACGCACGCACGCACACACACACACACACACACACACACACACACACACACACACACACACACACACACACACACACACACACACACACACACTTATAGTAGATGCCATAGCCAACTAAAGAAAATCGTTTTCAATAGAAATCTACCTGTAACCGAAATCCTTCGAGAAGATTCTAACCAAGTCCGAGAAGACAAGAAGACCAAGTCCGACCCCGGGGATTGTCCAAAGGGTATTTTCATCCACCGCCTGTCTTTAAAGACCCCGAAGACCCTTTAAGACCTTGAAAACCCTGTAGATCCTAAAGACCTTGAAGACTCCTAAAACCTTGAAGACCCTTAAGACTCCAAAGACCCATAAGACTCTGAAGACTGCTAAGACCCTTAAGACACATTAGATCCTTGAAGATCAATAAGACACTAAAGACCCCAAAGACCCTTTAAGACTTTGAATACCCTAAGACCCATTAGTCCCCTAAGACCCTTTTGACTCCTAAGACTCCAAAGACCCTTAAGACTGCTTACATCCTTCAGACATTATACAGCTTGGACCCTTGACCATTCAGAGCTTAAGATCACTTGGACATTTTTAAGACCCTTTTACATGCTTGAGAGTTGAGACCCTTTTGACCCCTTCAATGATAACCACAATTGGAACATAACCTTCAGACCATCATCCAGAATCTTTTAAGCACACACGACACAACAATCTATTGTCTTCTTGCAAAGCACAAACCACATTTTCAGCAAGTAACTAGCAAAGTACCCGCCCATGGGCAGGTACAGTTATCTGTTGAATGGCGTTGGTCCCGTCTCGATCGGATGAAATTGATAAAAATTGACGTTATCCGGTGACCTTGACCCCGTGACCTTTGACCTTGACCTTGATCCCCTTATATCCGTTCCCAAGGATCACATATGCCAAGTTTCATCTCATTCTATCCAACGGTTTGGCCGTCTATAAAGGAGAAACAAACATGAAAAATTGACGTTTTAGTCAATTTATGACGTCATAACTCGAAATCCGGAAGTCAGAAGTGAATGTCGTCAATGAACTGTGTCATTTAATTTTGATTATCTGTCGAATGGCGTTGGTCCCGTCTCGATCGGATGAAATTTAGAAATTGAAGTTACCCGGTGACCTTGACCCCTTGACCCCGTGACCTTTGACCTTGAACTTGACCCCCCATGTCAGTTCTCATGTCCCAAGGATCACTCATGCCAAGTTTCATCTCATTCCATCCAACGGTTCGGCCGCCTATAAAGGACGAACAAACAAACAAACAAACACACATACATACAAACATATTCTATTTTTTTAGTATAGTAGATGTGCAAACTCGACCCACCCAGAGGTAGGTGGGTCGAGTTTTTATGTATTTTGTACAACTACACTTTAATAAACACCCTGTGAAAATTCCTCTGTGGGAAGAGAGAGGGGGATGGTGGAGGTGAGAGGAGGGAGGGGGGTGGTGGAGGTGTGAGCAGGGAGGGGGATGGTGGAGGTCGGAGGAGGGAGCGGATCGTGGAGGTGGGAGGAGGGAGGGGAAGGAGGTAAGGTGGGAGTCCTGAGGGAGGAAGGGAAAGGGATGGGGAGGAAGTCCAAAGGGAGGGGAATGGGGTGTGAGGAGGCAGGGGAAGGGGTGAGGTGTGGGTCCGGAGAGAGGGGGGTGTTGGGTGGAGGATGGAGGGGAAGGAGTGGGAGGAGGGACCCAGCTGTTGCAGGGGACCTTTGCTGGTTTTAAATAAAAAAAAAACAAGGTTTATTAAAGTATCACCTGCAAGGTAGTTCTTCACACCTTCAACCGAACAATTACAATTGTAAAGTGTGCCATTTCTACATATTTCCTGAAGAATATACAACTTGTCACCACTATCCCCACATAGCCCACATCAAAAATGTATCACATTGTTTGTAATCTTCCTCTATTCTCCTAATGAGTCGTTCTTTATTCACTTGCTTCACAACCATCTTTCCACTCCCGTACTTATTCGAAAAGAAAGAACGAAATGCTGGACTAGCTGCTAAAACAAGTAGGCCTTAAATCTATGCTTCAAAATAAAACAATACAATTACCAAATGATCTGCTTTGCACACTACTGCAACTTTTAAGCAATATCAAATGCACCACACCTTATACAAAATCAAGATTAAAAAATACACAAAAAAAACAAAACAAAAAGAAAGGACGGATTGCATTCTTCTGTAAGGAGCGCTCAATCCACCAAACAGGAAGCCCAAAGGCGGAAACCGAAAGAGCCCAACACAAGAAATCATCACCTCTTGTTTCTTGCTGTTCCACCAAATAGCACTGTTTTTGACCAACAGACCTTTCCCTTCAGAATCAAATGTTCCCACAACTTGGAAATGAATCTTACCATCACTGCCCAGCTTTGAATTCACAAGCTCATACTGAAAAGGGGGATCTCCATTCTCATCAAACTCTTGTACTTTCCCCAGATTGTTTACAAATCGCACATTTTTGAGAAAGAACAGGAGCTACAAAGTAGAATATAAGAGTGAATGGCAAGTTATTGTGCAAACCGATTGATAGTCATTGAAAGAGAAATTAAAAGATAATGAGGTTTAAAGATTTCCTTACACTTCCACCAATATAGCATGGATTGAGGTTCTGTATTGTCTCAAGATTTTTCCTTAGATGCCACATTTTGACTTGTGGTCTGGGTCTGAGCATGTTTGATGTTTGCTCAAGCGGCCTCCTTGCAGTTAATCAAAGCTTTCCAGACCAGATCTGTTGAATCTTTCTGTTGTTGTTTCATTACTGTGTTGTTCATTGTGTTTCCGCACAAGTTTCCATGTTTTACCATACCTTTGTTGTGAGCCTGGTGTTGGCTTAGTGGTTAGGGTTGTGGGATTGGTGTCTTAGGGTCCTGAGTTTGAGCCCTGTTTGCTGCTGAATTAACACCAGGTTGGTGAAATGAGTACCAGTGAACTGATAGAGGGGTGTTGTTTCAGTGGCACATCTGTACTTCCATGAAATGATAGCTACTTGGTAGCTAAGCTGCTATATGCAAGAACAGAAAAGAACCTTTGTTGTAGTGTATTGTCAAATGTGTGTCTGTGTGAGTAACTGAAATTCTTTCTAAGGCCTCAGCTGGAGTACATGCCCATTCTGTCTCTGCCATGATGTGTTTCTCCATTCAGCTTTCTTGATCCTAAGTGTTCTCCTTTCTTGATCCTCAACCTAATTATATTTACCCTCTTTGCTTTGAACTTTTGTTTGAAACAAACAAAATCATATACAGGTGGATAGAGGTTATGTTTTCAACCATCTGTCTGATTGTCTGTGAACACGATATCTCTAAAAGTTAAGGATGGATTCAGACGAAATTTGTTGGACAGGTTGGATGTGTAACAAGGACGAATCATTTTGATTTTTGTGAACATCCAGATCCAGGTACAATGTTTTTTTTTCAGTGCTGTTTCAGCATTGAGAGTTGGAGCCAAAAAGGATAGAAGAATATATTTCAAAAAGTTGTGGATGGATTATGACAAAATTCAGTGGATGAGTTAGTTATGTGACAAGAACAAGCCTGATTATATTTTGGTGTGTGACAAGGACGAATGTTCCAGATCCAGATCCGGCCTATTGGTGTGATACAAAACGTAAACTGTTCAGCCCGGCGGAGGTGTACGCTGTACTGAGTGGCGTTATAGTTCTCCCTTATTTCCTTCCGTTGTTCATTTTTATCCCTTGCATTCTCAATACTCTCTCATTGAACTAATTTGCTTCTTACTTGAAAAGCTTTAAGTAATAATGTAAAATGTTTCAAGGAACATCCCACTTGTTGTTCTTCTTCACTCCAAGCTCTTCATATTCTTCACACAGTTTCTTTTGGAAAACTGTCAAACTCTTAAACGCTTGGTCCATCGACGCTCCCTCCATACTTACAGGACAAATTTTCTCCATGCAGAAATTAACCCCTCATTTCACACATCCGGCGATATCTCTCTTCATGTACTGGTATCTAATTTGGTTATCCTGAGAAGTCCAATTTGTAAATGTTACCTTCACATGTTCAGATACCTCACTTCACATCCATTAACAGTTTCAACCCCCCCCCTCCCCCGCGAAAGTATGCTTCCCATTGTCGTCACCTTTATGTCCTCGTCCTTCTACCCACCCCCCTGACTCAGCATCCCTCCATGCCCTGTCCCCTCCCAGTTTCCCTCTAACCCTGCTCCCTCCCAGCTTCTACCCTCACCCTGCACCCTCCCATTTCACCACTTCTTCTGTCATTCTCCTATCCCCATCCTGCCTCCTCCCAGATTCACCCCTCCCCCAGGTTTCCCCTTCCACACACTTTTGCAGCTTTCTTCCCACTCTGCTCCCTCCAAACTTTCCCCTCCCTAGAACTCCAGCCCCTCTCTAAGTTCTCCCACCCTTTCTTCGAGTTCCCACACCCATGCTGCATGTCCCCCACCCCAGCTTCACATTTCTACATGCTGCTAACAGCACCTCCTCCCTCTTTCCCTCACTCTGTGGACCTCCAAGATCCAAGGCCCCCTCTCCAATGTCACAGATCTCTCAATCTAGGTCACTGCTTACAAAACGGCCATTATCTACTTCAGATAATCCTTCTGTGGAAGAAAAAATAATTATATTCATGTATTCTCAATTATATTCACTTGCTGCTGGTACTTTTTAAAATTGAACACAGTATAAAATAACGTCCTACTTTTGACCTCCATAGTGATATAAATGAATATCCAAGTAAAGTAGAATTGTATCTTAATAAATCTTATGTGCTTTTATCTCACTGAAACACATATAACCAAGACTAGTATCTCCAATGTTTAAATGAAACTGCCCAGCTGCTGAAGAGAAGGACGCCTTGCTGCCAGCTACTGAGAAGAGGCACCCCATTGTCTAACAGAAAATAAATAACTTCGGAAGACAACTGGAGCAAATGTCTTGCTGTCTAAGGCAAATTAAATAACTCCATTGGCTTTTGATGGCAAAGGACTTGCTCGCTGTATGATCCCTCCACCCCCTCTCGGCCTTTCCTCCCCGAACTTGTTATCATCCTTTCTTCAAGGTTAACACTGCAAACTTTTGCCATGAGTGTGTTATTTTTCCCTCCCACCCAAAGTGGCCATGTATTGCAGTTCTGAGTTATTTTGCCTTGTGCCTATCAGCCCTTCCTGTAGTTGAATTACCAAATGTCTCACCCTCCCATGTTTTGGCTGTCAAATGAGTATAAGAGGGATTACTTTGGGCTCTGTTAGTGAAGTTCATTGAATAATATTCCATGTTCTTCCTCCATAAATACGAAATTAATGATTCTCTTTTGCATGCTGAACCATTGTGGAAATTGAGTTATTTTCCACCACAATTCAACAGGAATTCACTGATTCTTTCTTGTCTCTCCCCAGCTGTTGCATCCCACAGTTTGACAGGCCTGAACCCCAACTCAGTGGTGTGGAGTTGCAGCTTACATGAAGAACTCCATTTCTTCCTATACTTTTACTGCTCTTACTCATCAAATGCCCCCAGAGTACTTTTGGCTGTGACTTCCCATCACCTCCCATCTCTTGGATTTGTTTACATGCTGTACTGTTCTCCTAACAGTGATGACTCAATTTACATCTCTCTGTCACGCTCTCTGTCTTTGCCAATTGGATGGGCGTTGCCTGTAGGTACCTATGTCTCCAGCCATGGCGCTACAGCAAAGGACTTGGTCTCCAGCCTATGGCACTACAGGAACCTATGGAACATGGAACCTATGTCTCCAGCCATGGCACTACAGCAAAGGACTTGGTCATAACCAGCTTTCCTGTTGATATCTCCTGTTCTTCCTCTGCTCAAGTTGGTTCATCTGAACATAGGCATGTGAGAGTCAACATCTCCATGGTTATTTTCAGAAAGCCACATCAGGGCTGGTGAGTCTGAAATTTAATTCAGGCTGATTTGCAGGATTGCAAGCTGCCATCTCATATCAGGACTGGTCTCCTATATCCAATTCCCCTGATATTAATGTGGCCAAGGATTTCTCCACAGAAACCTGCTCTTTAATGCAATTTCATCCCATCTCTTCTGTAGTTATCATACTCACACCCATTGTACACTGAATCCTGCATTGAGGTATTTTGCCTTTTAACACTTTACCTTCAGACCAAATCATTCTAGCAAGGACATGCTGCTTCTGCTATTCAGGCAACGGTTGGAGGCCCACAATGTCAGACATGAGATCAGGGCCAACTTTCTAGACATCTCTTGAGTTTTTATGCAGTCTGGCATTCTGCCTTGCTCTCTAATGTCTCAGCATATGGCATCTAAGGCCACTTCCAAACATGGCTTACTGACCTCTACTCTCAAAGCTAACACATGGCTCTCATTCGGATCCTTTCATCTCCTCTCCCTGGAGTGCCTCAAGGCAGTGTTTTGGGTTGAGTCCTAGTCCTAATCTTCATCAACGATCTATGTGCCTGTGAAAAATCCTTTCTCTCTTTGCTGATGACTCCAGCCTCTGCGGTAACAGCCATCATCCTTCAGATAGACAGACAGCAGCCTCTTCCCTCTTTGCAGACCTTGATAGAATCACAAGCTGGTCAAACACTTGGAATTTGTCAATCAATCAGCCTCAATGGCATAATGGTTAAAGCATCCCTGCTGGGTCTGGGAGACCATCGGTAGGTCAGTGGTTTGACTCGGCCAGGGTTCGAACCTTGGCCGAGTTATACCAAAGACTTCAAAAATGTTACGTGCTGATTCCTTGCTTGATGCTCAGCATTTTAAAGCAACCAAATTTTTGATTTTGTCCCGATTTTGAAGGGGATGTATATAATACTAGCGGGGTGTGCTTCCACATTCTGTAAACATCTGAACTGTGCTTCCTCATTGTCTCGGGTCACTCACCTGCATTTGATTTTTCATTTATTTATTTTCATTTATTTATATTTTTATTTACGGATCCCGTAGTTCTGTGATTTTTCCTGATGTATCGGCATCGATGTCCATTGGCACACAAAATTACCATGCTTCCCCATTGTCTCGGGTCACTCACCTGCATTTGATTTTTCATTTATTTATATTTTCATTTACGGATCCCGTAGTTCTGTGATTTTTTTCCTGATGTATCGGCATCGATGTCCATTGGCACACAAAATTACCGTGCTTCCCCATTGTCTTGGTTCACTCACCTGCATTTTATTCATTAATTTTTTCATCTATTTATATTTTCATTGATGGAAGATGTCCAACGATTCTGTGAAATTTTCTGTTGTACAGGCTTCGATGTCCCTCGGCACGCAAAATTTCAGATTTCTACGTTACTGAGAAGGTACTGATCTTTAATATCAGTCAGTGAGTCAGTCAGTGGTGAGAAAGAGCTTTATATATGAGATTAAAATCCTGACAAAGCTTACGCTTTCACTTTGTCTCTCTGACAAGACCATCAGGCAAATCTTCCCATTTACATCCTTAACAATCCATTTGAAGAAGTTCAGTCACTCAAACTTTTGGGCCTCACTATTAGTTGTGATCTTTCTGATGCACACTACATACTGTATCGAAGTTGGTCTCCAAAGTGAGCCGCTGAATGGGCATCCTCTTTCATGCAGAATCTTTCTTTGGCACATGTGAGCATTTATTTACTTACATTGCCTACATCCACAGCTTGATGGAATACTGTTCTCCACTCTTGGCTGGCACTGTTGCTTCATGCATTGCTCAGTTTGATGCCATGGAAACTAAGGGCTTGAAAAACCATTGCTATCTCCGTAATGAAGTCGAGTCTCCGGGCCTATTACTTTCAAATTGCAGACACGAGGGTGGTCTCTATGTCTTCCACTTCCTCCTTTCTGGTTTTGCACATTTCCATGCTATATCCCCCACCCCACATTCCCGGTTTCCTGCAGGGTGCATGCATGTTCTATTAATCCCCTTCGTGGTGAATTTCCCAAAATCCACTCATTTTTACCTCCACTCCTTCTTTCCTCTTTTTCCCCAGCTGTGGAGCTTGTTCAACCCCTTGTGTCAGGTCAGGTCAGGTATGGGAGCATGTGCCAGAACAGCACGTCGCTGCATCCACTTTCCGCCGGTACTCCAGGGGCCTCCGTCTGGCCATCCCCCAGGCAGATGCCAGGCCCATCCCCATCTCCTTGAGATGATGTTCAACCTGTTGCAACCATGAGGCACCTGGTCGACCCACTGGCCTCCTCCACTCATGAGACTCCCTCGCTGAGAGAATCTGGTGAGCAGGATCAAAGTCAGGAAAACGAGCCACATGTCCATACAGCCGCAACTGACGCTCACGGACTATGCAGGTAACAAATCTCATCCGAGTCTCTCTCAGCAACCGCTCATTGGACACAAAATCCGACCAGCGATAGCCAAGGATTCTCCGAAGAGACCTGGTACCAAAGGAATTAAGTCTCCGTCTCAGATCCTTGGTCAGAGTCCAAGTCTCGCACCCATAGAGCAAGACTGGAAGTACCAAGGACCTGAAGACTCGGACTTTCGTCCTCCCGCACAGGTACCGGCAGCGCCACACCCCATGATCCAGTGAATCCATGACTCCCCAGGCCCGACCCAGACGTCTATTGACCTCTGACTCGCAGCCAGCAGAGACATGAATATCACTGCCAAGGTAAGTGAATCTCTCCACGACCTCAAGATCCTCACCACAAACAGACACAGACAGGACAGCAGCATCCAAGATGTCACCGAAAGCCTGGATCTTAGTTTTGAGCCAAGAAACCCGTAATCCCAACGGCTCCGACTCCTCATTCAGCACCTCGAGGGCCCCCAAGAGGATGTCTAAAGTCTCCGCAAAGATGACTGCATCATCTGCAAAGTCAAGGTCCGAGATCTTGACATTCCCAAATGACGCACCGCAACTTGATCTCTCCGACATCCTCCCTAGAATCCAGTCCATACAAGTGCTGAAAAGTGTGGGGGCAAGTACACATCCCTGACGAACTCCAGTAACAACTGGAAATAAGTCAGAGATGGTACCACCACACTTCACAGCACTCTCAGTACCAGAGTAGAGTTCAGACATCAGATCGATCAGTTTTGGTGGCACCCCACGAAGACCAAGAATCCTCCAGAGGACATCCCGATTCACTGAATCGAACGCTTTACAGAGATCAACGTAGGCTGCAAGCAGCCCCTGCCGAAACTCTCGTCTGCGTTCGGTGAGGACACGAAGTGCAAGGATACGGTCAATCGTTGACCTCTTTGGTGTAAAGCCTGACTGCTCTGGACGCTGGTGCTCAAGCAGATGGTGGCGAACCCTATCGAGAAATATCCGAGCAAAGACCTTGCCCGGCACTGAGAGCAGCGTCACCCCTCGGTAGTTGTTGCAGTCTTGGCGATCACCCTTCCCTTTCCAGAGAGGGACAACAAGGCCCCTCTTCCAGTCAGTTGGGATGATGCCTGTGTTCCAGGCAGAGCACAAAACTGCATGCAACGACACGAGTGCAGCATTTCCACCAGCCTTGAGAAGTTCGGCATGGATGCCACAGATCCCTGGAGCTTTGCCCCGTTTCAACTGGTTCACCACAGCCCGTGTTTCCACAAGCGTAGGTGGACCACAGTTGATTCGAGGGTCAGCAACAGGGATTGTAACACCCTTGACATCCAACTCGACAGTTGGGGGATCAGCCTGGTACAACCGCTCAAAGTAACCGGCCCAGCGGGCCTTCACTTCAGACTCCTCTGTCAAGAGCCTATCACTCTCTACTCGAACTGTAGTGCTCCGAGGGATGGGCTTGGATGAACGTAATGCGCGAATTCCCCTGTAAGCGGGACGAGAATCACCTGTCCACAGGTGATGCTCTACCCCCTCACAGATTCCTCGCACATAGGCCTCCTTGTCCACCCTCAGTGCACGTACAGTTTTACGCCTCAGCTCCCTGAACAGCTCAGCTCTGCCATTCAGCCTGGCCCTGCGACTCTAGTCAATGGTATCCAGTGTCCCTTGAGAGACATAATTCTTCTTTGCCCTGCGGTGAGCTCCAAGGCATCCACCGGCAACATCAAGGACGGTGGTCTTGAAGGCGCTCCACAGCTCTTCAGGACCCCCCAAAGCACCCAGACCCCCCAAGTGTCCACTCAGCCTGTTCGCAAACTCCTCAGCTACTCTCTCATCCCTGAGCTTGGCAACATCCAGCCTCGGCTGGGATGGTACCATTCTCCAGGATTTAAGGTGCAGCTTTAGAGTTGCTACAACAAGCCTGTGGTCAGTATTGAGGAACTGAGCACTCCGGTAGACCCTGCAGTTCTGGATCATCCTCCAACGACCATCAATGAGGACATGGTCAATCTCCTTTGCCACACCGCCAGCGTTGGAATACCAAGTCCAGCGATGAGCTTGTGGGTGCTGAAACCATGAACCAGCCACCCTAAGTCCATGACTTCTTGCAAAGTCAAGGAACTTAATGCCATTCTGGTTCATAGTTCCTGACCCATGGGGACCAACACACACCTCATAACCATCCCTATCAGTTCCAGTCGATGCATTGAAATCCCTCAAGACTAGAAGTGTATCTCGTCTGGGACACTGATCAACCACAGACTCGAGTGTGGCGTAGAATGCATCCTTCACGGTGAGATCACTTGCCTCAGTCGGAGCATAAACAGAGACCAGGGAAATGACACCTAAGGAGTGACGAATCCTTAATCTCATAATACGCTCGTTGACCGGTGTTACCTCAATTATCATTGGGGTCAGCTTATTGGACACAGCTGCAGCAACTCCTTGGGTATGGTAACCATCAGAGCGACCAGACCAATAGTAGGTGTAACCACCCACCATTATCTCGCCGCAATCCGGTCACCGAACCTCAGAGAGAGCTGCAATCCCGATGTCCAAACGCTTGAGCTCAGATGATAACAGAGACAGGTGATCATCTTCTCTTAGGGATAGGACATTCCAGGCACCCACCCGAAGGGACCGCCTCAGGTTAACCCAAGGAGACCGCCGTCTGGTGGACGACACCTCAGCACCACTCCGACGCACTCTCCCGCAATCTGACCCAGGGATGTTACCCCGTGGTTTCCCTCCTATCAAAGATTGGGGGTCCCGAAGGCTTTGCCCCAATCCCGTCATCCGGTGAGCTGCCCTGCGAAGGGAAGCTGCACAGGAGGTACTCCCACAGAGTGGGTTTTCAGATTTTTTTGCGTTTTTGCGTTTTGCGGAATGAAGGGTTTTACGGTGGCCGGAGTGCAAATCCTGCCACCAACCTCCTAATAAGAAGTGACCCAACTGCAGGAGGACGTCCGCAGACACAGTTGGGCACTAGATATGGATGGCCGTTGGCTCACAAGGAGCTCCTCCGCCCTTTGTGTCCTTCGCCCCCCTACCCTTGATCTCACTCTCACTATCACTTCTACTCTGTTATTGGTGTTTCCACCTTTCCATTTTGTTCCCTTCTATTCTGCTGCAACTCTTCCACGATCCTTAATCTTGTATACAAAAACAAACAAACGCTGTGGGACCATCTTGCTCAGTCGCTTTAATCGAATTCTTACTTCCAGGACTTTAACACACTTGTTGACCACTGTAAGCCTGGCATTGGCATCGTGGTTAGGGTGATGGGCTTGGGATCCTATGGTCCCAAATTCAAATCCTCTTTCCTCCGTTAAATTAATACCAGGTGGGGTTGGCTCAGCCTGTCATCCTTCTGAGGTTGGCAAAATGAGTACAAGCTTGCTGGGATGATTGAGTCATTTGAGTATCCTGTGTTGGAGTGGTGACATGTCCAGGATTGTGCCCAATAGCTCAGGAGACTGCTTTGGCAGCATTGATGCTCTGTACAGAGTATGGTCCTGATGGATGGATGACCACCATCTCACCTCATCCCCCATCCACCACCATAATCATTTCAACCCCAATTTACCCTTCCCAAGGCCACCTTTTCCAAGGTTTACAGTTTTTCCTTCCATTCCTCTGATTGAGATCTCACAGCTCTATCCATCCTGTTTACCCCATGTCCCCCCTTGCTCTCATTCTTACCCATATTCTTTATCCCTCCATGAGTCTCTCTGTGTTGTCCCTCAATACTGCAGTTGATGTGTTCCCCTGCCCCCTCTTCTTGCTGTTCTTTTTGTTCTTTCACTTCCTGTTCCATGCTGTTTTCTGGCTCCTCCAAAAGCCTCGACTCTATTTACCCAAAAAGAAAATTCAAATGAGCGATCATCATTCTGGACTTTTACAGTAAATTTCTCATTTCTACCTTTTCTTTTGATTACCTCTTCTCAGAAGCATTTTCTAAGCTGCTGCACATCCATTGTGACCAATTTATGCTTCTGTATTTTCTTATTATGAAGAGTGAAGTAACATTCAAGTCTATTTTACACAATGGTTGTTGGCAAAATCCCTTCTCAACTTCAATCAAAGATGTAAAGATACGAAGCACTTTCGGAAAGTGTCTGCCTCATATCTCAACCACACATTTCTCTTCCAAACAGCACCAGTTTGAATACAGATCAAAATGAAATGCGGGGATTTGCAGAAATATATTGTTACGGATTTCAGAATATGGTCTGATTAAAAGCATCCACACATCCAGGTCCTCAGACAGTTATTTCCTTAAATGCATGTTCAGATTAGCCCCATCCCCATGTCTAATGGGATCTTAAATATGATGCATTGAGAAGGGTAAAGGATAGATCCCCTCTCTTATGGGAAGCTTTTTTCTTTACGACAGACACGTTTACACACATTTCTTTCATGAGCTCTGAAGCCCGCCCTCGTTTTTCCTCAGCAACAATCTTTCGCAAGCTCCGACGCCCGCCTTTTTGAGAGCGCACGGGGCATCGTGGTAACTGTGCGCAAGTGGGGCGGGGTGAGTTTGGGGTGGAAACTGCGCCGCCTAGATGGCCCGCAGATATAAAAACGAATGGAGGTCCGTTCTGAGGTGAGAGAAAAGCGGAGGTGAGAAAAGTGAGAGGAAAAGGGTGAGAGAAGTAAGAGGAGGCAGAGAGAAGAAAGAGAAAGAAAGCCAGAGAGGAAAGTGGAGGCGAAAGAAAGCCAGTGAGGGAGAAGAGAATGAGAAGTAAGCTTGAGAAACGAGCAAGAAGCGGGTGTAAGCGCGCAAAAGAGAAGAAGTAAGTGAGCGTGTGGTGAGCCTGTGGGTGTGAGCAGTGCCGCCAACAAGTGAGGCATGGGTTGGTCACCAACAACACCAGGGTGTAAACCCGCGACGGACGGTCTCGTTGCCCTCCAGACTTCGACTGGCATTCAAGGCTGTTCGTGAGAGGGTGCACGGCAAAGCTGGTTGCTGGCAACGGATGTGACATGCACGCACACATTTCAGGACGTTTTCAATTCACGGATGACTACTTTCTGGTGAGCAAGACGATTCTTCTCCCCCCCCCCCCAGAATGATCTGTTGGGTACCCATGTCTGTGTTTAGCTGTAAGTAAGTTAACCCCTGATAATCATCTGCTCTTTGTCTCTTTACAAGCATTTTTGATTGATTTTGCTTTGAAATTCATTCTTTATTTACCTCAGCAAATAAAAGGTTCTTTTTATTTATTTATTTTATTAATAATGAATCATTTGTCGATTTCCAACCTGTCTGTGTTTGTCCTTTCCTTCCATCGGTCTAGCATTGTCTGAACCTCGATAGACTAGGAGGTAATTACCCTCAGATTTTACCAAAAATAGTCGGCACGCACCAGCGGTTAAAACGCTCGGCCGCCCTAATTAAAATCTCATCGAGATAACATTGGTGCTTTTCCGAGGGTGCGCTCCCTGCTCAGGTAACCACATGACCTCTAGTTAAACGGAATAATGAGATGGCGGACACTGGAACTCGTGGTTGACTTGGTGGCGTTCGTGGTTCTAAAACAACCCACCGTACCGCAACGTTAATTCAGAGCGGTGGCCCCAGGTCCTGTTCTGCCGAGGACAACCAGGGATTAATCCCCTTGAGTGACGAGCTGGTGTCTCGGTACCCGTGGCCACAACAATATATATATATATATATATATATATATATATATATATATATATATATATATATATATATATATATATATATATATATATATATATATATATATATATATATATATATATATATATATATATATATATATATATATATATATATATACATATATATATCTTCTTCTTCTTCTTTCGGCTGCTCCCGATAGGCGTCGCCACAGCGGATCATCCGTATGATCCGCATAGTGATTTGGCACATGTTTTACGCCGGATGCCCTTCCTGACGCAACCCTGGTCGCCTCTTACGACACAGGGATATGGTATACCTATTTTAACCGGGGTATACACCAGCCCAGAATACTGGTACTCATATATATATATATATATATATATATATATATATATATATATATATATATATATATATATATATATATATATATATATATTTTGTCTTGAACCGTTCTACTCGAGCTGATTTCCACACACTTGTAATTCGGTGTTTCATTCCTGGGAGCCATCACTGGGCATTGTGTGATTTGTTTGTCGCTTTATCTGGATCGTTTTTCAACTCGTAATCCTCGCCTTATTATATAGAATCTTTTTATATGCATCTTGTTATTACCCCACACACTTGAAGCAAAAAGTAGGGTTAAGCAATAGATTCATGTCCATCTGTCTGTCTGTCTTAACAATTTATGATCGAGGAACAACTTATTTAAATCGAATGTTACACTTTGAACACGAATTGGACCATGAATATTGAATAGGAAGACCACTCTTTCGTTTTTCCCTTCTTGGCTCAGAATTCGTCCTGATTGCACATGTGCAGAGAATGAGATAATATTTTTTTAACTGTCTGTCTGCTTGCCTGGAAATCAAATGAAATTGAAAATCATTCCAAACAGGAAAAAGTTACTGTTTTAAGGATGTCATAATGGACACAGACAACAGGCATCAATAACTAATGTAACACGTTAAATGTGGTGGTGTAATAGAGGATTGGTAAAATGGCAGTAAAATATGGAATATATATATATTCACCTTTAAACTACATGTTTGCTTTAAGTTTTAAAAAAGGAGGCAATTGCTGTGTCTGATGTATACTTCAGCACAGCGTGATCTGTTTTGTACCCAGTTGATGGTGTGTTATTGTGGGGTGAGGGGATTGTTGGGGGAGGGGGGCTTTGAGAATCAGCGCATGTGCATTGGTGAATTTGGCCTGATGAAAATATACCCTCCTGCTTCACATACTTGTGGTGCTTCATGAGTTTACGGACATAACAATGGGTTAGAATGGAAGGTTGACATAAGGTAGCAGTGCATGCCTGTTTGAAGTGATGGAGGGGAATGGTGGGAAGGAGTGGCTTCTGGAAGGCAGTTCCATCGACGGGAGAAGTGGGGAACAAAGGTCAGGATTGCAATCAGCCTGAATTATGGATGTTTAACCAGGAGGTGGCTAGTGGAAGAAGGCATGCATCCTGGAGTTCCTGAGGTTGGTAAGCAGACAGAAAGAGCGCAGAGAACAATATTGGAAAATAAGCGCAAAAACAGAGAGGCCACTGATGTGCCAATGATGTGAAAGCAACAGACATTGTGCTCTGGCTTTATTGCCAGAGATTTCAACCACATTGTGAGCTCTAGATTCCACAGAATCTCGGAGAGACAAATCTGATGCTGGACTGCCAGGCCATACTGGAGAGCAGTACTCCATTGAGCTTCTTGTGAGTCTATGATTTTCCAGAGAAATAATTGGATGGATGGAGGATGCCCATTCGACGGCTGGCTTTGGAAGCCAGCTGTCTTTATGGCTTGCTCAGGAGAAGTCATGGGTGATGGTGAGTCCAAGGCAATCAAGACACTGAACCTCTTTCAGTGGCTGATCATGGAATTAGATGGGTAGGTTAGTTTGATGATCTTTCTGGAGGACAGGCCGATGGTGAGTTCCAGAAGTCAAAGAGACTGAACCTCTTCCCATGGCTGACCACGGAAATAGATAGGTAAGTAGGTAGGTAAGTTTGACGATCCTTCCTGGAGAACAGTGAGATTTCACAGGATTGAAGGACATGCTCTATTTGCTCAACCAGCATCTGATTGATGCCAGATCAGTAAAGAGTAACAAATTTATTCTGTTTGTAATTTTGATGGGATACTGTACGTCACAATGTAGAGTCATGTACAAAAAGCTTGACATGCAAAAGCTAATACTGGACTATCAAATTATTGAGATATTTTGAAGGAGATAGTCCCGACCTCTTGATTGAGATTTTGGTCCTTCAACCATTGCTGAGACAGGATGAGCTGCATTTCCAAAGTTGACTGACCTGGAAGAAATCCAAAGTGATGACTATAAAAACAGACTGTTTGAAAACGAGAAAGATTTGACATCAGCAGCAATGATGGATTCCCTGACTTTGCTTTTAACTGGAAGTTAAGCTTAATTTACCGAATCAAAACTCCACATTGTGTAATTTGGACCCTAATCAACAATTCAAATTAACCTGCATTCTGGATGATGAGTTCCCTGGAGTGGAAAAATAAAGATTCCAGTAAAGAACCATTTAGCAAGGCAAGAATAAAGAAATTGTTCCTGAAATACTTCTGCAGTTGCTCTTCAGTTACCACCTATCAAACAAAATACTGCACTCACTTATTGTGTATTTAATTCGTTTTAAACACCATACAATAATATTAATCATTATAGCTTTCACAGCCTCCTATGTTTTTATGCCATTTTACATTCGGTTGTTGACAGGCCTCCATATGACCTTTAATCATTTCAAAGAACTTCATTGTATTCAACAGCACAAGTTTGCTGAAGTTGCACTTGCAATTCAATGGTGCATTATTTTTTTCAGAAAAAGAGGCAAAGGAAAAGGTTCATGAACAAACGGATGTTGTAATTCTTGGTGTTTGAGATATAATGTTTGGAGTATGAGAGTGATCAAAGAAGTACTGCATGAACAGATTTAGTCAAACAGTTCTAATTCATTATCTTATATAGTTAAACAGTTCTAATATAATCCTTGCTCCATATTAAAATGATAAACTCACTTGCCAAGATGTGAAATTATCTTTTTCAGTGCATGACCCGTTTACAAAAGGTCCGAGGCCAGACACACACGTGTAGAGATTATGAAGTGCATGTGCAATTACATGTACTCCTAGGTAGATATTGTAGCCATACCGCAGCTGGGAAACATCTGTGAGCTCTGATTCAACATTCTTTAAACTTTCAGATCCGGTGCAAGGGTTCAAGCCTTCGCCAATGGGTGCCAATGAACAATTGAAAATTACTTCCCAAACATCATGAAGAAAATGTTCTGATTTGTCATAATTTGCACTGTCTGGGATTTTAGGGAATACTTTAATTAAATTTATGAACCAATATATAAATTTGTCTCAGCATCATGTTACACTAAGAAGATTCAAAAGGTTATTGTTTAAAAGACAAATACACATGCTCTAACTTCAATGCACAGCTCTTCTTTTGAAGTGTGCACTATTACTTCTTGATGTTTTCGTTAGCAATATTTTTTGTTGTTTTTAATCTTATCGATGCATTTATTACCAGTGTTCGGTTTGAGACTTTTAAGAAAGTCATGTAGTCCTGGTACAAAACCTGAACGCATTTCAAATCCAAATGATCCTTGATATATAGGAGCAAAGCGTGGAATATTGAGAAGAGGGGAAGCAATGAACCCCATCCAGGTTTTTTCTGTGATATTTTGTTGCAAAAAAAGATCTCCAAATGAAACAATGTCCTTGTATTGCCACAGGGAAAGCATAACCTGTGCCTTTGTTTTACTGAGGATCTGTCCTGTATATGAACACAGTAAGAGAACATGTCAAGACAAAAAAAGTTTTACAAAATCATACTTGTGCACTCTATTGTTTATGATACTGTGTCATCAAATAATGATTTTACTTTGAACACCAATGAAGAGCTCATGCACTGCAGATACATGGTTTGTCCAAGAAAAATCATGGTTGATGATGAGGCCCAAAAGTTTGAGCGACTGAACTTCTTCAAGAGGTTTGTTGAAGAAACATTTTCAAGACTTACCAAAACAAGTTTGATGTCACCTTTACCAAAAATTTAATGTTTAAAATGGAGAGGATATTAACCAAAAATAATGTCTAAACAGAGAGTCACCAGATTTTGCACTATCAGTGTTGGTTGATGCCTGCAGAGTTTCTCTCTCGAAGAGTGCTTCCCTACACTGTATCTTTACTTTAATAGTTTAATGACAGTGAAACAGCACTGCCATAACATGTGGTTAAGGACAGGGAATGAGGCTTTATAAGCTCAACAAGTGTTAGCAAGCAAATTGGTTTTTGAACCTATAACTATTGGATTTGAAGCCATCGCACACAATGTTTAGTGCAAATAACGAGTATTGTTAGTGCTGCTTGATATACCATACCAACATGACAGTCACAGTATTGCTGTTGGTCAGACCAAGAGGTTACCAAACTTTTCATGCAGGTGATATACTCAATGATGTGGCATCCAATGCACAACATACATCAATGTATAATTTATTGGTATGACCACATAATAGTACTTGCATCTCTGTAGGTTAGACTGGCTTATATACATTCATTCTACTCCTGGCTCTACCTTATACCCACACAAATATTTTGATGTTCAGATAATGTGATTGCTTGTATACATTACAGGGCCTACGCCATACAGAAAAATGGGTAGAAATTGAAACTCTCGGATGTTTTGTTAGCAGCTGCCATTTCAAAATGGTGATTATAACAAGGAAACCACATGCAGGAGGAGGCAATTCGGCCCATCATGCCTGTGCCACACCAACGTCAAAAAGAAGTAATTTCTTAGGGGGATGATGGGAAGAATAGGAATGAGACAATGTGGCACGTTCACAGATATCCCAAGAGTGCTGAAATAAACATGGTGAAATACATTTTTCTTTATTGTTTAAATAATAAAAAGGAAATGCGGTTTTTTCAGCAGGGGGGGGGGTGGGGGTGATAAGGGAGGTGGTGAAGGAGGCTTTTGGGTGAAAAATATGCAACACTAACCACAGACTATCCGTTGACGAGACCATCACAGACATGACACCACACAGATGCACACAATCACACATCCATACTCAAGCTACCTAAAAGACCTGCCAATATCCCTATACCTCTATCTCCATTAGTTCCAGGTACCCATCTAATTCCAATTTAAACTTATCCACTGTTTCTGCTGCCACTACCTTTCCAGGGAGACCATGCCATGCATTAACTACTCACTGAGTGAAAGACTCCTGCCTTGTTGCCATCGTAACTCTCCTCTTTCCATTACTCTCAGGCTATGGCCTCTGATTATATCACTGTCAATTCTGCTGAAGAACTCCACTACACTTACTGTATTTTATCTATATATTTCATTATCTTAAACATATCCATCATATATGCCTGGTGTTGGTTTAATGGCGAGAGTGGTGGGCTTGGGATATGAGGGTCCTGAGTTCAAATCCCACTCAGCTGTTGAATTAATACCAGATGGGGTTGACTCTGCCTGTCATCATTCTGAGGTCAGCAAAATGAGTGCCAGCTTGCTCATCATTCTGAGGTCAGCAAAATGAGTGCCAGCTTGCGAGTATAGTGTGTTTAAGTGGTGACCTGCCCAGGATTGTACCCAATAGCCAAGGAGACTGCTAAGGCAGCACCAATGCTCTGCAGAGATCATGGTCCCAATGGATGGATGGGATCCATCATATATCCTCATAACTGCATCCTCTCTAATGTATAAAGCCCTATTTCCTTCAGCTGCTCCTCATAGCTGAGCCTAGCTAGGCCTGGAATCAATCTGGAAGCCACATTACGATGCCACAATATGGCCTCTCAATCCTCTTATGAATTAGCATCACGACATCTATTTATGTTTTACTTTGTTGTGGGATTGTGTTGGAACAACCTCAAAACATGTCAAGATCCTAATTCATTAGAGGATTGCAGTGTCGTATTGTGGCATCGTAATGTGGTGTCATTCTTCGTTGTTATTTTTCTTCATTCTTCTTCTTCATCCATCACAATTCCCACAACAAAAGAAAAATGTCAAAAGGTGTCATGATGGTAATCCATGAGGACTGTGATGTCGTATTTTGGCAACCTACCATGTTTGGTTGTTTTTGTTGAGCTTTCATCCCTCTATGTTTTTACATTTTTTTATTTGTAAAAACGAAAATCACAGTCTGTCCATGAGGCTGTGTGACTATATGTCTATTAATTACGTACTGTTTCAACATCAGTTGCACCCTGACTTCAAACACGTACATCTATTAATTACGTATTATTAAAATGTAACTTTAGAGTCGAAAGTTTGGTCTAACGTTTAGACCCTTTCGACTGCCCTTTGACTGGTGAAGAATCTTTAAGACCCCCAAAACTCTTAAAACCCCATTGACCCTGAAAGACACAAAATACCCCAAGGACCCAAAACACCCTGAAGACCCCAAACACCCAAAAGACCTCGAGGACCCAAAAGACCCAGAAGACTCAAAGGACCCTGTAAAAGTGGTTTTCCTTTTAAAGAATCTGCCAGGACCTCTCAGTAAAGCATTAAAAGTTGCCCAAATCACACAGTATATTAACTATATATTGACTGAACTTGTGTAACATGCTGTAATTGAAAGAATTTCATTAGAAATATAAATAATATGAAATAGGCAAAGCCGAGAAGCGAACGTAGAATTCTTCTTACATTCGATGCTGCAATTTCCGGTTACTTCGGCCTGGATTCGGGATCAGCGATCAAATAATGTAAATCACGATTTAAAATTATTTTTTGATGATGCGGGAGTTTTCTTTATTAAAATTAGGTAGACTTAAAACTGCTAGAGTATTTACTTTCTCGTTTTGTTGTTAATTTTTCAGTCATAAAGGTGTGATTGGGTATACTATAGATCAAATTAATTATTTGTGCATTTCTATAACCGTGATAACACGACTGCATATTACCTCAACATTACCTTCACAACAACAACTACACCGCCTAGAACAGGATCTCATCTGAAAAAATAAATATTACCTCAACATTACTTTCACAACAACAACTACACCGCTTAGAACAGGATCTCATCTAAAAAATATATATATATATATTACCTCAACATTACCTTCACAACAACAACGACACCGCTTAGAACAGGATCTCATCTAAAAAAAAATATATTACCTCAACATTAACTTCACAACAACAATGACACCGCCCAGAACAGGATCAAATCTGAAAAAAATATATTACCTCAACATTACCTTCACAACGACAACTACACCGCCTAGAACAGGATCTCATCTGAAAAAAATAAATATTACCTCAACATTACCTTCACAACAACAACTACACTGCCTTGAACAGGATCTCATCTGAAAAAATAAATATTACCTCAACATTACCTTCACAACGACAACTACACCGCCTAGAACAGGATCTCATCTGAAAAAATTAATATTACCTCAACATTACCTACACAACAACAACTACACTGCCTTGAACAGGATCTCATCTGAAAAAATAAATATTACCTCAACATTACCTTCACAACGACAACTACACCGCCTAGAACAGGATCTCATCTGAAAAAAAAATAATATTACCTCATCATTACCTTCACAACAACAACTACACAGCTTAGAACAGGATCTTATCTGAAAAAAAAAATTACCTCAACATTACCTTCACAACGACAACTACACTGCCTAGAACAGGATCTCATCTGAAAAAATAAATATTACCTCAACATTACCTTCACAACAACAACTACACCGTCTTGAACAGGATCTCATCTGAAAAAATAAATATTACCTCAACATGACCTTCAAAACAACAACTACACCACTGAGAACAGGATCTCATCTGAAAAAATAAATATTACCTCAACATTACCTTCACAACGACAACTACGCCGCCTAGAACAGGATATCATCTGAAAAAAAAAATTTCCTGAACATTACCCTCACAACGACAACTACACCGCCGAGAACAGGATCTCATCTGAAAAAATAAATATTACCTCAACATTGCCTTCACAACGACAACAACACTGCCTAGGACAGGATCTCCTCTAAAAAAATTAATATTACCTCAACATTACCTTCACAACAACTACTACACCGCCTAGAACAGGATCTCATCTAAAAAAATAAATACTAGAAGCGAACGTAGAATTCTTCTTACATTTGCTTCTGACTTTACCGATAACTTGTTCACAACTGTGTACGCAATTTCCGATTACTTCGGCCTGGATTCGGGATAAGCGATCAAATAATGTAAATCACGATTAAAAATTATTTTTTGATGATGCGGGAGATATCTTTATTAAAATCAGTGGAGGAAATATACACCATGACTGATATTATTTGGGTATTTCATGTTTCCGACGATGCCTTTATCTCCCGGCATGCATCATTCCCCATGACAAAAACCGGAAGCAAAAAAAAAAAACGGGAAGCAAAAAAAACGGGAAGCAAAAGGGTCATAGCCAACGACACGGATTCCAAATTGTCAGGGTATTGTGTTGTTGTTGTTGTTGTTGTTGTTGTTGTTGTTGTTGTTGTTTCCTATTCTCTCATGTGCATGCGTTAAGTATAAAGCTCACTACGTTCGCTATAAGTATGAAGCTCACTACGTTCGCTATTAAACCTGTATTACATTTACACTCTCTAAAACATATACTGTATCTGCTTTTAGTAATAATTATTTGTTATGTATTAATTAAATTGCTTGGTTTTCTTATTGAGTGCCTTTTATTGTCACTTTATACAAGCTGTGAATTCCGAAGCTTGATTTTTCTGCAAACGTATCTTATCTTACAAAAGGGACAGCTTGCACATGGTTTATCTCCTGTTCTTTCGTTTGTAAATCTTACTTTTTCAGCTACTCCCTCAAGCTTCATTCCAGTCAAAGAATGTTGTACAGAGCTTTGTAATGTTAAACACTCCACCAGATTGTTTGATATTGGAATGTTTGCCCTCTCAGTCATGAAGCCATCAGAATGTGGGAATGCTTTGTGTGTGCTGGGAGCATGGAGGGGTGATTGTCTGCATCCTTTGATATGCACAGATGCTTGCATTTCATCACCGTTTGAACTGTGCTTCACCCAATTGTTATCTTTCTTGGACCTGGAGTAATTGTTTGTGCTCTCTTCCCATTGGCTGAACGATGATTGTTATCTGACTTGAGACCTTGAGCAAGTTATCAAGAGAGTGACCACAGCTGTTTCTTTACCTTATCTCGTTTGTTTAATCATCTCACTCTCTGTTCCGCTTTGTATGAAAGCTCAAGCTGGGGCATTTAGTTAGAGAAGGTTTCACCATTGCTTGAGTGCCTTTCTCAACATACGTATGCTGAAGTTTATCAACTCTGTCATAATAAAATGTTCAAAGAACCTGTGACTGAGTTTTCTTCCACAGTTTTGGCATCATGGACAGGATCACAAACCCTGGAGGAGAGAAGGCTGGAGATCTGCGCCTGGATGGCAGAAAACACTGAAAGCCGGCTGAAACAAGGTAAAGGAACCTTTTAAAAGTTCCTAATTCTTCTGTGTTTTCTGTCATAACAGGTCATATTCTCCAGGCTATCGGGCAACATGATCTGAAAATTGTATTCAAGTGCTCAGGGTTGAATCACTGATAAGGCCATAGGAAATAGGTTCGAATCCTGTCGTATTCACAAATGTAATACAAGGGTTAGAATACCCCACTGGTCAGATGCCTATGCTTGGTGTTGGCTTAATGGTTAGGATAGTGGGCTTGGGATCCTACTTGTGATCCTAGGATCCTGAGTTCAAATCCCCCTTGGCTGTTGAATTAACACCACGTGGGGTTTACTCTGCCTGCCATCCTTCTGAGGTCGGCAAAATTAGTGCCAGCTTGCTGATATCCTGTGTCAGAGTGGTGACCTGTCCAGGATTGTGCCCAATAGCCAAGGAGACTGCTGAAGCAGCGCCAATGCTCTGCACAGAGTATGGTCCCACTGGATGGATGGATGGTCAAATGTCTGATGTTTTGTTAAGATGTGGATATCCAGAAGGTGAAATTCCCCAAAGTAAGATACGGGGTGCAAGTCCCCTCTTTGCACACAGTGTAACATTCTGCTGCACATTGCTCAAAGTTAAAATCCTGACAGGCACAGAGAGACGGGTTGATATCTGACGATATATACTCTTGCTTAGGATTGGCATTCCCAGAAGTATAGACTATAGAGGATGGGTAGTATTGGTTGAGAAGTCCCATTGAGTAAGAGTCCAATTGGTTGGATGTTTTGGATGTTCTGAATATTTAAAGTGTTAAATAGAATAAGTTGGGTACAATTTTCAGTGTGTGTGTGTGTGTGTGTGTGTGTGTGTGTGTGTGTGTGTGTGTGTGTGTGTGTGTGTGTGTGTGTGTGTTTGTGTGTGTGTCAGTTTGTGTATTGTGTATTCAATCAGCATGGAAAGTCAGGCCAGGTTGGCCCCCCTGATAAGAGAACTTGTGCTAGGCAAGCACATGATAATTGTGGGCTAGAATCTGCCCACCCCTTTTAGCCAGGAAAATATTCTGTCATTCTTATAATAATTATGAAATTTAGCTCCTTTAATTTTTCTGCCAAACTTGCAATGTGTTCTGATTTGTCTGGGAAATAAGTACAACATTCAGACCCAATAACTGCACAGGTTCCACCTTGTGCCGCAAGTACCAAATCTAAAGCGATCCGATTTTGCATAGCTATTGTCCATACGGCAATCATTTCTGCATTAATATTTGCTAAATTATCTGTGGTTTCATTGAGTGTGACCACTCCTCATTTTCATGAATGCCAAGGTGAGCCAATGAAAAAAGCCAAGAATTCACAAGGTTTCGGAAAAGCGATGATAATAGAAAACCTATACGGCAAGAAAACCTATAGAAAACCAAGACGCCAAGGTGAACAACGAGTAGCCAAGATCTTGTGAAAAAAGCCAAGGAGTGGTCACACTGGTTTCATTAGCAAGCAGTTCCAACGCAGCCAACGTATTTATAAGTTCGTCAGCCGCCTTCCAACTTCTGTGCTGAGGAAAGATGCTCATAAAGGTCCATTCTGTCTTAGTAATGCCTCACTTAATTTGTTTTGAATTTTGGAATGGAGAATGGGTAAAAAACATATATGAGGTACCACATAACCTAAATAACAAGAACCTATCCAATTACTTGGAAGGCATGGATAAGCTCAGTTTCTACAAATAAAATGCATCATTCAGTGCCGCTTGTTCTCATTGCACAGTTTTCATTAATATAACCTTTGCACTCTGACATACCTCACATCATTTTCTCTGATGACTTCTGCACTTGACATAATTCTGTTTTTTTTATTTGTCTTCCCACAAAATATGGAGGCATCTTACTTAAATTAAAGTTAGGCCAGTACCAGTTCCTAAAGTTTTGTCATTGGATACAGTTCCTAATACCGTTAGTTGTTTTCATAACTGCTGTTTGGTGTAGCCATTTTTCTTCTATTTCATGCTGATTTTCTTGTTGCATCAATCTTTTATAATAGCCACACCTTTCATTGCATTTAAAAGATATTGCTTATCGTGATATTCCGCCCTTCATTGAATGAGGTACGTGACTACAAACCCAACAATGACATTAATTCAAAGTCTCAGCATGTTTTAGAGAGATAGCCAAGTCAGTGTTAATTTCATGTTCCTCATCTTAATGTGAATGTGTTTATACTTTCTGCAAAATTCCATCAACTTCTACTCTTATGTAGCTCTTCTTTATATGCTAACCCCCTTTTATATCTATGTATGTGATTAATAACTTGGTGAGAAGGTGCAGGTGTGTGAAAAAAACTTTCTTGATGAATATACATGCAAGCATTAGCGTGAGTATCATTTGTTGGTCCTATTGACCATGGGAGTACCCCAATATCTACATTCACAACATTTCTACTTTTATTCTTGTTTATGGAATGCTGTAAAGAGATAGCTAAATAAGTGTTAATCCCATGCAAGCCATCTGAATGCAAATTAGTTCGCTTCTTAGCAGCTAATTGTCCTTTACACCTACACTTATGTGGCTGGTGAATGCGATTGACAAAAGCTGTGTGGGCATTGATGCACATGTATTGCAATGTACAGATGTATGGATGCACATAGGAGTGGGGTGAGTGTGAATGATAGCGGCATGTGAGTGTGGGTGTTGGAATGTATGTGTTCTTGGTTTGTTTTAATCTACATGGTGTCGGTCTATTTTAAAATTACTCGTGTAATTTTTCCTCCAGTCCTCTTAGCATAAATTTTACATGGAATCGAGCTGCAAAGGCCATGGCATCGCAGCCAAAAATAAGTAAAGTCACAGAAATTGCAAAACAAGTTCATAGATTTGAGTTGCAGTCTCCGTTTTTGCCGTGAACTTTCTTGCACTGGGTGGAGTGGATCCATGTGGTTTTGCCTTGACACTTTACAGCAGTATGTGTTGTCAGCAAGACTTGATTGGGCTCGGTCCAACGTGGTTGCAGGGCAACCTTTCTTTTATGAGTTTTTATATGGACAAAGTCGCCAGGTTTGAAGCTGTTGCAGTTAGCAGTATCTGGCTCCTGTTGTGCTTCCTTCACTTGCAAATAAAAAGCTTAGACCGCATTTGGTCAGGCAATGCACAATGTGAGCATTGTATCATTCATCTGATGGATATCCATTTATTTTACAATTAATGGGGCTGATGATGGCACTCTCATTGGACCTCCCAGAAGAATTTCATGTGGGGAGAGACCCATTTTCCTGTTTGCGATAGATCGCATTGCCATTAATGCTATGGGTAAGGCATCTGGCCATTTTAGATCAGTCAAACTGCACATCTTTGCTCGTTTATTTTTTAGAATCCCATTTTGTCTTTTTACAGCTCTGGCCAATTGCAGATGATAGGGGCAATGAAAATGTTGTTTTACTTGTTCAGCTTTACACAATTCCTGCACCACTTGTCCCATGAAATGGTTTCCCTGATCATTTGAAAGTTTACAAAGTATCCCAAATCTGCATATGAAATCTTTCATCAGCACTTTGGCTATTGTGGTTGCATCTGCCTTTCGACATGGATATGCCTCATTGTATTTGGAGAACACATCAACAAGTAGTGTATTTTCATACTCACAACATTTTAGCATTTGAACAAAATTCATTTGTACATGCACAAAAGGGCGCGTTGGAAGTGGATGCGCCACAAAGGTAGTCTTTGGGCTACACCCTGGGTTATGCTCCTGACAAATTTGGAGCATAACCCAGGTTTTTTTTTTTGTTTTTGACAAAAAACTGACAAAGTTTTTGCAGCACTGTTCAGCTATAGCTCTGAATCCAGGAGCATACCAATGTGCTTAAATTAATGCACACATCTCCCCTTTGCTCATACAGCTAACTTCATGTGCCACATGAGCAAGCCGTGGAAACAAAGCTTGTGGAGCCACCATGCGGCTGTCGTAGGAAGTCCACAGCTGAAAGTTATTGTCATATTTACATCCCGACACAACCCACAGATCCTATTATTTTACATCAATGGCTGCTTGCAAAGCAGCCACATCCTTTAGGGATGGGATATTGTCAGCTGGTGCGGCAACATATTGAGACACCAATAGGACGTTAGGAGAAATTGATGCCGCTTTTCCAGCTTCATCTGTTTTTGCATTTCCCTTTGAAGCATTACCAGAACCTTCAGTATGCGCGTCACATTTAATAATGGCGATAGCGGAAGGTAGCAGGGTAGCTTTGAGTCAGTTAGCACTTCGATAACCTTTCTTTATCGGGGCACCCAAGAGGTTAAGAACCCTTGTTCACGCCACAGAGTGCCAAAGTCATGCACAACGCCATACACATAGTGAGAATCAATATAAACAGAGACGGTTTGTTCCTGTGCCAGACAACATGCTCGTGTTCGAGCAAAAACTTCCGCTTGTTGTGCTGAGGAAATTTTAGGCAACTTTACACTTTCTACAATCTTGAATTCAGTAGACACAGCATACCCTGTTAGCAGTGAGCCATCACATGCACATGAAGATGACTCATCAACATGCAACACCAAATCAGAATTTTGGAGTGGAGTGTCTCTCAAGTCAGGTCACAGCAAACGCATATGCATCACAACCTCCTCACAGTCATCCGATTCTCCGTCTTCAGCAGTAGGCAAGAGAGAAGCAGGGTTCAATGGTGGGGTCAAAGAAACCCCAGTCTCTGCTATTGAAGAAACCAATCTCCAACTCAGGATCGATGCAGCAGAGCTCAAATATTTAATATATTAATGTGGAAAAGGGAGGTGCTCATGAACAGTTGCACAACCCTTCTGATTCGTTTGTCCTCAAAGCAGGGTTCTTTTTCAGGATTGAAGAGGAAAGGAAGGAGGGAAAGGGGTACATCATATTTCTTATCTCAGTTTGAAGAGGAAAGGAGGGAGGGAAAGGAGTACATTGTATTTCTTATCCAAGTTTGGAGAGGAGGGAGGGAAAGCGATACATTGTATTTCTTATCACAGTTTGAAGAGGTAAAGAGAGAGGGAAAGGGGTACATTGTATTTCTCATCCCAGTTTGAAGAGGAAAGGAGGGAGAGAAAGGGGTACATTGTATTTCTTATCCAAGTTTGGAGAGGAGAGGAGGGAGAGAAAGGGCTACAACACCTGAGTGTCTCTTTCACATGCCTCTTTTGTTTTAGAGCAAATAAGCAAATCATCTTCATACTGTACCAATGCCGATCCAGCAGGGAAGGTGATGCCACTTTGATCTTCTTGAACTGCTCATGAGAACAGGGTCGGGCTTTCAGTGTATCCCTGGGGTATCACACTCTCGGTGTACTGTCTGCCTCGACATGTGAATGCAAACAGAAATTGATAAACTGTGTGGATTGGTGAAGAGGAAAATGCTGAACATAAATCAATGACAGAATAATGGGTGGTGCCACTTGGAATGCTTGAGAGGATCGTAACAGGATTAGGAATGATGGGGTACGCAGGTATGACACGTTCATTTTCCACTCTTAAGTCCTGAACAAAATGCAAAGTGTCCTTTCCTGATTTCTTCATAGGCAAAATGGATGTGTTACATGGATTAACAGTCGGGACGATAGTTCCCTGTTGTACCTGGGTGGTGGTTTAAATAGACAGACCTGGGTTTTTGAGGACCCATCTTGCTGAGACCTTGGAAATGCCAAAGTGTTTATGACTGATAGTTATAGCACTGCCTTGTAAAAGTTTTGAAGATATTTCAGAGACCTTAACATTATCATGATTTGGCCTTGATGCATTGTTTGGCAATTATATTTGGTAACGTTTTTGCTTCATTGTAGGCATTGCTTTGGCAAGAAATTATTAAAATGGCTCTCGGCAATATGTTCAAAATAAACTAAAATTATTTAAATGGAGTGTGGTAAACCTCCATGATCAAACACAGGAATAAGAAAATTGAATAACTTTACATCTGAAATTGTTTAAAACAGAAGATCATAGGTAATAAAAGTAAAATATATATTTTTATAATATGAGTAATTTTCTTATTGAATGCTTGACAGATATGTATTCAAACCAATAGAACTTAGAATTTAATTCCCACCAAGTTCGGCGAGGTTGTGATCATCATAGTGTTGTGGTAAAACCTCAAAGAAAGCGGTACAAATACCATAAGACTCCACTTCTCTGTGGAATAAAGTCATAGTATCTTGTAAAACCTCTTCTTGTATCCCAAAGATTCCAACGTATGTCCATCCAAAGTGTCTCACAAAATGTGCGAAAGCAGTGCCCAAATTTTTATCATTATGATAGGTACGAAGGAATGAAGGGAAACGACTTTTGTCAGTCATGCAATTACACCCAGCACCATAGCTCACCTGCAGACACAGGGTTGGATCTAAGATTTTATGGAGTAGGTTTATGTTTGTGTGTATGTAGTCGATGGGTGTTGCTGTATTCCACAAAATAATTCATGAAAATGGACTGCAAATGACAAATGACAAATCCATACAGAACTCCATCCCACCGATAAGGAGACACAAGCTGCATCAGTCACTGCTGATCTGGAATTGATCAGATGTTAACATGTCTTTCAATCCTGAAAAATCACACAATCTCAGACTGTCACTCTGGAAGGATAATTAAATATACCTACCTATTTAAAAATATCCACAGTTAGGCAATGGAAGAGGTTTGGTCCCTTTAACTTCTTGGACTCACCAGCAGGACTAATTTTTCATGGGATTACCACAGATAAAATCTGACCTCCAATACTTGCTGCAGGTGGTATTGAAGGACAGCTTTGCTATATTTGTCAAATAATTACTTGAACATCATTCCAATAAATCCTTTAAAAAAATCAGAAATATAAACAGTCTTCAATACCTTTGTCTGTTGCTCAATGGACAAATTCGTCTGATACATGGACAATGTCATTCAATCCTGGCAAATCACATAATCTCTCCCTGTCACTTCAGAAGGACTATTAAATACACTGTCACCCCCACTTCAAGTCAGTCTCTCTTGTATTATGTAGCATCAAAAGATCTAATATTATTTACATCCCATGCAAAGAGACTGAATAAAAAAGTCTGTTGCTCTCAAATAGCAAACAAGTCAGTGGCCCCTCTCTCTTTTACAGCCTCTTTTCTGGTCTTGTTCCCTGTGTTGTGTCACTGCCAGTTTTGAACATGAGACTAAAGGCCCAGTCACACCTTGACGTTTTTGCCAGGTTATGCCGATTTTTGAAAAAATTTGTCTAAAACACTGGCACACGTCGAATACGTTATGGGTAAGTTTTGGAAACATTGAGAGCACGCTGAAAAACACTGCCATACATCGTAGTATGCTGGCTTTCATCTTTGTACTTTGCGGTTGTCCTCAAATTTTAGCATGCTTGAAATTTGTTAGACTTATGCCAGTGTATGACACACAAGTTCCGCTATGCTGGCCATAAGTTGTAGGCACGTTACGCGATCGTTGACACACGTTGACACACGTTAATTGTAAGTTAATCATAAGTCGAAACACGTCGAGGTAATGTTTAGCGTACCCGAAACTTATTTCTAACCAATGAGTAACGTGTTGTAGGCACGTTATGTGATCGTCAACACACGTCGACACACGTTACTTGTAAATTACTCATAAGTCGAAACACGTCAATGTAATGGTTAGCGTCAGTGTTCCAGACTCCCTGTTTTTTTTTGTTTTTTTTTTCGGTATGACGGTGATGTTGACACTTCGATTTCTAGTGCGGTTATGATTTAAATCGTTGAGCGGCAGCCTATTAAATATATTATATTATAACCGCACTAGAAATCGAAGTGTCAACATCACCGTCATACCGAAAAAAAAAACAAAAAAAAAACAGGGAGTCTGGAACACTGACGCCAACCATTACATTGACGTGTTTCAACTTATGAGTAACTTACAAGTAACTTTTGTCGACGTGTGTCAACGATCGCATAACGTGCGTACAACTTATGCCCATCACATGCGGAACGTGTAAGGCATACAGCAAGTACGTCATGAAATGTTTAACATGTTTAAAATTACAAGACGTACTCCACTTACTACGACGTATGATAGCGAACTTTAGGGTTCTATTCACATATACCAAACTTACCCATACAGTATTCGACGTGCGCCAGCGTTTTAGACGCATTTTTCAGAGGTCGGCATACGCTGGCAAGATCGCCAAGGTGTGACTGCGATGTTGACACTTCCAGTTCTCCGGCGGTTATGATTTGAGTCATTGTGCGGCAGCCTTTTAATAGGCTACGCCACGTGATCGTCGGCGATATGTGCAGCGCGCTACGCATAAGTTAGACTATCGTTGGGCATAGGTTGTGAACGCTGACAACAGGCTAAGCATTCGTTGGAATAAGTTATCTATAAGACAACGAAACGTTCTGTGTCCGTTACTAATATGTTATGCATACGACCAAATCGTTATGAATATGTCCGAATCTTTAAAAAAAAAACATGAAAAGTTCAGTGTAAGCCAGCGTTTTACATACATTTTAATACGTTGCCATTGCTGGCTAAAACGTCAAGGTGTGACTGGGCCTTAATCGGAACAGGTTAAGGCCCGGTCACACCTTGACGTTTTAGCCAGCGATGGCAACGTATTAAAATGTATGTAAAACGCTGGCTGACGTTGAACTTTTCATGTTTTTTTTTTAAGATTCGGACGTATTCATAACGAGTTGGTCGTATGCATAACATATTAGTAACGGACACAGAACGTTTCGTTGTGTTATAGATAACTTATACCAACGAATGCTGAACCTGTTGTTGGCCTACACAACCTATGCCCAACGATAGTCTAACTTCGGCATAGCGCGTTGCACGCATCGCCGACGATGTTGTGATGTAGCCTATTAAAAGGCTGACGCACAACGATTCGAATCATAACTGCCGTATAAATGGAAGTGACAACATCGCGGTCCCACCTTGGCGATCTTGCCAGCGTATGCCGACCTAAGAAAAATGTGTCTAAAACGTTGGGGGCACGTCAAATACGGTATGAGTAAGTTTGGTATATGTGAGTAGAACGCTAAAGTACGCTATCATACGTCGTAGTAAGTAGAGTACGTCAAGAAATTTTAAACATGTTCAAAATTTTACAACGTACTCGGCGTATGACACACGTTCCGCATGCGATGGGGATAAGTTTTACACACGATATGTGGACGCTTACACACGCCCACAAAGGCTACTTATAAGCTACTCATAAGTCGAAACACGTCGCGGTAATGTCTTTTTTACGCGAAACTTATTTCTAACTTATGTTTGACGTGCTTTGAACCAATTCTTTACGTAGTCCCAACACACATCGACGTATGTAGACGTATTCCAATGACGTCTTCCGGTCGACAAAAAAAAAAAATGAATGTGTTTCTAGCTTACAACTGCCATATAAAGACGTGTTCCCAGCGGTTTTGGGAATTGGTATATAAAAATGCTGCTCATAAAAGGGGAACCCAACAGTGTTTTCGAGTTCCTTTTTGAGTCGATGTCCATGTCAGCAGTAACAGTATCAGTATTAGTATTAGTATTAGTATTAGTATTAGTATTAGTATTAGTATTAGCATTAGTAGTAGTAGTAGTTTGTTCATGTTGGCAGTAGTAGGTGAGTGTGAGGGGGAGGGTGTGGGTTATGATGGATCGTCCTTGCGTCCACGTGTCCACAGGTAGGTTCATAGGCTGCCACTCAACGATTTAAATGGCTGCATCTCCACTATTGAAAGTTGACGCTTGCGCTCAACAATTGGATTTTTTTTACACTCAACGACTTTTAAACGGTACCACTCAGCCATTTTCATTGTTTACAATGAACGATTTAAATTGCTGTCACTCGCCTTTGTTTTTTGACGCTGGCGCTCGGAAATTTTAATCGTTTCTATTGAACGTGTTAAATCGCTCAAACCCCATTATTGAAAGTAGACGCTTGCGCTCAACAATTGGATTTTTTTTACACTCAACGACTTTTAAACGGTACCACTCTGCTATTTTCATTGTTTACAATGAACGATTTAAATTGCTGTCACTCGCCTTTATTTTTTGACGTTGGGGTTTTGAAATTTGAAGCGTTTCTTCTGAACGTGTTAAAACGCTCAAACTCGACTATTTTAAATAGACGCTGCCGATGGACAATTGGAATCATAGCCAAGCTAGACATCGAAGTGTGAACATCCTCGTCATGCCGAAGAAAAGTTTGAAGAATGCTGCAAATAAGTGTCCTGGCCGTGGCCGTGGACGCTGACGCAAGGACGATCCATTATACCGACGTCTTTCAGCCTATGAGTAACTTAAAAGGAACGTCTGTCGATGTGTGGCAACGATCGCGTAACGTGCCAACAACACGTTAATCATAGGTTAGAAATAAGTTTCGGGTACGCTAAACATTACCTCGGCGTGTCTCAACTTATGATTAACTTACAAGTAGCATGTGTTGACGTCTGTCAACGATCGCAGACCGTGCATACAACTTGTGGCCAGCGTAGCGGAACGTGTGAGTCATACGCCGGCATATGTCGTGAAATTTCAAGCATGAAAAAATTTGAGGACAACCCAAAAGTACAACGTTTAAGCCAACGTACAACGACGTATGGCAGTGTTTTTCAGCGTGCTCTCAATGTTATCAAAACTTACCCATAACGTATTCAATGTGTGCCAGCGTTTTAGAAAAAAAATTCAAAAATCGGCATACGTTGGCTAAAACGTCAAGGTGTGACCGGGCCTTAAGCAGTGGCATCTAATTATAACACAAAACTCCACATACCACCGGATAATTACTTGTGCGGTTGATTCATATACTTTCTTGGTCACATATATTGAAACACAAGGTACAATTGTGGGTCAGTACACACTGTTTGTGACCTCTTAACGTTTGAACAAGTGTGATGAGGTGAGCACCTCCTCTCAAACGAAGATCGATAATAATGGTTATAATCTAATTCTATTTATCATTTGTGAGTTGGTTAACACATCTATTTCGTCAAACGGAGACAACACCTGAGTTTCAGACAAACTGCACTTGAGTCCTGTTTGAATGTTGGCAGAGAATGCATTTCGTCTTTTCAAGGGATCGGTATTCATCCAAGACAAAACGTAATTTTGCTCTGTAATAACAATTGCATATACATTGCTCACAGATATATAAAAGGAGAATGGTAAATGTCATTAAAAAAGACAGAAATCAACTTCAAGAAGATAAGGAAGGATGAGACAGTGACAAAAATATTTAATTGTTTAGATTTAGTTGAGCCTCAGTGTTAATTTAAAGGCAGAAAGTCACCCGATAGTCAGACACATTAGCATTTGTACAATCAACACAGTGTGTGGGATTTGACAAATAGGTCACAGCCTCATTACCTTCGCATTCTGCGAAAGGTTATGTTTATTTCTGTGCTTAGACTGTCACACCAAACGGGCTGAAAGAAGACTAAATTTTTAACATGGCCAGACAACACATCCATGATAGTAAAAATAAAAGCTGCAACACCACAACTTAATTTACAAACCTGAGTTTATCGATAAAATAGTAATGTCCTTCAAATTTTTTTTTGTTTACCTGGGGAAGAAAGAATAGTCCCAAAACTGCACTCAACTCTCTTGTAAATTTTGAGGCATATGGCCCGAGTATGGCTTGCAGTGAACAACTACTTTCAGAACGTTTTTCTGCATAAACTTTGCCTTCCAAAAACGTCAGACCAATCTTCATGACTTTGGGAATAGCAAAACAAGAATCACGGATATCATATCCAAGTGTAACGTTCGGAAGAATTGCTTCATTCCCATTGATCTCCTGAATAGTAAATACCATTATCATTGCCCATTGGAGACCGAGAGGACGTGAACTGCCAAAAATGTTTCAAGCAGAAATAATCATGAAAAGGTTTATTGTAAAGAGTGTTGACGAAGTGTTTTTGAAGAAGATAATTTATCCAGATCCATTAATTCAATTTCCCATGGCCTTCGCAACTCACGTTGTGCAGAGAAGTTGTGGAGGATAGCCTGGAAGCTGCAAGCGATCTTCCACCTCGGAGTTATGAATGGGGAACATGCCCCCAAGAATTAAATCTCCAGGAGAAAACATCGCTTTTTCGTTCTCTTTAATCCCAGCATTACACGAACCTCCACTTACACAAGGCAGCCAAAAAGGGAGCAGAAAGGTGAACAGAAACATGATTTATTAAGCACTACATTGGCTCAGATGAATTTATTGCTTGAGAAAATATCACAGTGTATTATTACGCAATTATACATAAACTATAATAATTACAAGCAGATTCAAAATGTATCATTTTATTATTATTGTTATTATTACACAGGCTTTATCTTCTTGTAAATTGGTATTAATCTTTGTACAATCCAAACCATTCCCTGGTGTTCAGTCAACTTGTTGCATAGGCCAATTGTCAGTATGATTAATTCTCAAAGTACCTGAAGGATTTCTCAGAATACACAAAGAAAAGTTAAAATCCAACATTGGAAAGCACAGTGGAGAAGTTTTGTCAACATAAATTTCTGTGCAATTTCTTAAAATATATTTCCATCACCACTTCATCAATTCAATTCCAATTGTCTGTTTTATGTTTCAGCCAAAAGCTTTAAAAATAAATTAATTACATCAATGACAGCACTTCTTTTTTACCTATTGTGGTTAACACATCTACTTCGTCAAACAGAGATAACACTTGAGTTTCAGACAAACTTCACTTGAGTTCTGTTTGATATGTTGGAGGAAAATGCATTTAGTCTTTTAAAGGGATCGGTATTGATCCGACACAAAACGAATCGGACCCACTCCTGTTATAACCATTCCGTGTTGGGTTGTATTATAAATCTTGCATCCTTCTGAGTGTCCGGCATACCTCCCAATGCCTCAACTAAAAGCGTGCCTCATTTGGCCTGCGAGCATCCTGCGAAAAGCATCTGGGTGTTCTCCCTTCGTACTCCTTGACTTTCTATTTTATATACCCTTTTTCGTCGAGATAAAAATGACATCAAAAAAACAAAAAAAAGTGTTTAACGTCAAAAAATCACAAACTTATTCTGTTTGTTATTTCCTTCCATCAATCATTCGTTATACCTTCGATTCTCAAGACCCCCAAAATTAAATAAATTGCATGGAATTGAAGAAATTTTCTTCTCACCTTAAAATTATTTTCAATCACAATTTGAAAATACTTCCTTTTCCATATCTCATCATCAAGAACACCTCTTGTGTTTTTCTTCATCACCATATCTTCCTCTTCTTCTTCACTAATTTTTTTTTTCCAAAGCTCTCAAACTCATAAGCTCTCTGTCCATGGACTATCCCTTCAAACTTTCAATAAGCCTTAATTTCACCCCTGGGGTGATGTTTGTCTTCATGTACTGTATCAGATTTGGAAAAGTGAGAAGTCCAGTCTGCAATGAAGGCAGGTACGTAACCATTAACTCTCTTTATAATTTATTAACAGTGTTCCATCCCTTTACATTTGTACACTCCTCCACATCATTGACTGCATAATCCCATTCCCACCACTTCTCGGTGTCCCCTAATTCAGTGTCCCTCCTCTGGGCATACCCTAAAACCTGCCCACTCCCTACATCCTCCACACCCCACCCTCCCATCTTTTCCTTAAATGCACCACTCCCATTTTCCTCCTCACCCTGCTGCTGCTCAGCTTTCCCCCTCACCATGCTCCCTTTCAGCTTTCCCCTCACCATTCCCCTCCCATATTCCCCCTCACACCATGAAATCCCATATTCTCCCTGGCCCCACCCTCCCATATTGCCCCTTGCCTCACCCATCCCAACTTACCCTTTCCCCCTCCCCATCCCATCCCCTCTCATATTCTCTCTCACCCACTCTCCACATTCCTTACCGATTCCCCATGACCCCCACACCCCCACCTCCTCTCCACATTCCATCACCCTGCCCACAAAATGTAACCACCCCACATGGGGGCCCAGGCGCACTAGCCTTAGGGGGTGGCATTGTTCGGCCCACATGGAGGTGCCAGCGATGGTAGTGAAGCAGTGACCATGAGGGAGGGTTTGGAAAAATTCTGGGATCCAGAGTGACAATAGGGACAGTGTTAAATACAGACAATGAACATGCAGAGGGGACAAAGAGAGGTAAAGAGGGTATAATTAAAAGTGAGCGTGCGTATTATAAGGGAAGACGAGGGTGCACGAGTTAGTTTGGGGAAATTAGTTTAGTGGTGCTGTGGAGGTGAGTGGAAATGTGTTTGTGTGTGGTTGATGAATTATGAGTGTGAGGGCAGAGCAATGGCCCAGTATGAGTGCGAGTAACAGAATGCATGGTGCGAAGGATTGAATGGTGGGAGTGGATCCCACCCAAGGAAACCTGGGGGCTAGTTTAAAGTTAGAACGGGGGATTAGGCAAATTTACATATGGTTGTCATTCTGCAGTTGGTGCTGATTGTGGAAAGTTTCATTTTTAAAATACTTTTTTGCGGGGTGCAGAAGATGATGACCTGGCTTGGGGTGTGGCTCATGAGCATAGTGTTCTGATGAAGCAAGCACCCCGAGCACTGGGGGCTAATCGGCCAGGTGAGGCCGTAGGTAGGTCGAGGGGGCCAGCCGTGTGTTTGTGGGCACAGGTACCCGAGGAGAGGGTCCTGGCGCGCCAGTATCGCATTCAGTGTAGTGTTCAATGGGCCCGGGTGCCCGAGCAGTGGTGCCCGAGAGAGAGAGTCTCTCTCTCTCTCTCTCTCTCTCTTCTCTCTTCTCTCTTCTCTCTTCTCTCTTCTCTCTTCTCTCTTCTCTCTTCTCTCTTCTCTCTTCTCTCTTCTCTCTTCTCTCTTCTCTCTTCTCTCTTCTCTCTTCTCTCTTCTCTCTTCTCTCTTTTATTTTTGTATCCAATGTTGAGGCTCATCTGAGAGCAAGACGTTCAACAAGGGGAGCAGGAGACAAGAGGGTCAGGAGAGGGAAGCACAAAACTGTGAGGAACAGAGACATGAGGAGATCTGTGGAAGGGAGAGGGATGGGGTGGGGTACATGGTTTAAACAAGATGGACACTACAGGGACTTTCAGGTAGGAAAGAAGGGAATTTGAAGGAGGTGGGCTTGGGGGGGATTAACAGGGGTAGAAAAGATCATGATTTTGAATGGGGGAAGATAATAGATGGTGGTGAACAGCAGTTTTGAAGACCTGGAGGTAAGAGTGGGATTGAAGAGAGTGTGGTAGTTTATTCCAAACGCAGAAAAAAGAGGAATTGAGCAGTGATTCGTGATTTTGGTAGTTTTACCAGAAGGGGGTTGTTGGAGGACCTTGAGCGCCCTGCGGAGGACTATATAGCAGCAGAGCGGGGGGGGGGGGAATTGTTGAGAAAGTAGATGGGGGTTCCAAATGGTCCTTTCGGAGAGATATGGTGAGGGCGTGAGATTTTTCAGGAGTGAAAGATATGTTCCATGTGTTGGACCAGCTGCTGATTTTATCCAGATCTGAAGAGAGTGAAGAAACTGCTGCTTGCCAATCTGAGGGATGACAGATGGTACGGCAGAGGGTGGAGTCTTAGAAAAAGCCTTACAAAACAGATACATTCAAAACGGCTATTACAAATAATTCCCTTGCAGAGAACCCGATCCTTGCTCTTCAACTTCCACTCCCTCCTCTCCTCTCCCTTTCTCTCCTCAACACTCTCCCCTTCATTCCCTATCCCTCACCAACCCTACCCCTCCGCACATCACATCTGACCAGATAGATTCAAAACGGCCATTGGAATGTGTTTTTGTCTAAAAACGACAATGTTAATCCGATTTTCTCACCTTTTACTGGGGCTGAAACTTCAGCCATCTTAGCGACTCCAAAAAATGAAATCATTGGTGAATTAGAGTTAAATCATTATCATTCACCATTAGTTAAATCAGTTAAATCATTAGAGGTGATCATTGGTGAAGATAAAGCCATGAGTGAGTCTGAATGGGCTTTATATTACAGGCCTTAATTTCACTGCAAATTCACTTTTGTCTAAAAACACTAATTTTCATCCAATTTTCTTTCCATGTTTTGCAACCAAGTCTTAAACCATCTTAACGACCACAAAGAAAACCAGATATCGAATTCGAGTTAAGATAAGGCTGTGAGTGTGTAAGGAAGTGCAAGCCTTACAAAAGAGGCTACATGGAGCAAACAAAATGGTGGCAAATTGATTTTGAAGCTTCTCGCTGAATGGGGAAGCCCCTCCCTGAATGGACAGACAGACACACAGACTGACAGAGATTATATAAACAGACTAGTTTGGCACCTACAAGAAACCCATGGGCATAGATATTGTTACGGCTGTGGAAATTGACAGAACACCATAAAGGTCCCTAGATCAGTTAGGCCGATAAGTCCGTGTTCAGATAGATTTCTCCACCGTTGTATAAAGTGAACTATTCATGTTAACCGGGCTGTGATCTTTGAGTTAGCCGTTTTTCTTTCACTATCGTTATTTTGGATCAACCGCTTCACAACAACCGCCTTCCACCACCACAACCACACCTGACTCTCACCAAACCACCCCATCCTCACCACTTCGCCAGCAACCGTCAACATCTCCACACCACAAACATCGCCTCACCTTCGTCTCCGAAACGACGCCATATTTACGCCAGCCGCGGCGAGTCCGCATCGAGCGGCGTCGCTACAGGCCGACGCGGGACGTTTGCTCGTCGGATAAAGCTTGGTGATCTCGTGCACATCCGCTTTCCGTGCAGAGGTCAGAGGTCGAGGATCGGAGGCCAAACCGCGTCTCACCAGCCCTATATAAGGACGAGCAGAGTGCCAAGCTCGCGTTCGAGTTGGGTCGAGTCGAGTTGATCAGTCGGCCTGAGTCAGTCTGGAGAGGTTGGGGAGTCGGGAGGAAGCTAGAACCCAAGGAGCTGCGTGGAAGTCTGGGCTCGTGGCGGAGTCGGTAGCTTGGAGCTTGCAGTCGGTGGAGAGTCCGGGCGTCACCAAGGAGACGCGAGCTGGAGACGCGGCCTTGCCTGCTGTGTCGCACGGAACCGCGCGTTCGTGTGGAGAGAGCCGGAGAGAGCTCGCCAGCCAGCGACAGGCGGTCCGAGGTGATCGGCTTTGGTGCAGTTCGAGCATCAGTGAGGGATGGACGAGTTCTAAGAGAGCAAAGACCCGTTCGTTCCTCTCAAACGAGTTGCCGATTGAGACCGAATCACCCGGCCGCTTGGCAAGGCCCGAGCTCGACCGTGGCTACGCTAGCTGCCGTGGGGGAAGGAGCATCGCGGGTCGCCCAAGCGCGTTCGTGTGGAGAGAGCCGGAGAGAGCTCGCCTGCCACACAGAAGGCCCGAGCTCGACCGCGGCTACGCTAGCTGCTGTGGGGACGGGACGTCGCGGGTCGCCCAAGCCAGACACCACGAGGGTGCAGGTAACCCGCAACGGTCTCGTGTGACTCTTTCGGTCTGCCAAGTCCCACGCCATAAAGACCCAAGAGGTCCAGTCTGACCCCATTGCCTTTGATGGGGTCTTTTTCCTGCTTTTATTTCGAATGAATGTTGTGGCGCCGAGTGCCGTAAGTGACTGTACATTAATAATTACTTATAGACGGTTGTAGCGCTTTGTCTTGCCCACGTGCCGTGCCGCATCCATTGCTTGTTCTGTATACGTGCATGTTGGTGTTTTTGAATGACTGCATGATTGTTCCTGCATACGTAGAGTAAATAAATGTGCTGGTTTAAATCTAAACCTGTTCGTCGCGTCCATGCCCCCATTGAAATGCCATCTTGTATTGCGGAATATTAGTTGGCTTTTAAATAACCGGTAAAGTGATCGGGTCCAACGGGACTGCGTGATATTACCTGCTCGGTTATCCCAAAAGGAAGCGGGCTGCTTAAGCGGCTCGTTTCCAAGCGGTCCCGTTGAGGTACAACCTCTCGGTAATCTACCTGCGCGAATAATTAGGTCAATCGAAGATTTGGCGATCGGACCCTGTAGCGGGTAGGGTACGGACAAGGTTGGGGTGGGATTGAAAACCCATCCGTGGCTGGTTTCTGACGCCATTGCAGAAAGTCACGACTGGATTGTCCGTTCGGTGGGCGAACCGGCTGCTATTGGTGAAACGCGGTCGTTCGCATGACGGGCGGGTGGGAATTCTATAACAATATATACATATATATATATATATATGACATCTGGGCATCTTGAGTTAGATACTGCTTGGAGAGTTTTATGAAATTGGCACTGGCAATTCATTAGATTCAGAAAATATGTAATGTACACAATTTATTGCCTTCACATAATATGTGAATACATGTTCATGCACATGTGAAATACAGTTTGTAATGTGTAATTCTACAAAATGTAAAATGTGTCCAATATCTAAATTCTCCCCCACCCCTCTCTTCCCCACCCTCTCTCCCCATCCTTCCACACTCTCTCCTCCTCTCTCCTCTATCGTCTCTTCCCTCTTCTCTCCCTCCTCCTCATCATGCACAGTGGAGAAGAGTGAGGTTGGGGTTGAGGGGTGGGAGAGGGTGTGGAGTGTTTTACTTTTGCCTTGACTGACATACTTCTGTCATTCATTTTTAAACTTGAAAGCATCGTGTTCACTTCACAAATTAAAAATTCCTTAAAACCTAGCGTTATGTATAAATATTGAATTCCATCATTCGTCCACATTTTCAATTGATGACGTACAAAGTTTTTTTTGATGTATTGTTTGATGATAAAGTTAGAAAAGAGTTATTACTCGCCTGCGATAAAATACTTACAGTATTTTATCGCAGGAACGTGAAAAATATAATTAGACTACAGTTCGACCCCGAACTTCAGTTTTCCCCAGCAGGTAACCCTGCCCTTCCTCTTCTCCTCCCCCTCTCTCTTCTTCCCTTCACTCCTTTCCCCTTCTCTCCCCTTCTCTTCCCCTCCCTCTTTTTTGAACTCCTGCATTACAACTGATCAGATACATTCAAAACAGCTATTATAACTAATTCCATCGTCGGGAGCCCCATCCTCGCTCTTCTACTCCCCCTCCCCCTCTTCTCCCTCTCCCTCCTCTCCTCCCTCCCTCCTCTCCTCCTTCTCTCACCTCTCCTCCCCTCTCACCCATCCACTCCCCCCATCTCTCCCATCCCCTCCCCCATCTCTCCTCTCCCTATCTCTCTCTCCTCCCCCTTCCACCTCATGTCCCCTTTCCTTCTCTCCTTCTCTCCCCACATTGTGTCTGACCACATACATTCAGAACAGCTATTTCACTAAATCCCCAGCAGGGAACCCTGTCATTGCTCTTCTCTTCTTCTCTCCTCCCTCCCCGCCCCCTTCTCCTTCCTCCATCCTCTCCTCCCCTTCCCTCTTCTCCTCCCCTTCCCTCTTCTCCTCCCCTTCCCTCTTCTCCTCCTCCTCCCTCCTCTGCCCCTCCCCATCTCTCTCCCCATCCCCTTCCCATCATTGCATCCGAACAAATACATTCAAAATCGCTATTATGATGGATTTTTGTCTAAAAACAATATTCGTTTTATTTTCTCACCTTTTTCTGAAAATGAAACTTAAACGATCTGAGTGACTACAGAAAATGACAGATGGTAAACCATCTTAGCGACCATGAAAAATAAAATCAGATATCGAATTGGAGTTAAGATGTGAATACATATCGAATTAGAGTTCTTACATCAGAGTGTTAGAAAATGCGAGCCTTCCAAAAAAGCTGTATGGAGCAAACAAAATAGTGGTGATTTGATTTTGAAGCCCCTCCCTGAAAAGGCAAAGACCCTCCCTGAACTGAGAAGTCCCTCCCCGAATGGACAAACCGAACGACTGGTGGAGATTTTATATATATTTATAGTGGTGGATTTTATATATATTTATAGTGGTGGATTTTATATATATATATATATATATATATATATATATATATATATATATATATATATATATATATATATATATATATATATATATATATGTATATTTATGGTGGAGATTATATGTACATTTATGGTGGAGATTATATGCATATTTATGGTGGAGATTATATGTATATTTATGGTGGAGATTATATGTATATTTATGGTGGAGATTATATGTATATTTATGGTGGAGATTATATATATATATATATATATATATATATATATATATATATATATATATATATATATATATATATATATATATATATATATATATATATATATATGTGTTCTTTTCTAAAAAAATTTGCTTTCCCAACAACATTTCTTAAAATAAAAGGAATGAGCATTGAATTCTGTTTTCAATTGTTTTTTTTAATTCCAAAAGAATGCAAAAATAACATTGAGCAATCATGTTCACTGTGTCAATACAACAGATTTAATCATCGTAACTATCTGTCTTGGGCTGATATAAATTTTAGTTTCCTTCATCACACGTGGTTGAGAATTAATGTTCAAATAGCATTTACTCTTTTTTTTAAATTTATTTTACTTCCAAAGCATGGTTTTCAGTTTCTGCCATGATATCTTTAGAGTTGGATATAATTTGGGGAGAAATACACATCCAAGTGTGCCATAAACAATAACAATTACAGCAAATGCTTGAATCACAACTAAAAACTTCCCTTGTGTGCTGTAATACGTTGGAACAAAAGCTGAACCCACCATTAAGCTAAAAATGATATCAAAAGAGATAAACTTTAGCTCATTGTTCTGTTCAGTTGAAGCTTGTACTTTAAGAGCAAGACAGAGGCACAATCCTGCCAGAATTCCTAAATAGGCCAATGCACACATAGCCCAGAGTGGCGATGTTCCAGAACATTCCATCACAATAATTCCCACACGAGCCTCTACATTCCTGAAAACCTGAGGTTTATCCACAATCACCAAAATGAAACAGATTGAGAGCTGAGGTAAAAGTAAAAGTCCTGTTAAGTGAAATGGCTGAAAACAACAATATCCACGTAAGAAATCACCTGCAATGAGAAAAGCACATATGCAATGATGGAATTATCTGCCACTTGCATTATAAGTGTAGTGAGTACCAAAACGTGAAAGTGAGGAGTGCTTTTAAACTTTGTGTGTACACTGCAGGTGTTGAAGAGCCATCCATTTGAAGTACAGTTTAGTTGAGGGTATTTCCATAAAAATAATGGAAAGATGAGTCCAAACTAATTGCCAAATAATTTGGATAATTACAAGGAATATCTCCAAAATTTTAGAAAGGTCTATTTTTTGTTCCAATTTCAGAAATTATATGACAATGCTGATTGCAAAGGCTCAATCGTATATGTCTAAATTTCACAAAGAAAACGAGAATGGCACTCAGTAGGGCATGTACCTCCACCAGGATGAACAGTTTACGTTTTGTATCCCACTGATAGGCCAGATCTGCATCCGAACGTTCAACAAAATCTAATTGGCTTGTTCTTGACTCCGACCAAAATCATCCACCAAGGTTTGTTACAATCCATCCACACATTTTTGAAATGTAATGCTATTTATCATTTTGACCCGATCTCTCAATGGTGAAGAATCACTTTAAATTTTTTTTTTGGAACTCCCGTATCCAAACGCGGACTGGATCTTCACGAAAATCAAATCAATTCGTCAGTGACACACATCCAACCTGTCCACTAAGTTTCGTCTGAATCCGTCCATAAACTTTTGAGATACCCTCACTCACAGAGATATTTTGCTCACAGTCAAACAAACAAACAAGAAAAAGACGTCGTGCAGAGCACAACACTTGCAGAATCCACCCCTCCCCCCCATTTCTCCAAATGTTGCCATGGACACATCAAATTGTCCATTTCATTCATATTAAAATTGAAAAACTTAATCAAAACTCAGGTCAATCAGATGAAAATTGATGATTTTAGAAGTTTGAGTTGACCTTTTGATCTTAAAAATAGTTGCTTTCCCAATTCAGTGACGCAATATGCAAATCTTGTTCAAATTTCAAGTCGATCGGATAAAAAAGTGACTGTTAGAAATTTGTCCTCGAGATGACCTTTGACCTCAAAAGCAATAGGCTTCTCAGTTGAGACTATCTGTACAACTTGGTAAAGTTTCATGACTATCGGTTTAGAATTGTGACCTGTAGGAGGAAAAGGAGTACTTGGAATGGAAGTGAAGGAGGATTACGCAGGATTGACAGCACGAGGGAGTTTGATCCACGAAACCCACTACAAATACACAAAATGCAGTTTCTTTAAAAGGGAATACATTTAATGAAACACAAATATTTATAAGGACAATAATGAAGATGAAATGGAACGAATATAATAAATAACTTCTATGATCGAGGCCTCACACACAGATGCAAACACAGACAAAGGGTGACAAATGAAAACAAACCCCCACTTTTTAAGTACACTGGTACTCAGCCTGGCCAAGTGCTGGCCCTCGTCAATCTCGTAATGGGGAGTTTCATCCGGCACGTGAACTTGCAAGCAAAATGGCGCCGTCTCTTTTCGAGCCCGGGAGGAAGGCACCTTCACCATTCACATGCAGGCAGAATGGTGCATCACTTGTAGCAGCTATCGAAATGCAGGCTCACGAACATGCCAGCCTTCCTCTTCCTGAGTGGGTGTCACCTGCCTCGTGCGGTCCTTGCACAGAACTCATATGCGTGTCCCGCCAAACCAGACGGGAGCCCTTCACACTCTACATGCGCAAATCTGGCCGGCACCTCCTTGATCGGCTCTTTTCAATCCGCTCTGCTTGATCACTCCAGATGTGCAATCTGCCCTGCTCGATCTGCTGTCTCCCAAGCCCCCATTGCTAAGCACACTGCACCTTCGATTTTCCTCTTTTTATCACCCTCCCTATCGTCCGCCCCTTGGGCATGTCCGCCTCGCCTCCAAACCCGCGGAGGCGGGGCTTCTCCTTATTGGGGCCTGGCTTAGAATATAAAAACAAAGTGAAAATCAGAGGGTAATTACATACCAGGGAACTTATTTTTATTCCCTTAGCTAATTAACACCGCACCACCACTCATGTGGTGACACGTAACACTTAAGCTGACAGTTTCCCTGACTTGTTGACATCCACGGTCCATGCTACACTATTCAATCATCTGTATTATGAAATCAGTTCATCTACCTCCATAATCAAAACAATACAAACAGACAGGGGTGAAAACATTACTTCCGTCCACTTTCAGTGGCGGAGGTAATAAGGCACAGGTAAAGGCTATTTGGTCGAGAACACTTAGAATGTTATAATGCTGGCAATTGGTGCTTTTCACCGCTAAATCATGCAAGCACCTGGCCAGAAAGGTGGAAAAATATCAGATATACATACTCTGCCATTCGAGCAATAACATGTAATTGCCCGATCACATGTGTTATGATCAAGCCTTGGAATCAAGCATCTGCCTTGAAAGGCCCACCGTACAAAGCCTGGTGTGTTGAATAGTTATATGGTGGTGGTCATGTTGGCTCTGCTGAAAAAGCAGTCTCACATATGCTGATTAGCAGTACTTACAACTCGTGAAGTTACCGAGGTTTAAATTGTTATCTTTTTAAAGGTATGGTTATGTTTGTGGGGAAGATGAAGGGATTTCATAAGAGAGATAGGATCGTATAGAGTTTCTCAACCTGTGGACGTGTAGGAGACATATTGATGTAATAAAGTGGGGAAACTGAGCTTAAGTGTTACTTGTCACCACATGGTGGGTGGTGTAGTGCTAATTAGATGGGGATTAAGAATAAGGTCCCCAAGAATGTAATTGCCCACCTGTGACTTTTCCCTATGATTTTGTATTGCAAATCAGAGATGATATAATTACGCTTTTGTAACGGCAACAGCCATTACAACAGAGCTGCGTGACCAAGTAGAAAGAAGCACTGCCTCCAAGGGTGACGGCAAGTGAAGTCATGCCGCCAAGGCTGATGATTGGTGGGCGTGACGTGACAGGTAGGCAGAGGAAAAAGAAGTGAGGAGGCAGCAGATCAGATATGATGGGAGAAAGAGATCATAGCGAGAAAGGAACGCATGAGTGCAGAGTGAGGGTTAAACCAGCAGTGGAGGGAGGAACATGGCTCCACAGAGGATCTCGCTTTGCTCTCCTCTTGGCACGGTGAAGGCTGCACGATTCTCGTGCTCATGCTGTATAAATTTGCGGCATGCTGGACAAAGCGCTAGCCATTGACTGTTCAGCTGAGCCATGAAGAGTGTGTGTTTGTGAGGAGGAGGAAGAAGAAGAACAGAGAGGAGGCAGGCGATCAGAGAGGGATGGGGAAGCTGCTCGTAGCGAGGAGCGAACGCATGAGTGGAGTTTGGTGTGAGGGAGGTGATCAGAGAAACCAGAGCACGTCCCAGCAAGAGAACGGAGAGAGCGGGATTGGGAAGCACGATCGACTAGGAAGCCGCGTGGTGGTTCCTGAGCCTTGACGCCAAGTGGCGTCTCCAAATTACCTCCTGTATGTCTTCCCACTCAAAGAGTAACTGGGCGCCATTTTGAGTGCATTGTTCCATGCAGTGACAAAGCGGTTTGGTGACCTTCAAGCTTGAGAAGCCCATCTCTGGGCATACAGCTAAGTGCCGGGATAAAGGAGGGAATTTCCTTTATTTTATCTGTCCCATTGCGTGTATTTAAGTTTGCGTGGTGGCACCTCAATTAGATTTAGATTTAGTTTATCTCACGTTTTTCTTTCATTATTGTAATTTGAATTATTATCATTGTACATATTTGCTTAACATAATTATATTATCCATTTAATATAATTTCATTTGCTTGTGTCCATGTATCTGTTGTAGGTCGAGTACAACCCGTGTGCCTCCGCCCATTATCGCCATTTCTTTCCCCCAGTGTGCATTAATCTCCAAGAATCTCAGCTGTGGACCTCCAAGGGAGAACTGTTTGGCCATCCATCCAGGTAGGGGCTAAACCCCTGTGCATGACAATATTCCCCCAGGAATGTGCGACTGTCAAGATTATCTATTCATACTCTGAACAAACCTCTTCACCTTATATTCTTTCATGGAGAAAAGGTCACCACTTTGGTGCTTGACTACAAATTGCATCACATGTTAATTTGTTGTGATTTGTGCTCCAAGAGTAGAAATGTCATGAAGAAAGGACTTGCTCCTTTATCTATCTCAAAGCATGTATTATTACATCATTTTCCATCCATGAAAATGTAATTTGCAGAGTTATTCAGCAAAACTGATCTGTGATTTTGTGTTCTTATGTGCAAGTTATAATATTGAGAGATTCTCAAGGGCATGTGAGCTTGTGATGGGTCGATATCACTTGCTAGATATCTAGCAACTGTGTTCGTAGGTTGATACAGCACAAATTGTCTATAAATTTATCAAGCATAATCTGTCTATTAATTTAAGTTTAACCTACATTGGTATCTTCAATTTCTTACTTTTGCAAGCTTAACAGAAAAAAACAGCACTTCATTCTGCATCTGTGTGGTCCCAGCACACCCATGAGTTTGGCTCATGACAAGTAAACAAAAACCCAAATGTGTAATACATGAGCCCAAAGGTGCAGCATATTTTAGACTGTTTACTAATCCTTCTTGCAAATACATGGCACAAAGAGTAAATTGAGACGATCAACTTTATTTCCAGTTGTAACCCCTTATCTGTCGCAAAGCACATATAATATGCTCGACTCAGGTACATTATGAAATTTCTCAGGTATCTTTGTATTTTTAGAAATTAAAATTTTTTTTTTTATTCAATATTGTTGGCCGGGGGTTGGTGGCGAGAACGACCGCTCGGTGGGGAAGTTTTCACCGTCTCCCACCAGACTCCCCGGAATTGTAGGCCGTCGCTTGGATAACTCTATGAGCCGGTGAGTCGATTAATCGACCGTGAAACGCCAATATCTCTACTGCGTGGCGTCGGGTTAATTGTCTCGATCCAATACACCTAAGTAACTACGAGGCCTTGGCTACCGGGGATTCACGCCCTCGGAACGTCTGGCCGAACCGGATCACTCTACCAGCTACGGAAGAGTATCGACTTCCACCAACCAACTCTGGCTCAGATGCAGTCGAGCGGGCCTGCCCAGGACGTCCCGGCTACGATGTACCGATTACCGGGGGTGAAACCCTGTCTAAACTCGGATACGAACCATGCTGGACCAATATAAGGAGGGACGAAAACAGACTAGGTTCATTTCTAATAAATTTATTTACAGCAAAATCAAAAGACAGAAGAGGCGAGACTTGAAGGAATATGCAGGAATTTACAATGATACAAAAACACTTATACAATTCTACTTAAAGATGGGCCCACACGCCTACTTGCTATGACTGTCGAAGACATCACCAACTTTCCAGGTATTTCTTCATGGAGTAAGTTTACTGCTACTCTGGTAATAGAGCCCTACTTAAAGATGACACACACACAAAATGAAAAGAAACCCCAGAGTCTTTATTTGATCCCTCGCAGTCGTGAGGATAGACGAGCTGGGGGTCAGAGTTTATGGGTACCTGTCGTCGCAGGAAAGCGTGCTCGGTAATGCGGCACATCACGTGGCTAATGGTCATCGTGGCACGGTCCGGGAGTTCGTGCCATGCTCATGGCTCGTGATGGAACTTGCGTGGCAAATCGTCAGAGCTCTCAAACTCCTCTCCATGCATGTCCCGACCACGACTCCTTCCTTCCTCACACCACCCGACTCAGCGCTAAACACGACTCTTGGTAGGCTCCTCTCTGTGCACGTCCCGACCACCACTCCTTTTCAGACTCCTGTCCGTGCACGTGCCGACAAATCCTCTTTTCCGTGCAGCCACTGTGACACAAACTCTGCCGCTCCGCCACCGCAAACAAACTCTCCCAGCGCCAATGCCAACAGACCCACCCTCCGAGTCTTCGAGATATATCTCCTCCCACCACGGGGAGGGGCCTTGGCGAGAATCATCTCGCTGTCCATCCCTCATTGGCCTACGGCCGCACCCTACCGGGACGGAGCCGTGGCCCTTGCAAGGAGACCCCGTATTCTCCACGCAGCCTCGCTCGCACAGAGCAAGATGGTCTGCCCTGAAAGGCCCACCGTACAAAAACTATCGTTTGTGGGCCCGAGGACCGGAACCCCTCTTGGCGAATCAAGGTACCAGCGGCTAACGGGCAGTGATGGAGCATGAAGGCTGGTTGGGTCGTGCAGATGGGGTGATAGATATAAGATGAGATGTAATAACCTAACTCGCCATCACAACACACACATTTAATCCTCCAACTAAACAAAAGGACGGGATAACTAACTTTGGGACCTGAATGTTGAGTTCGCATGGTTTCCAGATTCGTAACAATATCAATGAAAGCGATTTCAGTTGTCGTTCAGCCCAAAGTGGTTGTGAAACTATTTCAACTTCCCTGTCTGTCTGTCTGTCTGTCTGTCTGTCTGTGTGTCTGTCTGTCTGTCTGTGTGTCTGTTTGTCTGTGTGTCCATGTCAATATATTTTTGTTTTAAATTTTTTTCTCTGCAACAGCTTGTCAGATTGATGTGAAACTTTAAACATTGGAGGTACTCCTCATGGAGAACATTATATTCTTAACACTGACATCATAGGTCACATGATATGGCAGCCACATTCAATTAAATGGAAAACTTTGGAAATCTTCTCTGAAACTGCTCCACAAAAGAATGGAAACTTGGCATATGTCATCAACTCCCCATGGAGTATATCGGGTAATCGCAATGATTTCATTGAAATTACAGCCTCAATTGGATGAATCAAAATCCTTATCTGAAAAATCTGAAATTTTATATATATTTGTTCTCGAACCTGATGTGAGTGTAGAATTAAATTTATGATGGTCAGTCACATGGTCTGGTGGCCATATTGGATTGAAAATAAAAACATTAAAAATCTTCTTCTCCAGAACCGCTTAATGGATTGATGTGAAACTTCATACATATGATCGACTATCCATAGGGAATATTGTTTGAAAAGTTTTTCATCTTCATTAACACAATTTAGCCGTAATTTGCACAAAGTGGTTGTTAACTATCTTAGTAATCAATAAAGCTATGGATAATGGCAATGTCTGCGACATAATAGGATGCATGGATGATACAGGTATATGGACCATAATGGTAGCATGTTCAGTTAATGATGGTATTTTTGTTCAGAATGAGTGCACGAGGTGAGACTATGTGCTCCACCGAGTGCCGTTCTCGTTTAATTTGCTTTTTGTTGCATTTCCAAAATACTGAATTAAATTTTTATTTCAAACATTTAGCCTTCATTTTGCTCATTCTTTCCTGAGCTCTATTACCAGAGTAGCAGTAAACTTACTCCATGAAGAAATACCTGGAAAGTTGGTGATGTCTTCGACAGTCATAGCAAGTAGGCAAACCATGCGAAGAGTGAGGAAAGTTAGCATCAGAGCCATTCGCACTTGGCACACAAAGTCTGTTGGTCTTCCCAGAAATAAAACGCTTACACCGACACATCCGATGAGAGCAACAAGCAGTACGATGTTTAAGGAAACGTTTCTCATCTGCATTTGAAAATACTTTTGGTGTAAAAATATGAATGACATGATAATTCCAATTATGACAACACTCAGAATAAGAATTACCAAGAGAGTCAGACCCAGTGGGTCGGAATATGATAAGTGCTCCATCAACATAATTACACAATCACTGTGCTGCTCATTTGACCAAAAGTACATCGGACAGTGAGGACAGTCCAGAGAATCTTTTCAAAAAGTTTTACCATCAGTTGTGAAAGAGGGTTGTGGAAAAGGAGAAAATAAACATTTTTTTTGAAAACTTGGATCTTCAGACATTTTGTGAAAACACAAGTTATTATAGAAATTTGTTTTCTGGATCATTTTATGTCATGAGCTCCTTAAAACAATATAATCTTATTACCATCATAACTGTTTATTCAAATTGTTAAAAAACAACAAATTAATCAAACTGTACAGTTAATATAATATTGAAAGGTTTGCTGCAGTGTTCCTATAGTTTTAAGCAGGAATTTGGTATTTGATCCGGGATTCGGCAATAACATTCACCTCCTGATTGTCAAAAAACACTTTGGGATCATTAGTATCTACCAGATATTGCTGGTGGATGGGCTTGAAGCATGACATCCACCCAATAGCTGGTGCACTCAATGATGCAATGACTGACCAGTGAAATACCAGGGAGAGAGTTTATCGTCTGGTTCAGAATCGAACCCAGATTAGAATGCTCATTTAAGGCAAGTAAACTATGTCAGAGCTATCCTACTAGCAAGCACAATTATTTTTATACCATTTATGCTAACTGCTGTTAATGAAACGCATTTCTATTTAAAAAAAAAAATTAAAATTTGGATTCATAATATTGCCTTCCATCCACAATATCTGCGAGTATTGTTTATCATGATTGAACGTTATAGAGCTGTATATTATTATTGACAGCTGTTACCTCCAAATAACATACGCTGTGCATATGGCAAATTTATGATTGATAGTCATGGAAAGTGGAATAAACTCATTAAACACTTGCTGCAACATCCACATTATCTCTCGTTTTGTCTATATCCATCTTTAACAGTGCCAATTTTGTTCATGATGGGTAGTTACTCATTTCAGATTATTTATGTTATTGCATGTACACACCTGATGTGTTTGTAAACGTTCCATCAGAGCAGAGGATGCAGTCAAAACAACATACTGGCTCTCCTACACGTGCAATCTTGCGTGTCCCAGGTGCACACAGGGCACTGCACAGAGACAGCGGCACCTTGAAAACATAAAGATTTTATTGGTCATTGAAAAACTTCAAAAAAAATATTATCACATAATGCAACATCACAGAGTGCAAATCATGTATGTCGAAGCAAATTCAGAGAGGGCAGAGAAGAGGGAGTGAGAGATGGAAAGGGGGTAGTGTTAAAAACTGGGTTTGAACGAGTCATAATAAAAGGGCAGGTTTATGTTGTTACGGATCTGGAAACCATTTGCATTCAACATACAGGTCCCAAAAGTCAGTTATCCCGTTAAGTACATGTGTAGTCAGATCCCTTTCCTTTTGTCTAGTGGGAGAATCAAAAACGTGCGGTGCGATTACTTTTAGTTAGGTTATTAAATCTTTACATCTAACAACCAACAAGCCATCTGCATGACCCCTCGGACCGTCACGATCCACCGCCAACCGGCTGCATCACCAACGTACCTTTGCAGAGTTATACTGTTACTCATCAAGTTTGACCCCGTGTGGAAAGAGCGGTTGGGGTTTCCCAGCAGGGGTCAATGCTCCGCCCCAGAAAGGTGGGCCGTAGGACCCTGTCCAATGAGGGTCGGACAGCGAGGCGTTTTTTGCCAAGAGCCCCTCCGCATGGTGGGAGGAGATGTATCTCCGAGACTCTCCGAGTAAGGAGTTTTTTCACTGTGGTTGGACCAGGAGTTTTCACGGTGGTTGGGTCAGGCAGTTTTTGTTCATGGTGGCTGTGAGCAGTCTGGTTCGTTCTTTACGGCGAGAGGAGTTCTGTGGATGAGAGTTCATGTGTGGTTACGAGCAGTGGTCACGGGCAGCGGTTACGAGCAGTCAGTTTGTTAACGGTGGCTGGGTCTGGCCGAGTTTGTTCGCGGAGGCTGAAGGTGGTCGGTTCTGTTTCGCGGTGGCTGTTGCGGGGAGTTCTGGGCTGTTTTGACCCTGACTGTTCGCCAGGCAAGCGCCGCCACGAGTCCCACATGTGCGACGGACCAAACCGACGACCTGTTGGCAGGTGCCGCATTACAGAGTACTCCTTTTCCTTCGGCGACCAAGTACCAATGAACTCTGACCCCTAACTTGTCTCTCTTCACGGCTGCCAGCATCAAATAAAGACTCGGGTTTCTTTTCTTTTTGTGTGTGTGTCTGCGTGTGGGCCCGTCTATAAGTAGAATTGTTTAAGTGTTTTTACTTTTTGTAAATATTTCCCTGCTTGCATTTTCACGCCAAGTCTTGTCTTTGTCTATATTTTACTGTTAATAAATTTACTAGAAATGTGCCCAGTCCATTTCTGTCCCTTCTTACATTGGTCCAGCATGGTCCGGGTCTGAGTATAAGTGGGGTTTCATTCCAGCTGGCACGGCTTTGGCAGTTTCTGCTTGGCTGCACCCGAACCGGAGTTGGTAGTTGGTAGTTGGAACTCCACCACAGTCGGTAGAGTGACCCGGTTCGAGCAAAAGGTGCCGAGGGCGTGGTTTCTCCAGTAGTCGAAATCGCGTAGTAAATTTGGTAAATTGGTTAGAGACAAATAGACCCTACGCTACGCGGTTTAGATATTGGCAACCACGGTCGGTTCGACGACCCGCCGGCTCGCGGAGTTATCTGAGTGACGGCCTACAATTCCGGGGAGTATGGTGGGAGATGGCATAACCTCCCCCACCTGGCGGTCGTTCTCACCACTGACCCCCGGCCCACAACAATATGTTATTTCAACCGTTACTTCTCCCGTTTTCTCAAAGACCTATGAACCGTGACACCATGACACACAAATAGTTTTGGCTACTTTATGTTCAAATTCTTTTTTGTAATATTCATTGACTACCCTTCCAAGAAATCTCCAAATGTCTATGGAATTGTTGCATATACTGACTTCAGCAGGCTGCCATCCATTCAGCAGGCTAACATTAAAGTGAGAAAACATGAAAAGAGCAACGGATTTAATAATAGGTCTATACAAATCGCATTACGTCGACACAACACTTTTCCCTGTGCCTTTAACGTATCTCTTCCCTCGTTTTTGTCCCCCACCCCTCTGACAAGGTTAAATACGGTGGATATTTAAATGAGCAATGTCCATGACCTATCATCTATCCATGTACTTTTGTGTACGTGATATTTAAGAGATGTTTGTCATTTAATCTCTGCTCAACAAAGACACTTAAGGGTCTAAAGAAGAGTGTATTAAAAGAGACCATGAACTTTCAACATTACCTTGAATGCATATGGAAGAGAAAGGATGTTTATAGAGAGATGAATCTTATTCGAAATTATAAACATGAAATTTTCTCAGAGATTGTTGGAAAGAAAGCTCTAACATCTGATGATAAAAGATATATAATGAGTGATGGAATAAATACATTACCTTATGGGTTTAAAGTTGAAGTATTAATTATTTTTAAATGAGGTTGGGTGTTTTAACGGGCTACCGCCGACTTTTTTTTGAATTGATGAATAAATTCAGTTATAAATAAAGTAAAACACAAATATTCACAGGATCTCTATTTGACTACTCAATTTGGTTAAATAAATGATCATGTGAAAGGAAGGCGAAGCCCAGCCCCCCCCCCCCCCTGCAGGGGAGTAGTGTCAAAAGGGAGGTGTTTGATGCAGTAATGTGTTCCAGTTTGAAAAGGAGAAATATGAGTGAGCGTAAGCGAGCGAATATTGCGACTTTGAGAATTGAGAAATGGGACACATTACTATGTCAAACCCTCCCTTTTGACACGACATATATATATATATATATATATATATATATATATATATATATATATATATATATATATATATATATTTGTATTTTCTGTCTGCCGAACAATAGAATCGGCCCCACCGGAAGTAACCCCATCATATCACATTCCATTGGAATCCTTTTGACAAATGGAGATGCAAGAAAACATTTTCAAACCAACTGGTAGGATGTTCAGGATGTTCAAAACAAATAGGATGTTCAGGGTGCAGGGATCAACCCCAATTCTCTCTATGTAAATGTGTTTCATACAGCACCACCCAGTGGTAGGGAGTATTACAAATCATCGTCTTATCTATATCGCCAAGCTCACAATTCTGGCACCCAGCAACCAGGCTCGAAATGTTGTCTATCCAGAGCACTGCAGTCGTTATTTTGGGTAGTCTTGCCTTATTGTATCCAATTATTGGCTGTTTGCCTGTTATTTTATATTAAATATTGTATATATTGTATTAGTCATTACATTGTTGTTATAGTATTGCCTGAAAATTATATGTGATCAATTAATTGGAATTTTACATTGTGCATGATTCTCCTTTTCTAAACTCTAAATTCCTTCCACATAAGGTGCAGGTACCTCTGCTAGTTGTTTATAATCGTCCTCTATTCTACTAATAACTTGCTTTTTATTGACACTTTCCAACTGTATTTCCATGACCTTACTTATTTAAAGAAAAGGAACAAATGCTGGACTCGCTGTTAAAACAAGTATGCTTTAAATGCAAGCTTCCAAATAAAACAATACAATTATCCATTAATCTGCATTGGACACAAATGCAACCTTGAGCAATACCAAATGCACCACACCTTGTACAAAATAATGATAAAAAAAACATACAGAAAAGGACATTGCATTCTTCTGTAAGGAGTGCTCAATCCACCAAACTGGAACCGGAAGAGCCCAACACAAGAAATCATCACCTCTTGTTTCTTGCTGTTCCACCAAATAGCACTGTTTTTGACCAACAGACCTTTCCCTTCAGAATCAAATGTTCCCACAACTTGGAAATGAATCTTACCATCACTGCCCAGCTTTGAATTCACAAGCTCATACTGAAAAGGGGGATCTCCATTCTCATCAAACTCTTGTACTTTCCCCAGATTGTTTACAAATCGCACATTTTTGAGAAAGAACAGGAGCTACAAAGCAGAATACAGTGTAAGAGTGAATGGAAAGTTATTGTGCAAGTGAATGGCAAGGATTGATATTCCTTGCCATTCACTTGCTGTTATCCTGCAATAAATTAGAAAGGATTGATCTTCATTGAAATAAAAAAAAAAAAAATACATAATGGGGTTTAAAGACTTCCTTCCACTTCCACCATTATGGTGTGGATGAAGGCTCTGTATTTCATCAAGATTTTTTCTTCGATGTCACATTTTGACTTGTGGTCTGGGTCTGAGCATGTTGGACATTTGCCCAAGCGGCTTACCTGCAATTCATCAAAGCAAAGCTTTGCAGACCAGTTCTGTTGTGTCTTTCTGTTATCATTTCATTACTGTGTTGTTGATTGTGTTTCTGTCCAATTTTCCATATTTTACCATACCTTGTTGTGGTGTAGTGTCAAATTTGTGTCCCTCTTCGTGTATGGACTACTCCCCAAAACCTCAGCTGGTGAACATGCTTATTCTGTCTCTGTTCTGAAACGTACCTCGTTCAACTTTCTTTATCTTAACTGTTCTCCTTTCAGGTTCCTCAAGATTATTTCATTTTCCCCTCTTTGTTTTAAATTTATTAGGTTCTTTAATTATAATTTATCCCTTCCATTCTCAATACCTCTTAATTGAACTAAAGGCCCGGTCACACCTTGACGTTTTAGCCAGCGATGGCAACGTGTTAAAATTTATGTAAAACGCTGGCTTACGTTGAACTTTTGATGTTTTTTTTTAAAGATTCGGACGTATTCATAGCGACTTGGTCTTATGTATAACGCATTGGTAACGGACACAGAACGTTTCGTTGTGTTATAGATAACTTATACCAACGAATGCTGAACCTGTTGTTGGCCTACACAACCGATGCCCAACGATAGTCTAACTCAGGCATAGCGCGTTGCACGCATCGCCGACGATGTCGTGACGTAGCCTATTAAAAGGCTGACGCACAACGATTCAAATCATAACTGCCGTAGAAATGGAAGGGTCAAAATCGCGGTCACACCTTGGCGATCTTGCCAGCGTATGCCGACGTAACAAAAAGTGTGTCTAAAACGTTGGGGCACGTCGAATACGGTATGGGTAAGTTTGGTATGCGCGAGTAGAACGCTAAATACGCTATCATAAGTCATAGTAAGTAGAGTACGTCAAGAATTTTTGAACATGTTCAAAATTTTGCGACGTACTCGGCGTATGACACACGTTCGCATGCGATGAGGATAAGTTTTACACACGATATGTGGACGCTTACACACGTCCACAAAGGCTACTTATAAGCTACTCATAAGTCGAAACACGTCGCGGTAATGTCTTTTTTACGCGAAACTTATTTCTAACTTATGTTTGACGTGCTTTGAACCAATTCTTTACATAGTCCCAACACACATCGACGTATGTAGACGTATTCCAATGACGTCTTCCGGTCGACAAAAAAAAAAAAAAATTAACGTGTTTCTAGCTCACAACTGCCATATAAAGACGTGTTCCCAGCGGTTTTGGGAATTGGTATATAAAATTGGTGTTCATAAAAGGGGAACCCAACAGTGTTTTCGAGTCCTTTTTGAGTCGATGTCCATGTCAGCAGTAATAGTAACAGTATCAGTATCGGTATTGGTATTAGTATTAGTAGTAGTTTGTTCATGTTGGCAGTAGTAGGTGGGTGTGAGGGGGAGGGTGTGGGTTATGATGGATCGTCCTTGCGTCCGCGTGGCCACGGGTAGGTTCATAGGCTGCCACTCAACGATTTAAATGGCTGCATCTCCACTATTGAAAGTAGACTCTTGCGCTCAACAATTGGATTTTTTTTACACTCAACGACTTTTAGACGGTACCACTCATCTAGTTTCATTGTTTACAATGAACGATTTAAATTGCTGTCACTCGCCTTTGTTTTTTTTTTTGTTTGTTTTTTTTGACGCTGGGGTTTTGAAATTTGAAGCGTTTCTTCTGAACGTGTTAAAACGCTCAAACTCGACTATTTTAAATAGACGCTGCCGATGGACAATTGGAATCATAGCCAAGCTAGACATCGAAGTGTGAACATCCTCGTCATGCCGAAGAAAAGTTTGAAGAATGCTGCAAATAAGTGTCCTGGCCGTTGCCGTGGACGCTGACGCAAGGACGATCCATTATACCGACGTCTTTCAGCCTATGAGTAACTTAAAAGTAACGTCTGTCGACGTGTGGCAACGATCGCGTAACGTGCCAACAACACGTTAATCATAGGTTAGAAATAAGTTTCGGGTACGCTAAACATTACCTCGGCATGTCTCAACTTATGATTAACTTACAAGTAGCATGTGTTGACGTCTGTCAACGATCGCAGACCGTGCCTACAACTTGTGGCCAGCGTAGCGGAACGTGTGAGTCATACGCCGGCATACGTCGTGAAATTTCAAGCATGAAAATTTTTGAGGACAACCGAAAAGTACAACGTTTAAAGCCAACGTACAACGACGTATGGCAACGTACTACGACATATGCCAGCGTGCTCTCAATGTTATCAAAACTTACCCATAACGTATTCAACGTGTGCCAGCGTTTTAGAAAAAAAAATCAAAAATCGGCATACGTTGGCTAAAACGTCAAGGTGTGACCGGGCCTTAACTTTCTTCTTACGTCAAAAGATTTAAGCAATAATAAAAAAATGCTTTATTTGCCATATCTCTCTGTCAAGAACATCCAAGGTGTCGTTCTTTTTCACTCTGAGCTTTTCCTCTTCTTCACACAGTTTCTTTCTCAAACTTGTGAAACTCACAAAAGCTTGGCCCATCGACAGTCCCTCCATACTTCCAGTACAAATTTCCTCCATGCAGTCAATAACCCCTCATATCATCACTCTCATGATAGTTGTCATTAGGTATCTGAATTGGGGATCATGAGAGGTCCAGTCTGCAAAGGTTACTTTCAGGGCAAGTCCAAGAAAAGGTCCCCTCAGATGGCAGAATTTTATATTCATGCCACAGCTCTAATTTAAATGAGATTTTCATGTCTGAATGTGAAATTTGATTAATCTTTCAAAGAAAATGGCAAAGTGGTTTAAGGTGTGAAATCACTAAATTAATTTACATATGTGCAAATTAGGTGTTATGTATGGGACAATTTGAAATCGTGCTGTAGTAAATTTAACCAAACAATTTTTTTCGGTTGATATGAATAATCTACCATGCCCTTTTTTACTACACAATAAAAATTGTTCACTTCATTAATTGTGCAAATTAGGCCTGATCTTAATAAGCGATGTCCCCATACATAACAATTTTACATGGATTTTCTAGGATTACACTAAAAGCTCCAAAAATTTTAATGCTATTTTCAGAAGTTCTAATCCATCATGTGTTGGTCATATATCCTGTATTTCTAGCTTAACTGTATAAGTACATAATTCGTTCACAAGCAATTTTAAAATTTTATGAATGGGACAATACCATTATGTATGGGACATTGCTTGTAAAGTCTGTGGAAAAGACGACTTCAACATCGCCAAGATTTGACCACTACTTTGGCCAGTCGACATTTTGGGCATTCATGTATTTTCATGAGACTGGTCCTCCACACATGGCCCAGTTTAAGGCAGACTAAACAATGTGGGATCATTCCATTTGAAAGGAGAGATGTAACCTCTTTTGAAGAAGATATGAGTGTTTCTTTATCATTATTTCAGGCACCTCTAAGTTTCTGGTTTTTCTATGAAACGTAATGGAATATGAATTTCACTTTCACACAAAATTAATACCTTCTTCTCTTCCCTTGTGTAAGTGCAAGTAGTCCATATTAGAATGTCCTATCCCAAAGAGAGGATGATCACCTGTCTCTGTTATCATCTGAGATCAAGCGTTTGGACATCGGTATTGCAGCCCTCTCTGAGGTTCGGAGACTGGATTGCAGCGAGATCATGGCGGGTGGTGACACCAACTATTGGTCTGGTTGCTCTGCTGGTTACCCTGCCCACGGAGTTGCTGTAGCTGTGTCCAATAAGCTGACTCCATTGACAATTGAAGTAACACTGGACAACGAGCATATTATGAGATGAAGGATTCGTCACTCCTTGGATGTCATTTCCCTAGTCTCTGTTTATGCTCCGACTGAGGTGAGTGCTCTCACCATGAAGGATGCATTCTATGCCATCTATGGCATAGTCTATGGCATACTCTTCTCATCGAATCTGTGGTTGATCAGTGCCCCAGGCGAGATACTCTTCTCATCTTGGTAGATTGAAATGCATCGACTGGAATTGATAGCGATGGTTACGAGACATGTGTTGGTCCCCATGGGACTGGAACTGTGAACCAGAATAGCACTAAGTTCCTTGACTTTACAACAAGTCATGGACTTTGGGTGGTTTGTTAATGGTTTTAGTGCCAACAAGCTCATCGCTGGACTTGTCATTCCAACACTTGTGGTGTGGCAAAGGAGATTGACCAAGTGCTTGTTGATAGTTGCTGGAGGATGTTCCAGGAGTGCTGCGTTCCTCAATACTGACCACAGGCTTGTTGTAGCAATTCTGAAGTTGCAGCTTAAATCTAGGAGAATGGTACCGTCCAAGCCTCGGCTGGATGTTGGCAAGCTCAATGATGAGAGGGTAGCTGAGGAGTTTGTGAACAGGCTGAGTGGAGATTTGGGGGTCTGAGTGCTTTGGGGGATTTTGAAGAGTTGTGGAGTGTCTTCAAGACCACTTTCCTTGATTTTGCCGGTAGTGTCTTGGAACTCCCCATTGGGTGAAGAAGAATGTTGTCTCTCAAGGGACTCTGGATACCATTGACCAGAGTCGCAGGGCCAGACTGAATGGCAGAGCTGAGCTGTTCAGGGAGGTGATGCATAAAACTGTAAGTGCACTAAGGGTGGACAAGGAGGCCAATGTGCAAGAAATCTGTAAGGGGGTAGAGCATCACCTGTGGTCAAGTGATTCTCGTCATGCTTCCAGGGGAATTCACGCATTGCGTTCCTCCGAGTAGAGCCCGTCCCTCGGTGTACAGCAGTTGGAGTAGAGGGTTGTGGGTTCTCGACAGAGGAGTCCGAAGTGAAGGCCCGCTGGGCTAGTTACTTTGATTGGCTGTACTATGCTGATCCACCAGCTGTCAAGATGGATGTTAGGGGTGTTGCAATCCCGATTGCCGACCCTTCAATCAACTGCGGTCCACTTTTGTTTGTGGAAATACAGGCTGCGGTGAACTGAATGAAATGGGGGTAAAGCTCCATGGATCTGTGGCATCCATGCTGAACTTCTTGAGGCTGGCGGATATGCTGTACTTGTGTTATTGCATGCAGTTCTGTGTTCTGCCAGGAACACAGGCATCATAGTACAGACATTTTAGCAGAAATATTTAGTCAACCTCCCACAAATTGCAACAAAAGCAAACTCAACAGATTTTGATTCCTGGATATGTCCTCAGTGACAGAAAAAAGTCCTGAAATCATGGAAATCCAATATGGCCGCCACCCGGCTTCGGGGAAAATGAGAAAATTGTAAAGATTGATATTTTACGATGTAAATATATGTTTTTCTGCATTCTAATTGTTTCTAATTATGGTCAGTATATTGATATACAAGAATAATTTTTAAAAAGTGAAATGTATTGAGGGTAAAATAAAAAAAATTATAGCTTTTTTTTGTCCAAAAATGTCAATATTTTTCCCGAAAAAATATTTTGACTTGAGAAAGTTTGTTCATGTAAGAATATATTTATCCCCAGGCATACATACTATATATTTCCAGATACAGGGACATTAGTACTATCCTCTGGTGAAAGAATTAACACCCAATATTAATTTGTTAGCACATGCAATATTGACAGCACATGCATATACTCGACCCTGATGTTTGTCAGTGAACATGCACGACGCCACGGTGTCACTCCAGTAATCACCATTGATCAGCCCCTCTGGTGGAAGGCCCTCATGATCATCAACTCGGGCCTATGGGAAGTGATCTGAAAGGGATTGTCGTATGCTTGGGCGGCTTCTACGCAGAGATGAGTTTCCTCGGATGTATTGGACACCTGATGGTGTCATCCGGGCTTCAAGAACTGATGGAGTTGATATATGCCCTCAATGCAGTGATTCATATGTTTAGTGGCAAGGCCATTTTCTGCGCAGTTCGTGCACACCTAATTGTTGATGCAGCCCTCATTGCCTTGCTGTTGACAAATGTGCTCAATACGCCTCTACCATGCCTACCTGAAAAATCAGACGGCAATGGGAATGAAGATCCGGACTTAGCCGAAGCAGCTGCAAAGACCGCTACATGACCAGCATACAGATCTAAGCAATAATCCAGACTTCAACGAAGCTTGTACCCTCTATGAGAAGCTGATTGCTGGGACACTGTCTGTGGAAGAACTATGCAAGTCTGATATCTTGAAACAAATCAAAGACCACCTTCAGAAGCATGCCGAGTCTGCAAAGATATATTCTCGAACTTCAGCGCTCTGGGTTCAGTATATGGACATGCAAGACATTCTACGCAAATACATCCGGGCAGAGCGCACTGGGAACTGGGCAATACATCGACAGGCCATTCAGGAAATGCTGCCTTACCTGGCAGCCTCGGGCCACAACCTGTATGCCAAATCTGCAACAGATGTCCAACCTCAAAACTCAACATCCCAATGTCCAACAACGTTTTGATGAGGGGTTCCATGTGGTTCGACGAAGTGATCGCCTGTGGGCAGGTCTTTCATCTGACCTGATCATCGAACAATTTCTGATGAGACGTTTGAAGACCAGCGGGGGGCTAACACGAGGGCGAGGAATGACAGAGCAACAGCGGCTGGTATGGCTACTATCAATGCCTGCCTGTGCAGAAATAAACCAGGCAATGCAGGAGCTCACAGGTGTGAACTACAACACTGGAGAGCAGAAGAAGGACATGACCAAGGCAAGACAATCTCGAGACTGGAAGGACACACTATCAGCTCTTCAGTATTTACAGGAACGGAATCCCTTCAGTAGTGATCCACGTCTGAGGAACATTGCCACGAGAGTTCATGCACACCCCACCATCAATGTCGATACAGCACATGCTGTAGGAGCCAAAATATTGAAATCTATGGATGGGAAAACACCTGCCGAGTACACATTTAAGAGGAAAGACCAAGTTGTCACCCTCGGCATGAAGTCATCTGTCAAAATTGATGGAGAGTAAGTCCAGGTTGACCCACAACTCCTCTTCCAGAGACTGATCACTGTTGCACAGACAAAAGAAGAACTGGAGTCGGCCTTCAAATATGAACTGTGCAGCTATCCACCAGCCCTCTTTGATTCCTCTCTTCAGCTCTGAGAAACACACAAGCCAGTCTTTGCTGATGCCATCTGGGATCTTCTTGGATCCGATGTCCCAGTCGATATCCCCAATGATGGGCAACAGTATGTTTTGGATCGGGGGGCCCTTGTTCAATGTATTCCATGGTCTCGTGGATCTACATACAGAGACATATGCCACCAGTACACTGATTATGTAACGAAGAAGTACGGAGATGCCATGGTCGTGTTTGATGGTTATGAGAGTACCAACACGAAGGACATGACACACCAGAGACGGTCTAAAGGGAATGCTGGCATTACTGTGACATTTACAGCTGACATGCGTCTCACAATGAAGAAGGAACAGTTTCTTGCCAACAGGCAGAATAAACAGCGATTCATTTTTATGTTGAGTGAAGAGCTTCAGGAGAAGAACTGTGAGACACACCATGCCTCAGGGGATGCTGATCTCCTGATTGTACTGAAGGCCGTGCAGTCTGCTACTGTCACCAACACTGTTAGTTGGTGATGACACAGACCTCCTTGTCCTCCTATGCTACCATGCAAGCTTAGAATCCCATGACCTCTTCTTTTGTCCCTAGCCAAAGAGGAACACGAAGAAGCCTTGCATCTGGGACATCAAGGCTACAAATAAAATTATTGGTACAGACATATGCAAGCACATACTGTTTCTACATGCAGTTGTTGGGTGCGACACGACATCTCGTCTTCATGGGATTGGAAAGGGAGCTTCCCTCAAAAAGTTCAAAGCAAACAACACATTCCGTGAGCAGGCCATGGTTTTTGATACATATCTAGCTTCCGTCTGTGATGTGGCAGATGCAGGAGAAAAAAAACATTGGTGATAATCTACAATGGAAAGTCAACTGACACCCTGGACACCCTCCGGTATCAGTGGTACTAGGACAAGGTGGCTTCGAGCTCCTCTCACGTGCAACCACAGACGTTACCACCAACATCAGAAGCAGCAAAGTATCACAGCCTGCGCGTGTCTCTGCAAGTCCAAGAATGGAAGGAATGTGCAGATGAACTTCTTCTGACAGACTGGGGTTGGCAGAAGTGTGACGAGGGTTTTGTGCCACTTCAGACATCAATAGCTCCAGCTCCTGAAAATATGTTACATGTCATTAGGTGCAACTGCCAGGCTGAATGTATCAACATGAGATGCACATGCAAGAAGCACAACATTGAGTGCACTCCAGCTTGTGGAAACTGCAGGGGCTCTGGCTGCACAAACACTCCATGTGACAATGATGAGGATGATGACGACAATGTCGAGTTCTAACTTTAATACGCTTGATTTTTCTCAACATGTATAGTAAGTTTATAATGGATGCAGTTTCTGAGTTTAATGCGAATTTTCATTTTCATTTCGAAACCTTCGTCAGGCAGATGTGATTGCCTCGAGTGGAATTGTGAATTTTGTCATGTTTCAATGATTTACATAATTATATTGTATTGCCATAGACTTGATTTCATCTTGTGTCTTCAACGTTTCTTTTTTTTGTCCAGGAGCCAAAATCAGTATCAGGTAAATGTTTTTTTTTTCGGGACAAAATATTGACATTTTTCGACAAAAAAAGCTATAATTTTTTATTTTACCCTCAATACATTTCACTTTTTTATAATTGTTCTTATATAACAATATACTGACCATAACTAGAAACAATTAGAATGCAGAAAAACATATATTTACAAATTAAAATATCAATCTTTACAATTTTCTCATTTTCCCTGAAGCCGGGTGGCGGCCATATTGAATTTCCATGATTTCAGGACTTTCCCCCGGAGGATCCCTTAGGACTTTTTTTCTGTCACTGAGGACATATCCAGGAATCAAAATCTGTTGAGTTTGCTTTTGTTGCAATTTGTATGAGGTCATCCGACATTTTGCCTGTACTATCATCCCAACTGACTGGAAGAGGGGACTTGTTGTCCCTCTCTGGACAGGGAAGGGTGATTGCCAAGACTGCAATAACTACCGAGGGGTGACAGTGCTCTCAGTGCCGGGCAAGATATTTGCTTGGATAATCCTTGATAGGGTTTGCCACCATCTGTTTGAGCAACAGTATACAGAGCAGTCAGGCTTTACATCAAAGAGGTCAACAATTGACCGTGTCCTTGCTCTTTGGGTCCTCACCAAACGCAGACAAGAGTTTCGGCATTGGCTGCTTTCAGCCTCTGTTGATCTCTGTAAAGCATTTGATTCAATGAATCGGAATGCCATCTGGAGGAAATTTTTGTCTTCACGGGGTTCCACCAAAACTGATCAAACTGATGTTTGAACTATACTCTGGTACTAAGAGTGCTCTAAGATGTGGTGATACCTTCTCTGACTTATTTCCAGTTGCATATCAAGTTTGTCGGGGGTGCATTCTGGCCCCGACACTTTTCAGCACTTGTATGGACTGGATTCTGTGGAGGATGTAGGAGAGATAAAGCTGCAGTGCATCATTTGGGAATGTCAAGATCTCTGACATTGATTGCGCAGATGATGGAGTGATCTTTGTGGAGACTTTAGATATCCTTTTGGGGGCCCTCGACGTGCTGAATGAGGAGTCGGAGCTGCTGGGATTACAGGTTTCCTGGGTCAAAACTCAGATCCAGGCTTTCAGTGACATATTTGATGCTGCTATCCTGTCTGTATCTGTTTGTGGTGAGGATGTTGATGTCATAGAGAGATTTACTTACCTTGGCAGTGATATTCATGTCTCTATTCGCTGTGAGGCAGAGGGCAAGAGACGTCTGGGTCGGGCCTGTGGAATCATAGATTCACTGGATCTTGCAGTGTGGCGCTGCCGGTACCTGTGCGGGAGGATGAAAGTCTGAGTCTTCAGGTCCTTGGTGTTTCCAGTCTTGCTCTATGGCTGTGAGACTTGGACTCTGACCAGGGAACTGAGACAGAGACTTCATTCCTTTGGGGCCAGGTCTCTTCAGAGATTCTTTGGCTATCGCTGATTGGACTTTGTGTCCAACAAGCGATTGCTGAGAGAGACTCAAATGAGATTTATTATCTGCATAATGAATGAGTCTCAGCTGTGGCTGTATGGACATGTGGCTCTTTTTCCTGACGCTGATCTTGCTCACCAGATTCTCTCAGCGAGGGAGCCTCGTGAGTGGAGGAGGCCAACGGTGTGTCCACATGCCTCGTTGTTGCAGCATGTTGATCAGCATCTCAAGGATATGGGGATGGGCCAGGCATCTGCCTGGGGGATGGCCAGACGGAGGCCCCTGGAGAACTGCCAGAAAGTGGACACAGCGAGGCGCTGCTCCAGCGCATGCTCCCATACCTGAGCTGGCCTGAATTTCCTGATTTCTTCCCACCTTGCCCCCTCTGAGCTTCCTCCTCCCTCACCCCACTCCACACCCTCTCAAAATACTTCCACATTTTCTTCAAGTTCTCACACACACTCTCCATATTCCCAACCCCCTGCTAAAGCTCCTGCACCTCACTTCACATTCCTGCAACCTGCTAACAGTGCCTCCTCCTGTATCCTTAACTGGGTGGTCATCCATGATCCAAGGCCTCCTCTTCAATGTCACAGTCCTCTTACTCTTGACCACTGCTAATAAAATGGACATTATCTGCTTCAAATAATCCTTCCTTCAATTGGCCATCCCTGACTGTTTTGTGTCTCTCTCCAGCTATTGTCTCACCCAGATTGACATACCTGAACCGCATCCTCATGGTTACATGAAGAACTCCATTTCTCACTTTAAGTGTGCTGCTCTTACACCAACAACACCCCAGGAGTACCTTTGTCTGTGACTTCCACCTCAGCTCCCACCTATTGTTTGTCTGTGTACTGTACTGTCTGTCCCCTGACAGTGACAAATCGATTTACGTCTCTCTCTGCCAATGGGATGGGTGTTGGTACGTCTTCATTCAGCCATTGCCCCACAGTAAAGGACTTGGTAATGACAAACTTTCTCACTCATTTTTCCTGTTCTTCCTTTGCTCAAATTGATTGTTCTGATCACATACTTGTGAGAGTCAACATCTTTTTGGGTATTCTCAGAGAGCTGCCTCAATACTGTTGGGTCAGGAAGTTGACTCAGGCAGATTGGTAGTAACTGCAATCAGTCATCTGTCTTCAGGACTGGTCTCCCGTATATACTGCCCCAATATTAACCCAGCCAGGGAATTCTCTGACAGAAGCCTGCTCTCTCTTATGCACAGCTTCATCCAATCTTGTCTTCAGTTATTCTTCCCTTCTTCCCACCCATGGTACATTGAATCCTGTGCTGAGACAGTTGCTCTGAAAGAACTTGCCTTCTCTTCCTCGAAGGTAAATCTGAACAATGGCAATCTCAGTGCATTCCAAAAAGTCCGCACAAGTGTGTGTCCGGTCTCAGGAGAATCAGAAACCAACATCTGTCCAACCTGAAAAATGAACTTTCAAACTTGTCTCCCTCCTCAAAAACTGGTAGCACCTTGTTAAGTCTGTTTCTGGTGTACTCTTTCCTTCTATCCATTTCCCTCACTTCAAATGGAACCACAGCCAACTGCATTAGTGAGAAGGCCGAATGCCTCAAGTCTGTGTTAGCTTCCAAATCTAGTGTACCCAACTCCTAACTCTCTTCCCCACCAAGTCACACCCAAGTGATACGACAAAGATCTGATATTTGGTGAGATTCGAGAATGGTCTGGTATTTCCAGTTGCAATGTATGGATGTGAGTCATGGACATTGAACAAGAGTTAAAGGAAGAAGGCTGATACTTTTTGAAACGTGGTGTTGGAGATGAAAGTAAAAAATTCCATTAACTGCAAGAATAACAAATAAATCAGTGCTCGAATAAATCAGACCACCATGTACATAAGAAGCACTGATGCTGAAACAAAAACTGTCATACTTTGGACACATCATGCATGTCGAAAACGAAAGCCTGGAGTAGTAGAGAAGAGGAGGAAGAGGCAGACCTTGTATGTGCTGTTTGGATGGTGTAAAGGCTGCAACCCTTTTGGAAGCAGTGCAGGATAGGAAATTTGGAGAAATATGATCATGAATGTCAGCAGAGGATAAGCAGAAGAGAAACCATGACTTTATGGATCTCGATAACAATATAAGCTTTACCTAAGCAAAACTAAACAATATTTATTTTAGATCCAAATCAACAATTCAAATTAACCTGCATTCTGAATGATTCATTCCCTCTGAGCAGAAAAAGAAAGATTCCACTTAAGAACCATTTAGCAAGGAAAGAATAACACTGAAATTGTTCTTGACACACTTATCTAGTTGTTCTTCAGTTATTGCATATCAAAAACCTCACTCATTGCATTTTTTTTCATTATATTACACCACACATGAATATTAAACATCGTTTCTTTCACAGCCTCTTCTGTATTTTTGGAACTCCTTTGTTTTTTTCTGTTTTTAAACTCTGGCCTCTTCTGAAAGAGCTGAATGTTCCTTCACATTCAGTTGTTGACAGGCCTCCATATGACCTATCCTAAATTCGAAGAAACTGCATTCAACAGCATGACGGCAGTGTGAAATGCTTGTAATGTCACTTGTGTTTCTGTCACTCATGAACAAGACATGGCTGCCCCATGAGAAATAAATGCAAAATTTACTGAATTTGCACTTGCTACTCAACAGTGCATTTTTTCAGAAAAAGAGGGAAAGGGAATAATTTTTTCAACAAACAAATGTAGTAATTCTTGGTGTTTGAGATATAGCATTTGGAGTATGAGAGTGATGAAAGAAGTACTGTATGAACAGATTTAGTCAGTTGTAATTCATTATCTCATTAAGTTCAGAAGTTATAACACAATACTTACTTCATATTTAAAATGATAAACTTACTTGCCAAGTTGTGAAATTATCTTTTTCAGTGCACGATCCATTTTCAAAAGGTCCAAGGCCAGGCACACATGTGTAGAGATTATTTAGTGCATGTGCAATTACATATACTGCCATGTAGACATTGTAGCCATACCGCAGCTGGGAAACATCTGTGAGCTCTGATTCAACATTCTCTAAACTTTCAGATCCGGTGCAAGGGTTCAAGCCTTCGCCAATGGGTGCCAATGAGCAATTGAAAATTACTTCCCAAACATCATGCAGAAAATCTTCTGATTTGTCATAATTTGCACTGTCTAGGATTTTCGGGAATACTCTAATTAAATTTATGAACATATGCAAAAAAAATTATATATATATATATATATATATATATATATATATATATATATAATATTCCACCTTTGAGTGATCATACTTCATAGATATATGAAGACCACAAGGGGAAAACCAGTGATGTCACTTTTTATAAATTTCAGGGTTATTGCACCTGCCAATAGTTGGCAACATAAGGTTTCCTCTCACAATATTACTTTAACAAATAACCAGGGGTGTCACATAATTTATATGGTAGAAAGTTTAGCCGTGCAATGAAAAAACAAGTGTTGTCAAAGCTGAACAAGTAGAAACCCAGAGTTGTCAGTACTTTACTCCTGGTTATCTCCCTTTCATTCATGTTAACTGTTCCACCATAATATTCAGAGTTGAGAAACTAAAAAAATGAAAGGTTGTAAAACTTTCAAAGTATAAACCCTGAGCACGACAATGGCCTATTTGGTTATATCATGGGCTCCTTAGTTGGTGCATATCGTGGTTCAAGCCTGGTCAAACCTTTATTGTGACTTATATGGGACCCACGCCGTGGCTTAATGGTTAGCGCGTCTGAGTACCCATCATCATTCGATGTACCCACCACCCAATCAACCTGCTTAGGTATATGAGGGAGTCACATGAGGTGACTTCGGCTATCGCGGGGGTGGTTTATCCTTGGTTTCCTCCCGGTTTTCCATTATATTAAGTAGTACGGAGTAAGAAATGGAGAATCCGTCGTCATATAAGCGAAATATCCTTGAGTATGGCGCTGAACACCAATCAAACAAAAATAAAACAATGACCGTTTAATGTTGAAAAAAATAATCTGTGATCACCAAAGTCATGTCATGTATGCTAATAACCAACAAGCATGAATTTGCTACACATCCTGGGTTAAAATTGCATGGCAATTATTAAACAAGGGAATAACCAGTGATGTCAGTTTGCAACATTGATTCGTTCTTTGCTCTTAAATTAAATAACACAGAAGCTTGGCAAATGCTACATGCTTAATTTGATCGGCCAATGATCACTCTTCCTTTTACTGGAAAAGAAATCTATATGACATTTATTAAACAGTCCACCAAAGTCTTGAAACTTTGTTTTTCAGTTTCTTCAAAATTGACTTATCCTGACATCTCTGGTTTTCCCCTTGTGGTCTTCATATATTAGGGTGGTCCAAAAACAGCAAAAAATATATTTAAAATTCAGATGTTGTCTCCATCCTTGGAGAATCTATGGAGATGCGAATCTGTACACTTCTGAACTTCCTAGGTGAAAATGGACTGCATTTTCGAACTCAGTGGGTCGATTTACTCTAAGAAATGTTTAGACGGACAACAAATTAATTATAGATTTGAAAATATCGAAATGAGTAGGATTAGTTACTCAACTCCAGTAATGATAAATCTTGTTTTAGGTCATATTTTCGAAATGGTAGTGAATTCAATGTCGGTGCAGTCATTTCTTAGAGTAAATCGACCCCATAGAGTTCGAAAATGCACTCCATTTCCACCTCGGACATCCAGAAGTACCCGTAATCGTACCTGACCATACCCAAATTTAACTAACTCATGAAACTAAAAGTCGTCATATGGAGCGATCTCTAAATCATCTCCGATCAACTTAACTTTGTTTATGCGAGTTATTGAATCATATTAAAATAATTTTAAGCTTGTGGAGCATCATTATATTTTTTTTGACTTTTTTGGACCACCCTAATATATATATATATATATATATATATATATATATATATATATATATATATATTTATATATATATATATATATATATATGTATATGTATATAAATATATACAACATATGTGTGTCAAATGTTTAAAACTACAGTATGTCTAATCATCATGTTACACTAAGAAGAATCAAAAGGTTATTGTTTAATAGACAAATACACATATCTAACTTTAGTGCATTGCTCTTCTTTTGAAGTGTGCACCATCAATTAATTATTGATGCTTTTGTTTTAGCGATGTTTTTTTTTTTTTTAAGTCTTATCGATGTCTTTTTTTAAGTCTTTTTTGAAGTCTTTTTACCAGTGTTCGGTTTGAGACTTTTAAGAAAGTCATGTAGTCCTGGTACAAAACCTGAACGCATTTCAAATCCAAACGATCCTTGATATATCGGAACAAAGCGGGGAATATTGAGAAGAGGGGAAGCAATAAACCCCATCCAGGTTTTTTCTGTGACATTATTTTTCAAAAAAAGATCTCCAAATGGAATAATGTCCTTGTATTGCCACAAGACAAGCATAACTTGTGCCTTTGTTTCACTGATGATATCTCCTGTATGAGCACAATAAGAGAAAAGGTCAAGACAAAAATAGTTTTACAAATCCATACTCTTCACTCAACTTCATAGCACACTCTATGGTTTATGATACTGTGTCATCATATTGTGATTTTACTTTGAAAACCAATTTATTAAGCTGATGCGCAAGAAACTGTACAGTATCAGCTGAAATATAATCTGTAGAATTTTAAAAATACTTCTGAGATATGAAATACTTTGGCAACTGTCATCTCCAAATTGGGCATTAAATTACCCCAAAATGGCAATGCTTCTTTTTTGTGTGCAGCATTGAGGATTGTGGAAGAGCAAGAATAAGGAATGGATCAGGGTATAATAGAACGAAATGAAGGTTGTACAATATGGATATAGCCATAAATTCTCAATCACAGAGGTCCGACCTCCAAAATCTAATCGGCTTGTTCTTGTCACCTAACCAACTCATCCAAATAGTTTTGTTATAACGAGTCCAACTTTTTTTCGATATAATGATATTTGTATGTATATATATATATATATATATATATATATATATATATATATATATATATATATATATATATATATATATATATATATGATTTTTGGCTTGATCTCTCAATGGTGAAGAATCACTTTTGAAAAATTAAAATTCTCATATCCGGATCCGGATCTTTACCAAAATTTAATTTATTTGTCGTCGCCCTACACCCAACTTGACCATCAAGTTTTGTCCGAATCTGTCCACAACATTTTGAGATCCTGTTCACAGCCAAACAGACAGACAGAAAGGTGTGAAAACATAACCTCCACGCACCTTCAGTGGTGGAGGTAATTACTGCACGTATATTTGTAACTCACAAATATACTGATAAATAATGGGTAATGAGATGGTATTGTATTTCATCGGACTAAAGGGCAATAGAACAACAAAACAACAACAACAACATCGTCGTTATCATCATCATCGACAACAACAACAACAACCACAATCCAGTGCGATAATACTCCTTGGAGGTTTCTGTAATTTAAAGGAAGTCTGAAGAAGAACGACATTCCCATGGTGTTGGACGGGCTGTCCATCAGAATGCCAAAATGTCATCCAGCAAGGCAAACGCTGACAGAATATTCATTTTCAAATGGGTATACAAACATATTTCTGGTTTTGACTTTGAGAAATGTATAGAAATGCCCATATGTAGAAGTTGTAAATCCATTTAAATGCTGTAAACCTAATTCTAAGACATATCATTAATTCTGCTTCCATAGTTTGCTGCCTGTGATTGCAGTGATGATGCTTTTGTTTTAGCGATGTTTTTTTTTTTTAAGTCTTATCGATGTCTTTTTTTTAAGTCTTTTTTAAAGTCTTTTTACCAGTGTTCGGTTTGAGACTTTTAAGAAAGTCATGTAGTCCTGGTACAAAACCTGAACGCATTTCAAATCCAAGTGGAGTGGAGTTCTCCAAGTGGAGAACGCATTTCAAATCCAAGAGTGGAGATAGTTGAGCATTCAAAAAAGTATTCCCCTTTTTTCTGTTCATTGCCAACATGCAAATGCACAGATGTATCAACTTCATCCAAGACATCACCACCTCAGAAATTTAACCTATAATCAGGTTTCTTATTTTTCCTCAATTTATATCATCTTTTTGGATGACACAGCATATGCAGAGGAAATGAAAGAAACAATTAGACCCTTTAATACCTTCAACTGAAATTTCTTGAAAACCTTATTTTCTTAAAACAATATTCAGTAATCCATTAAATCAGATCAATATTGAAGCAGCTTCCATGATTGGAGTTTTCAAAAATGCAGCTTCAGATTAAACGGGTCACAATCCAACAACAAATTTATCCCTGAGATCTTCCAAGTTTGTACAAAGTGTTTGTGAAAATGTAATAAGCTTCTCATGTTGTCAACCATGGACCAACATATCACGAGAAGTCGATTTAAGAAATAAAACTGACACAAATTATTAAACTTACATATTTCCTCATTATCATCAAAGTACCATACTTTTGATAAAAGTCTGAATCAAACTTTCATCAGAACAAAAGAGGATGAAGGTTTAATGCTTAAAACATCAGTCACACCTTGCTTTCCACAGAGGTTAACAAACTATTATTGTTTTTTATTTATAAAATCCGTTCTACTCAAATTAACAACCAACATTGCCTTACTTACACTATGTACATTAAAAAAACACAACATGAAAATTATTCAATATTTGTGTACTCACCAAGTTTCTCAAGATTCTGGTTATCATAATGTTGTGGTAATATCTCAATAAAGGCAGTACAAATACCATGTGGCTCTACCTCGATGAGAAATAAAGACATGGTGTCCTGGACGTATTCTTCTTGCACCCCTAAAATTCCAATGTATGTCCATCCACAATACCTGACAAAGTGTGCAAAAGCACTACCCAAGTGTATGTCATTGTGATAGGTACGAAGGTAAGAGGGGAAACGAATTTTGTCACTGAGACAATTACATCCGGCACCATAGCTCACCTGCACACACAGGGTGGAACAAAATATTGTGAGGTGACGTTCAATTTAGTTTCATGTTGAGGAATTACAGGATTTGGTTTAGCCATATCGACTATTACTTCTTTAACAGATTGATTTATTCCCCATATTCTGTGGTCGGGCAGTGAAAGTTTTTGGACCAAGTCTTTCATGAACGAGCTGGCCAGCTTTTAAGTTTGACTGAGGATGGCAGAAAGTTAGGATTTGTTCAGCGTGCCTGTAATAACTCGCCTATTCTTTGTGAAAGACATCTTTAACCCTTTGAACCCTGAACTCCTTGGACTTTTGGCTCCCCCACCCTGGGTTCCCTGGAAAAAAATTTGGCCGCTCAGGTGTATGAAGATTTCCATAGCGGCTGGTAAAACGGCTGCTTGGGTTCAAAGGGTTAAATTAATACCCACAGGAGTGACACCTAAGTTAACATCGTTTGCGGGACAGCACACTTCATGCTTTGCCTGCAAAGTACCAATCAGACAGTTTATAGTCGAGCCTGGAATCAAACAATATGAGACAGCTCAACGGTACGGGTGCTGTTAGACCCGGATCTTTTCCTGGTGTATCCCATGATTTTATGCATGGAAAGAACCAAGGATATTTGTTGTTTGTTGAATACGTACCGTTGAATTTCAATTTTGCATGTAGGTGTAAAGTCAAGCTGTTATAATAATGTCCCTCCCTTCCATGTATTTTTTTTTTTTTTTTACCTTTACGTATGATGTGCTTTACCAATCTCGATGAAATTGTAATTGACAATGCAGAAATTATTTCTTTATTTTATTTTATGAGCACTGCTTGTCTTTAAATGATACAATTTAAACACAAACCACAATTTGAGAACCATTTCCCACCAAATTACAAACTATTCTGCATGACCAGTTTGTATGAAAGTTGAGTAAACTCTGCATTTTGTTCATGAATGTACAATAGATCACAGAAAAATTACAATGCGCACATGTTATGGAAAAGGTTGAATACCAGAGTCTTTTTGAGCAGGATAGTCATTAAAAAAAGCAATATTTTGTGTTGTACATTGCCTTCACCCTGGTGTTAGCTTATTGGGTTTGGTGGCCGGCTTGGGTTCTCAGGGTCCTAAGTTCAAGCCCAGTCGGCCACTGAATTAACACCAGGTGGGGTTGACTCAATCTGTCATCTTTCTGAGGTCAGAAAAATGAGTACCAGTGAACTGGTGATGGGGGCATTGCATCAGTGGTGCCCCAACACTCGGTAGCAGTGGCGATGCACTGTTTTCATAGCCAATTGAAAGCATGCAAATCATGCCACCACAATATGTGGAAGCGTAATAATTTTAAAAAAGATTGCTTTTGCAATGCAGCATTCAATTTTTTATCTGAATGAGCAGAAAGACAACCAGACTTGCAATATTTAATCCCATAATATGTGCAATTTATGGTGTCCATGTGAACTCTGTGACTACTGAACACCACTCCTTTGAGTGATGGTTTGTAGAGATTTCTGAAAGTCATTGTATTGCTCCAGAAAAACAACAAGCTTCTGAACCCTAAAGTTATGACTAAAATGTAAGTTTTGTTGTTGCCATGTCTTTACCTGGGGAAGAAAAAATAGGCCCAAGGCTGCACTGAGCACCGTTGTCAACTTGGAAGCATATGGTCCAATTACAGCTTGTGGAGAACATTTTTTTTTTAAACCTTCATCTACATCGATTATTGCTTTCAAAAACGTCATACCAGTCTGTATTACTTTTGGAATAGCAAAACAAGAATCACGGATATCATATCCAAGAGTAGTGTTCGGAAGAAGTGTTTCATTCTGATTGATCTCCCGGATAGTAAACACCATTATCATTGCCCATTGGAGACCAAGAGGACGTGAACTAAAACAAAGTTCAGATAAATGAAAAAAATAGGGATAAAAACAGGAATATCAATTTCTATATTTAAAAGAAGAAGCTTTAAACACATTTACAATATTTTGCTTCGTTGTAAAATTTACGTCAATTATTTTGCACAGCCTTAGTCACTCACGTTGTGCAGAGGATTTGCAAAGGATGGCCTGGAATCTGCAGGAGATCTTCCACCCCCGAGTTATGAATGGGGAACATTCCCCCGATAATGAAATCTCCTGTAGAAAACAACACTTTTTCATCATCTTTAATCCCAGCTTTGCAGGAACCTCCACTTATAACAGGCAAGCAAAAATGTAGCAGAAAAGTGAACAGAAACATGATTTATGAAAAGATTATCTGGAATACTCACTATCTGAGCACACACTAGATTGCATGACAACATATCAAAGCAAATTATTTGACAATTACACATTTTACAACAATAAATAAACCTGATAATAAGCATGAATGTTATTTCGAGTTAAAATTATTGTAATTCATGTCATTATTATTTTTATTTAGTATATTTTATCTTCCAATAGATCTGAAATGCACTTTTGAAGATTCCTTCACCACATTGTTTAATGTTCAGAAATTAGTAGTTAAACGAGGGGATTTTTTTAAATTGTCGAAGCAGAGAAAGGATTTCTACATTATTCTGGAATAGTAAGTTAATTGCGAACTTAGGGACAATAACAGTTGCTCCAAAGTTGTCAATCCCCAGGAAATTTTCATTTTCATCCAATTCCTCTAACTTGCTTGCTTTTGCAAAATATAAACTCCTTTCTAATTATATAATTCAAATCACATCAAAATATTGACAAAGTACAAGTCAATACAAAGAATCTGCAAGGACGATTCTCAGATTAATTCATTACCTCCAACACCGAAGGTGGACAGAGGTTATGTTTTCATCTCTGTCTATCTGTTTGCCTGTCTGTCTATGAGAGGGATATCTCAAAAAGTTATGGATGGATTTGGACGAAATTTGGTGGACCTGTTAGGTGTCAGGTCAGGTTCGATCTGTGACCTGCTACAGGTACCATGTAAACCTGTACTAACCTGTTCCATGGTCGGGTTGTCGGCGACAAAACCGTCTCCCCCATCAGGTTTTCTGGTGAGGAGGGTGTTTGGATATGGACACCCAGCAGGATTAAAAACAAAACCTGTCAAAGGGCGGAGGAGCTCCTTGTGAGCCAACGGCCATCCATATCTAGTGCCCAACTGTGTCTGCGGACGTCCTCCTGCAGTTGGGTTACTTCTTATTAGGAGGTTGGTGGCAGGATTTGCACTCCGGCCACCGTAAAACCCTTCATTCCGCAAAACGCAAAAACGCAAAAAAATCTGAAAACCCACTCCGTGGGAGTACCTCCTGCGCAGCTTCCCTTCGCAGGGCAGCTCACCGGATGACGGGATTGGGGCAAAGCCTTCGGGATCCCCAATCGTTGATGATAGGAGGGAAACCACGGGGTAACATCCCTGGGTCAGATTGCGGGAGAGTGTGTCGGAGTGGTGCTGAGGTGTCGTCCACCAGACGGCGGTCTCCTTGGGTTAACCTGAGGCGGTCCCTTCGGGTGGGTGCCTGGAATGTCCTATCCCTAAGAGAGGATGATCACCTGTCTCTGTTATCAACTGAGCTCAAGCGTTTGGACATCGGGATTGCAGCTCTCTCTGAGGTTCGGAGACCGGATTGCGGCGAGATAATGGTGGGTGGTTACACCTACTATTGGTCTGGTCGCTCTGATGGTTACCATACCCAAGGAGTTGCTGTAGCTGTGTCCAATAAGCTGACCCCAATGATAATTGAGGTAACACCGGTCAACGAGCGTATTATGAGATTAAGGATTCGTCACTCCTTAGGTGTCATTTCCCTGGTCTCTGTTTATGCTCCGACTGAGGCGAGTGATCTCACCGTGAAGGATGCATTCTATGCCACACTCGAGTCTGTGGTTGATCAGTGCCCCAGACGAGATACACTTCTAGTCTTGGGAGATTTCAATGCATCGACTGGAACTGATAGGGATGGTTATGAGGTGTGTGTTGGTCCCCATGGGTCAGGAACTATGAACCAGAATAGCACTAAGTTCCTTGACTTTGCAAGAAGTCATGGACTTAGGGTGGCTGGTTCATGGTTTCAGCGCCCACAAGCTCATCGCTGGACTTGGTATTCCAACGCTGGCGGTGTGGCAAAGCAGATTGACCATGTCCTCATTGACGGTCGTTGGAGGATGATCCAGAACTGCATGGTCTACCGGAGTGCTCAGTTCCTCAATACTGACCACAGTCTTGTTGTAGCAACTCTAAAGCTGCACCTTAAATCCTGGAGAATGGTACCATCCCAGCCTAGGCTGGATGTTGCCAAGCTCAGGGATGAGAGAGTAGCTGAGGAGTTTGCGAACAGGCTGAGTGGACACTTGGGGGGTCTGGGTGCTTTGGGGGGTCCTGAAGAGTTGTGGAGCACCTTCAAGACCACCGTCCTTGATGTTGCCGGTGGATGCCTTGGAGCTCACCGCAGGGCAAAGAAGAATTTTGTTTCTCAAGGGACACTGGATACCATTGACCAGAGTCGCAGGGCCAGGCTGAATGGCAGAGCTGAGCTGTTCAGGGAGCTGAGGCATAAAACTGTACGTGCACCGAGGGTGGACAAGGAGGCCTATGTGCGAGGAATCTGTGAGGGGGTAGAGCATCACCTGTGGACAGGTGATTCTCGTCCCGCTTACAGGGGAATTCGCGCATTACGTTCATCCAAGCCCATCTCTCGGAGCACTGCAGTTCGAGCAGAGAGTGGTAGGCTCTTGACAGAGGAGTCTGAAGTGAAGGCCCGCTGGGCCGGTTACTTTGAGCGGTTGTACCAGGCTGATCCCCCAGCTGTCGAGTTGGACGTCAAGGGTGTTACAATCCCTGTTGCTGACCCTCGAATCAACTGTGGTCCACCTTCACTTGTGGAAACACGGGCTGCGGTGAACCAGTTGAAACACGGCAAAGCTCCAGAGATCTGTGGCATCCATGCTGAACTTCTCAAGGCTGGTGGAAATGCTGCACTCGTGTCATTGCATGCAGTTTTGTGCTCTGCTTGGAACACAGGCATCATCCCAACTGACTGGAAGAGGGGCCTTGTTGTCCCTCTCTGGAAAGGGAAGGGTGATCGCCAAGACTGCAACAACTACCGAGGGGTGACGCTGCTCTCAGTGCCGGGCAAGGTCTTTGCTCGGATAATTCTTGATAGGGTTCGCCACCATCTGCTTGAGCACCAGCATCCAGAGCAGTCAGGCTTTACACCAAAGAGGTCAACGATTGACCGTATCCTTGCCCTTCGTGTCCTCACCGAACGCAGACGAGAGTTTCGGCAGGGGCTGCTTGCAGCCTATGTTGATCTCTGTTAATCGTTCGATTCAGTGAATCGGGATGTCCTCTGGAGGATTCTTGGTCTTCGTGGGGTGCCACCAAAACTGATCGATCTGATGTCTGAACTCTACTCTGGTACTGAGAGTGCTGTGAAGTGTGCTGGTACCATCTCTGACTTATTTCCAGTTGTTACTGGAGTTCGTCAGGGATGTGTACTTGCCCCCACACTTTTCAGCACTTGTATGGACTGGATTTTAGGGAGGATGTCGGAGAGATCAAGTTGTGGTGCATCGTTTGGGAATGTCAAGATCTCGGACCTTGATTTTGCAGATGATGCAGTCATCTTTGCGCAGACTTTAGACATCCTCTTGGGGGCCCTCGAGGTGCTGAATGAGGAGTCGGAGCCGCTGGGATTACGGGTTTCTTGGGTCAAAACTAAGATCCAGGCTTTCGGTGACATCTTGGATGCTGCTGTCCTGTCTGTGTCTGTTTGTGGTGAGGATGTTGAGGTCGTGGAGAGATTCACTTACCTTGGCAGTGATATTCATGTCTCTGCTGGCTGCGAGTCAGAGGTCAATAGATGTCTGGGTCGGGCCTGGGGAGTCATGGATTCACTGGATCATGGGGTGTGGCGCTGCCGGTACCTGTGCGGGAGGACGAAAGTCCGAGTCTTTAGGTCCTTGGTACTTCCAGTCTTGCTCTATGGATTGCGAGACTTAGACTCTGACCAAGGATCTGAGACGGAGACTTAATTCCTTTGGTACCAGGTCTCTTCGGAGAATCCTTGGCTATCGCTGGTCGGATTTTGTGTCCAACGAGCGGTTGCTGAGAGAGACTCGGATGAGATTTGTTACCTGCATAGTCCGTGAGCGTCAGTTGCGGCTGTATGTACATGTGGCTCATTTTCCTGACGCTGATCCTGCTCACCAGATTCTCTCAGCGAGGGAGTCTCATGAGTGGAGGAGGCCAGTGGGCCGACCACGTGCCTCATGGTTGCAGCAGCTTGACCATCATCTCAAGGAGATGGGGATGGGCCTGGCATCTGCCTGGGGGATGGCCAGACGGAGGCCCCTGGAGTACCGGCGGAAAGTGGACGCAGCGACGCGCTGTTCTGGCACATGCTCCCATACCTGACCTGACCTGTTAGGTGTATGACAAAGACAAAGTGATTTGAACTCAGTGAGGTTCCAGATCCGGATACAGGAATTAAAAATGTTTTAAAAAGTGATTCTTCACCATTGAGTGATCGTGCCAAAATGATATCTAGCATGATATTTGAAAAACTTATGGACGAATTATGACAAAACTTGGTGGATGAGTTAGGTGGGTGACAGAAACATGCTAATTTGACTGGTTCAGCTCTGGATGCAGATCCAGTCTATCAGTGGGCTACAAACCACCTTCAGGTCATGAAAGCCAACATCTATCTGGCTATTCTTAAAGTCTTGCCTCAAAGCATTTCACTCAAGAGTATAGCCGTTTACTCAAGCAAATTGTCAGGTACTCCAGGCAGCCATCTCTCTTCAGGACTGGTCCTTCAAATCCACTGCCTCTGATGTTAACTCAACCTGGGAATTCTCCTGCAGAAACCTGTTCTCTCTCATGCACAGATTCGTCCGATTTCATCTTCAATTATTCTACCATTATTCCCGCCAATGGTACACTGAATCCTGTTGTGAGGCAGTTGCTCTGAAACAACTTGCCTTCTCTTCCTGGAAGGCAAATCCAACTGAAAGCAATCTTGGTGCTTTTCAAAAAGTCTGCAAAAAGTGTGTGTCCACTCTCATAAGAGCCAGAATACATCATCTGTCTCACCTCAAGAATGAACTTTCAAACCTGTCTAACTCATCCAAAACCTGGTGGCACCAATTGTTAAGTCTGTCTCTGGTGTACGCTCCCCTTACATACCTTTCCTCTCTTCAAAGGCACCACAGCTGACTCCATTCATGAGAAGGCTGAATGCATCAATTCTGTTTATATCCAATTATTGTGTCCCCGATCCCTCACTTTCGGTACCTATCCTTCCCTGTCATACCCAACTACTCTTGGACACTGTGTGCTTTGCACCTGATGAGGTGGAAAAGTTTGTTAACCCTCAAATCTGACTGCTTCTGGACCTGATGGCATCAGCTCACGTGTCCTAAAAACCTGCTCTGCTGCTCTTGCATATCCTCTCTTTGCCCTTTTTACCCTATAATTTTCCCAAGGTTGTGTTCCATTTGCTTGGAATAAGGCCACCATCACTGCATTACATAACAATGGTGCAAAAACGGATCCCGATTCACTACAGAACTATCAGCTGACTTCTAATCATCATTGCTGCCTGTTGTTGGCTTAGTGGTTAGGGTGGTAGCTTGGGATCCTCGGGTCCTGAGTTCAAGCCCTGTTGGCTGCTGAATTAACACCAGGGGGTTGACTCAGTCTGACATCCTTCTGAGGTTGGCAAAATGAGTGTCATTGTAGCAGCCAAAAGGCTGCACATGCAGGGAAGGGGGTATCGACAGATTGATTAAATCTTGGTTGGTGAGGTGCAGGCATAATGGGCCGAATAACCTCCTCTTGCACCTTAATTCCTTGTAAATTGCAGTTGATATGAAATCCTTCCTTCTCTCCAACAACCTCATCTCAGATCACCAATTTAAATCCAGACGAGGCCACTCTGCCTTTGACATGCTGATTCTCGTCGCCCAACAATATAAGGATACCCTCATTTTCAGACATGAGATCAGGGCCATCTCTTTGGACAGATCTCATGCTTTTGATAGAGTCTGGGATCCTGCCTTACCCTCAAAACGTTCTGCCTCTGGCATCCAAGGCCAACTCCACACATGACTTTTTGGTAAATGTGTGGCTCTCGACAGAATCCTTTCATTTCCTCTCCCTGTCAAGGCTGGAGTGCCCCAAAGCAGTGTTCCATGTCCCATCCTATTCCTGATCTTCATAAATGATCTCTTTGACTCTGAAAAATCCTCTTTATCTATTTGCTGATGACTCTACCCTCTGATGTGACATCCCTCATCCTTCAGACAGGCAGTTTCATGCAGCCACTTCCCTCTCTTCAGAGCTTGACAAAATCACAAGCTGGTTAAACACTCAGAAGAAGTTTTTCAATATTTACAAATCTTACACTCTCACTATATTTCTCTGAAAGGACCATCTGGCTAATCCTCCTGTCTACTTTCTTAACAATCCTTTTGAGGAAGTTTAGTCATTCAAATTCCTGGTTCTCACTATCTGCCATTATCTTTTTTGGACAAACCACATTTCAAAGTTTGCCTCCAAAGTCAGAAGCCGACTGGGTTACCTCCATCGTACAAAGTCCTTCCTTGATGCACCTGAACTCCAATCCACCGGCAATGCCTTTATTTGCAGCTTGATGGAGTCTGACTCTCCCCTGTGGGCTCACTCCCCTGCATCATATCTTGACACAGTGGAAGCCAAGGCCGTCAAGATTATTGGAATCTCCCTCGATGAAGCTCAGTGTATGGGCCCATCACTTGACCATCACAGACAGGTCAGTGGTCTCTTTGTCTTCCACCACCTCCTTTCTGGTCTTGCACCCTCTTCTCTTTCTGTGCCACCCCCACCCCCCAGGTTTATACAGGAGACAAAACAGCCCACCATCAAACCCATTATGGTGAAACGACCTACAGCGCTTTCAGAAAGTATTCACACCCCTTGACTTTTTCACATGTTGTTGTTTCAGCCTGAATATAAAATGGAATAAATTCAAAGTTTTGGTCAACAATATATGCAAAATACCCCATAATGACAGAGTGAAAACATGTTTATAGAACTTTTTTTTGCAAATTTATTGAAAATGAAATGCAGATATATTTAATATACATAAGTATTCAAACCTCTTAGTCAATACTTTGTAGAAGCACCTTTGCAGCGATTGCAGCTTCGAGTCTTATTGTGCATGTCTGTACCAGCTTTGTACATCTTGATTTTGGGATTTTCTCCCAATCTTACTTGCAGATTTGCGAAAGCTCTGCCAAGTTGGATGGGGAGTGTCAGTGAAATGCAACCTTCAAGTCTTTCCACTGGTTCTCAATGGGATTCAAGTCTGGGCTTTGACTGGGCCACTCAAGAACATTCACTTTCTTGTTCTGAAGCCATTTCAGTGTTGCTTTGACTCTGTTTGGGGTCATTGTCGTGAGGGAATGTAAATCTTCGCTGTAGTCTAAGGTCTTTTGCACTCTGAAGCAGGTTCTCCTCAAGGATTTGTCTGTATTCAGCTCCATTCATTGTTCCATCCATCCTCACAAGTCATGCAGTCCCTGCTGCTGAAAAGCATCTCCATAGCATGATGCTGCCACCACCATGCTTTACTGTTGGGATGGTGTTCAATGGATGATGAGCTATGCTTGGTTTGCGCCAGAAGTAGCACTTTGCAGTAAGGCAAAAGTGTTCAATTTTCGTCTCATCAGACCACAGAATATTTTGCCTCATGCTCTCAGAGTCTTTCACGTGCCTTTTTGCAAACTACAGATGTGCTGTCATGTGCCTTTTTCTCAGGCGTGGCTTCCATCTGGCCACTCTCCCATAAAGCCTTGATTTGTGAACCGAGGTCAGACAGACAGCTCTCGGAAGTGTCTGTGTCATTCCATATTGTTTTTCTTTCCTAATGTTTCAGCTCATTGTGCTCCTGTGAACTTTCAACACTAGCAAATGTTTAATGTCCTTCCCCAGATATATGCCTCCTGACAATTCTATGTCAGGTTTGACAATTCTACTGACAGTTCCTTGGACTTCATGGTGGTTTCTGCTCTTAGATAGACTGTCAACTGTGGAACCTCATAAAGAAAGGTGTGTTTCTTTATCAATGATGTCTAATCAATTTAACTAGCCACAGGTGGATTTCAATCAAGTTGTAGAGACATCTCAAGGATGACCAAATGAAATTGGATGCACCTGAGCTCAATTTGGAGTGTCATAGTAAAGGGGTTGAATACTTATTGACGCAAGACATTTTAGCTTTTCATTTTATATTAATTTGGCTCTTTTGGGTCCTTGGGGTCTTTTGGTTCCTCTGGGTCTTAAGGGTCTTTGGGGTCTTCTAAGGTCAAAGGAGTCTCAGCAGTCCAAAGGTTCAAAAAGTACATTCCAATGGTGTGTGACTAATTAATAGACTTACATAATTAATAAACACAAAAAGAATCTCACTCACTCACTCACTCACACACACACACACACACACACACACACACACACACACACACACACACACACACACACACACACACACACACACACACACACACACACACACACACACACACACTCCACATTCATTTATAGTAGATTAAATGAGTTATCCGTGCCTGTTGTTTGTGTCCTTCATGGCACCCCTAAAAACAGTAAGTTTTTCAATTTTGTTTGCCTGGCAGACAGGCACACAGACTAAAAAATATATCTTGCTCCTCTCTGCGTGTGCACAATCGGGAAGACCAGAAGCAGGATGTCCAGGGTAGAGTGAATTGGGCTGAATCCAAACTGACTGTTGTGATCAGTCCATTGGAGAAAGAAAGGATTTGATGTCGACTGTGCCGATTTATTATTTGATCATGCTGATGATTGGAAGTAATCTGACAGGTCTGTGTATTGTATATGAACTGGTACAATCACCACATTCAAAACCCCACACAGGTTCATGCTCCCGAGCCTTTATTCTGATCGCCCGTACTCTCTGAGAGCGCTGCCATCGGGCCGCTGATCAAACGTGATGCCTTCAGAGCCACAATCACTTTCGTCCAACACAACATATTTTTCCCCATTCTGAAATATACCCATTATCCATTTCAAAAATCCAAGATCCCCAATCTCAACCCAAAACTGAGACCAACATTTAGTATCATATGTGATCAAAGTTTTAAAGTTCATTTTGGTTCATTATGAACTTTATGCACACGAGTCATCATCTCTCAAGTATTGAGGACGCTTCTGAATGCGACCAGATTTGCGTTCGCCAGATAGCAGCCCAGCTGAATCATTGCGATGCTGAGATTGATCCACGTCGTGAAGATTTTGTGGAAAGAAGAGGCAGTTGTCATTGTTCTCTGCATTTTGGATGTTGGTTTTTACCAGACGTCATGCATTCCACTTTGCGCCATCTCCGAGTAGGTAGCTATGATGACCCAGTTGCTGCAAGATCTGTTGGGGAGGTGATAGTGAAGTTGCGAGTTTATGTGCATCGTTGGGACGTTTCACTCTGACCCATTGGCCCACTACAAATGAAGGTGACTTTGATCTCCACCACTTGTCTGCGTATTCCTTCATTTTCTGCTCTCGCTTCACAATAGACTTTGCCATCACTTCAATCTATGCATCTGCCAATGTAGGTGGTTTTCGGAGATTAAGTGGCAGGCACAAGTTACGCCCTATCATTAGCTCCGCAGGCATCTTCACGATCAACGAATGAAGTGTAAAGTGATATGAGTGCAACAGAGTATGAGTAGCCTGATCAAATGTCTGTCCATCAGCCAGACTTACTTTTACGCTCTCTTTGAAGACTCTGTTAAACCTCTCCATCTCACCGTTGCCCTGTCGATTATATCATGGAGTTAGGTGATGTTCGATGCCATTGGTCTTGAGGTATTATGTGAATTCCTCAGATGTAAATTGAGGTCTATTGTTTGTCATAATGGACTCGGGAAGCCCCCATCTTATAAACATCTTCTCCAGTATGCTGATAATGGACGAAGTTGTAATCAAAGTCGGAGCCGCGATCTCATGCCATTTGCTGTGAAGATCATGGACTAAGATTAAGTACTTCTGGTTGTGAGGTTGTGAGGTGTACTCAAACCTCACTGAAGATGTCCACCTGTAGCTGTTGCCACAGTTTCTCTGGCCATGATCTAGGCTGAAGAGTAGCAGGATGTGGATCTCATGCTTTCTCGCTGAGGGCGTATGCTTCGCAATTCTTCACAAACTGTTCAATGGGTGTGTCAATGCCTGGCCACCAAACCAAATCGCGACATTTCTGTTTCATTTTGATGATCCTGGGATGTCCCTCATGAGCGAGATGCATCACTTGCCGCTGTAGTTCTTTTGGGATCACGGCATAGGTGCCACTGGTGAGACAGCCTTCATCAGAGATGGAAGGCTCATGTCGAATCCTGTTGTAGGGTAGTTGCTCCTCTGTGATTTGTTGAGGCCAGTCCGTTTGGAGGAATTTGTGCAGTTTATGCAGAATTTAATCCTTTTGAGATTTTTATTTGAGCTCATCACGAGTGACTAAATTTGCGGTTGCATTTGCAATAACGGTATTTACAAAGGCGTCAACTTCACTAATAACCTCATTCTTGGTGTTCGCTACTGGGGTTATACAACTGAGCATGTCCAACACTTGATTCCGGGACCCTGCCAAGTATTCTATGACAAAGTCATGCTGGTAGAGATGGTCTGACCACCTGTAAATTCGAAGTGGTCGATGTCCAGATCCCAACGTAGCGAGTGGTGTTGTCAGTGTTTGATGATCTGTGTGGAGCGTGAACTTTCTCCCATACAGATAGACATGCCAGTGTTCACATGCATAGATATATGTTAGCGCTTCACGTTCACCTGTGGAGTACTTGTGTTCTGTCTCAAAGTGTGTGAGATGCGAACGCTACAGGTCGGTGGCTACCTGTGATCCATTGTGAAAGTTCTGCTCCCACTGCCGTACCTGATGCATCCGTCGTGATGGTAGTCTTTGCATTAGGATCAAAATGTGCAAGGACTGGAGGAGATAAGAACTTCTCCTTCAGCGTGACAAATGAGTGTTGCTGGGTATGAATCCATTCCCAGGGCACATCCTTGCATGGTAATTTACAAAGAGGTTCAGCGATCTCTACCTAGTTGGGTACAAACTTGAGGTAGAAGTTTCTATTCCCGAGGAATGATGCAAGCTCTTTTGCATTTGACGGAGTAGGAAGAGTCCTAACTGCTTCGATGTTGTCCTGCGTCGGGTACACCCTGTTGGCTGTCACATGATATCCTAAGAAGTCAATCTCTGATGCTGCAAAGATACACTTTCCCTCATTCAGCATCAAGTTGTGTTTCGCGAGTTGTGACAACACTTCATCCAGCCACTGATTGTGTCCTGCCTTGTCTTTCCCGTAGACGACAATGTCATCAAAGAGATTGAGAGTTCCTTCAATACCAGACAGGACTGAAGAGATGATCTTCTGAAATACAGTTGTTGTAGAACTGAGGCCGTATGGCATTCTACGATACTGCAACATGCCTTCATGAGTCATGACTGCAGTCAAATGTCTTCTCTGCTTTGCTTGAGGTACCTATGTAGAGTTGCGGCCTCGACTGACAAAAGCCTCTATTTTAGGAGATACCCCAACTGGAGGTAGAACCAGCAAAAACTGGTATCATTTTATTCCTCTGGATGTCTAGTTTTCAGAAAATGATGTTGCACTTGCAGCAACTGTGTACAACATGCCAAATTAACCCCTTCCTTGCGGACATCCATGAAAAATTGCCATTTTCAATTATTGCCACATACATTGAAATGAGCCAAGTTAAATTCAACCAAAGTTCCTTATTTTAATTTATTTGGTATAATGGACACTAGACAACACATTCAACAGGGTTTATAGCTGATCAAAGGGTTGGAGGGTAAAAAAAATCCCATCAAACCTGAAAAGTTAGTGAATTTTGGTAACGTCAGACAAATCGTCCCAAATCCTACCCCTAACAGATATTGTATCAGTGTCAGACCAACTTATATTCCTTTTCATGCATACCCCAGTGATGCAAAACTGACACTGAGAGGCAAAGTTGATACAGTGTGGCATGTTACCCCTGGTTTGCAACAGTGCCCAAAATTGGCACCTGTGTCTCTGTGTCAATCTCATTTTCATCTTGTCCTGCTGGTGTGTTATTTTGATTTTGATACTCTGTACATGAACAAGCATCAATGCAATCAAGTCCAGCAAGCTGACAAGGACACTTCCTTCCTTTGGAGCAGTCCTTGTCCTTGCAGTACAAGTGAGTGAGGTCTCGCACCTCGACTGGAGCAGGTGGCTTTAAGAGCATGGTCGGTGTGATGCCTCCATCATCAAAAGCACTCCAGCCATGACCAACTGGTTGAGTTTCCTCCTGGTTCACAATATGACTTACACCAGATCCTAGTCTGGTATTAAGCACGTAGGACATGCTATTTTAACGCATCTTCTGTGGGCGGAAGCAATGAAGCTGCTTTGTCCATCATTGTTGCCATTAGGTAGCGCATCTCATCTCGAGTTTGGAGATCTTTTCCCATCTTTCCTTTGGACAGCAACAATTCAAACATCTGTGCAACGTTCCTCTCATTCTCAGGAAAAGTTGTCAAATCTGTGAGACTGTCAATGTTTTTGACAAGTTTGGAGTAGACAGTCTTCTTGCCGATCCTGTTCATTGAACACATCGTATCCCATCCTGTCAAAGCATGAGCAGCAGGCAGGCTACCACAAACTGTCGGATCAAGTTGGTTTACGATTTCATGAACTGGGATGTACCACTCCTTGCCAGAATGTCCAGCACACATTAATACTTTGTGAGTTAGCTGACTACTGCTTTGGTAGTACACGAGAAGGATCAGGACATCAGTATCATCACAGCGGATTATTAGGCGACCATAGCCCTGGGAGAGACTGCATGCATGGAGAATTATCCTCGTGTCTGCTTCCTCTTGGTTGGAGTAGAGGCTCTCGAAGTATGTCATGCCTCTTGAGGTCACATCCTTCACAAGTTTTCCATCAGTAAATCCCCCTGCCAAAATGATACATTTATCATGTGGGATGAACTCCCCTGCATGATCTACAATGTATTCATTGATGTAATTGGCAAGACATGCCTTGTTGCTGACCTCTCTCAGAAACTGGAGTGCAATTATTCAGAGATTCTAACATCACTACCGCAGATTCTGGATTCAACATTATCCTCCTATATCATCGATGGAATGGCCATGATCCAATCACTAAATGATATCCACTTCCATACATTCAAAGATTTGTCGGATGTTGTGCAAAAACGAACAGTACGGCTGCTGACAAATCCTTCCCTGGATTTGAGCTCTGTCACCATTGTCTTCGACTGCTATGATCACCCATCATCCATCAAAACAGCAAATAGGCAATGCTGCACCCCTGTTTCAGAGTTACCCACATACCAAATCCAGGAAAAGAGAGGTCCCAAACTATCGCAGGTTTCTGAGAGGTCAGCAAAAAGGCATGTCTTGCCATGTAGATGCCAGGTGCAAAGTAGCAGATGGGTATTACTGGGAAGAGTGGTTATTGAGAGAGAGAGGGTTTGTGGATAAGATTTTAAAGCAAACCCTTGATGCATTCAGTCTTCTCACGAGCAAAATCGGCTGTGATGCCATTTGAAGTGAGGGAAGGGATGGAAGGGGAGCATGCACCAGAGACGGACTTGACAAGTTTGAAAGTTCATTCTTAATGTTGAGCAGATGTTGTTTTCTGCTTCTCCTGAGAGTAGACATACACTTGCTGCAGGCTTTGTGGAATGATCTGACATCGCCTTTTGTCGGATTTGCCCTCCAGAAGGAGAATGGAAGTTGTTTTAAGGTATCTCATGACAGGATTCAGAGTACCCATAGTGGGAGGATGGGTAAGGTAACTGAAGGCAAGACGTGATGAATCTCTGCATAACATGGAGCAGGTTGCTGTGGTAGAATGTCCAGGTTGAATCAATATCAGAGGCAGTAGGTATCAGACACCAGTTCTGAAGTGTGATGGCTGGTTGCAGTCCTTGTTAGTTTGCCTGCAGGTACTGCAGCATAGCTGCATAGCTGCATAGTACTGCAGCATAGCAAACCAATTGTTTGACTTTTCATAAAAGCACCAAAAATGGTACAGATGTTGACTAATGTATTCTGAACAATTCTGGATATGGAGCCACTCGAGATTTTGCCTTGGTCAGCTTTGGTGGCCATTTTCCAAAATGGCCGCCATTCTACTTTAACAACATAGGATATCTGTCATTGTTATTATCTTTGTAGGTTTCTCAGAGGTGATAAATACTCCAAGTGATGTGCATTTACAAAGGAAAATAATACAAATGTCATTTGTGTTGATTTATTATATTTCCAACCATTGTATTGGGGGAAAATGGTCATTTTTATGGGAAAATCCATTTTCGCACACAGCCCAGGCACTACCATGCATGGATGAACTCTGGATTGCCTTTAGGATGGGAAAGAACTACCGCTACATCCCTGCCCATGAAAGAGCTGCCTCCCTCGGTCCACAGAAGGCACGTGCCCTCCCTGTCTTCCACACCATGACCGGATGTGACACGGTATCAGCATTCGTGGGGCATGGGAAGAAAACTGCCTGGCCACATGGAACTCGTTTCCAGAACTGACAGATTCTCTTGTGACCCTGACCACCACCCCAGTCAACATCCAGGATGAAACAATGCACTGCATTGAAAGGTTTGTGCTGCTCCTCTATGACTGCACCAGTCCATAAACGGATGTCAACGAGGCCAGAAAGAAA
>NC_140961.1:125206426-125248926 GCF_056783735.1 Eptatretus burgeri
GGGAAAGCCACATTTCAAACCTCGCCTCCAAAGCCAGTCGCTGACTGGGAATCCTCCGTTGTGCAAGGTCCTTCCTCGGCCCACCTGAGCTCCTGACCACTTACAAAGCTTTTGTCTGCAGCCTGATGGAGTACTGCTCTCCCCTCTGGGCTGGTGCTCCTGCCTCCCACCTATCTCAGTTCACGCTGTAGAAACCAAGGCATTTCGGATCATTGGCATCTCCCGCAATTACGCTGAGTTTTTGGGCCTCTCACTCTCTCACGGCAGGTTGGTCGGTGGTCTTTCTGTCTTCTACCGTCTCCTCTCCAGCCTCGCCCCCCTGCTCTCTGCGATTTGTCCCCACCACATTTCCGCAGGGCGCTCAAGGTCCGCCAACAACCCCCTTGTGGTAAAACTACCAAAATCACGAATAACTGCTCACCTTCACTCTTTCATTCCTCCTTTTTCCTGCCTTTGGAATAAACTCCCTCACTCTATTCATTCCCATTCTTCCCTCCAGGCCTTCAAAACAGCTGTTTACCACCACTTCTTATCATCCCCCATCCAAATCCGCAAACTTTTCTACCCCCGATAATCCACCCAAGCCCACCTCCTTCAAATTCCCTGCTTTCCTTCCTGAAAGTCCCTGTAATGTCCATCTTGTATTCCCCATGTTCCCTGTCCCATCCCTCTCCCTTCCACAGATCTCCAAATGTCTCTGTTCCCCACTATTTTGTCCTTCCCACTCCCTCCCCTCCTGTCTCATGTCCCCCTTGATGTGCGTTGTGTGTTAGCTCTCATACAGCCTCGACAAGGTATACAAAAAACTAAAAAATACAATAAGAAAATAAGAGCATATAGCCAATTTCGCTAAAGTAGAATGGCGGCCATTTTGGAAAATGGTCGCCGAAGCTGACCAAGGCACAATCTCGGGTGGCTCCATATCTAGTATTGTTCGGAATACATTATTCTGCATGTGTACCAATTTTGGTGCTTTTATGCAAATTTGAACAATTGATCTGAAATATCAGACTACGCTGCAGGACTACCAGACTTGCTAGTGCTGAGGCTATTCTCTGAGAATGGCCAGAGAGATGTTGACCTTCACAAGTACATTATCAGATGAGCCAATTGTTGCAGAGGAGTTCTTTATTTCGTGTGAAGAACCTTTATGTTTTGAATGGATGGAGTCAACAGTATTTTTTTTATTATAAGATGGCCCAACAATACATTTCTCTCTTCTGTTTCACATAAATCACTTTGGATAACCAACTGTAGCTGTAATATCAATTGTGTAATGTACATGCTCGATGTGTTTGGAACTTGTGCATGAGAGAAATCTTAAATGTATCAATTTAAACTTTCGTTTTTGAGTTGGTCCTTCCAAGAACAGTGTAAAGAGTGATGCTATTCAAGCTTGTGATAAACAAATTTCATCATCATTCAACGAATAATTATCTCAGTCATCTTGACATGGCTTTTTGGCAAGAATAACATGCACTCAATTTCATACATTTTTTTTATCTTCATCTGCAAACAAATATTAATCAGATGATGAATATGCAACTAAGAGAAGTCACTTCCTATAAAATAATAGCTGTGTTATACATTAGAAGTGTGTTTTACAATCCTGCAATGATCTCTTTAGAGTCGGATATATTTTGGGGAAAAATACACAACAGAGTGTACCGTAAGCAATGGCAATTACAGCAAATGCCTGAATCACAACTAAAAACTTCCCTTGGGTGCTGTAATAAGCTGGAATAAATGCCAGGCCCACCATGAAGCCAAAAATTATATCAAATGATATCAACTTCATCTCATTATTCTCCAAAGTTGAAGCTGTTGCCTTCATAGCAAGGCAGAGGCACACTCCTGCAAGAATCCCTAAATAAGTAAATGCACAGATAGCCCAGATTGATGTTCCAGAACATTCCAACACAATCATTCCCACATGAGCCTCTACGTTCTTGAAAACTCGAGGTTTATCCACAATCACCAAAGCAAAACAGAATGCAATTTGAGGTAAAATAAAAAGTCCCGTGCAACTAGGTCGTTGGAATATTGAATACCTCGACTGAGTTTCACCTGCAATAAAGAAAAAAACAGTAGGAGTACCACTACGAAGAATACAACTATTATGACAATGAATACAACTGCGTTATTTTCTAAAGTAGGCTCTGCTAAAGACAGAAGTATTTCTGTTAATACCATAGCCCTGCACAATATTTTTGACAAGGAAACTTTTAAATAACTGTGATCATGATCTCTTTTTGTTTATAGAAAAAGTCCATGTTGTTGTTGTTGTTGTTGTTCGTCTTTCAGCTGCTCCTGTTAGGGGTCGCCACAGTGGATCCTCCGTTATGATCCGCATACTGATTTGGCACAGGTTTTATGCTGGATGCCCTTCCTGACGCAACCCTGGTCACCTCTTACGACACAGGGATATGGATTGGGTTTCGCTATGACTCCGGGCTGCCCTACACCCTCTCATAGCACGGCCCAATGTAGAGCTCCCGTCCTCAAGCGATCCTCCAACCCAAGCCTCCGAGTTGCCGGATTACAGGCGCACGCCACTACACCCGGTAGAAAAAGTCCATGTTGAATGGAAAAAAATAGATGAACAATAAAATGAAGATTATCATGTGGTGCCAGTTGTTAAAATGATTTGTACAATCAGGCTTTTTGAAGCTATTGTAGGTGAGCAAAGGGTATAATCAGGACAATGCAAAATATGAGCAAATAGATAATCAGTTAGTAAACATCGATGACCTGTCTGATTTGCCATGTAATCCTTCTCTCCCACTCGGCTGCTGATTCCACATTGGGCAAAACATTGTGGTTAAATATAATGACAGGTACAAACTAGAGTTCAGAGAACATGATACCCCACGCAGTGTTCAGTATATTCTTGCAGTCGGACTGCCACCTAGCAACCAACATGAAGGGGCAAACAACCCAGCTTAAAGGAGAATACGTGTATGTAAACATATGCATTCTTATGACGAGCAATATATATTTGTTTTTCTCCTGTCAAACTTTGATTCATACCTTACTGATATATTTTGTATTCGTCATTTATTAAGGGAAAATATATTGTGAAGAGCTCCTTCATGTTTGGGTGCACAAATAACAAGTCAAAATGTCCAAATTTGGCCTTGATACCAAACAGTGTCACATAACCAGTGAGGTGCTGCAATTCGATACTTAAATCTCGACCCTCGACCCCATTTCTGCAATCAAATACCCTATGTAATGGTAGAGTGTTCAATATTAAAGTTAAAGTAAATTCATTAAATAAATAGGTATCCCAATCAAAATAAGAAAAAGAGCAATCAGAGATTGCAGACCTTCACCAGGACTTGTTTTGTGTGGTGTATTTTGTGTGGTGTTTGTATACTGGTGTGTTATGTAATTAATAAGACATATATAAAGCTGCCACTTTATAACTGCTGGCAGTGATGACCGACTATCAAGACGTCCTGCTTTGATGCAACCCTGCATTGATTGGACACCTGACCCTGACCCATGACGTTTAAAAAAAATTATTATTCAATTGAACTTAGAATGGGATGAAAATAAATTCAATTCAAATCAAATGGAAGACCAATTAGGTACTGTCCTGCAATGGAGTCATCAGAAGGAACTCGAACAAGCAAATAGCAAAGATGAAGTCATCAGGTGGAACCTGGATAGGATTCACATTTCAGCTGCTTCTCCTCTACCCTCAAATCCATCCAGGCACAGCCAAGTGAGCCTTATTTAAAAAAGAAAAAAAATCAAAAAAAAGATTAAGACCCCAGATCAAAAAAAATTCAAATAATTCTAGTTGCCAGACCATGCATCCGATCAAGTTCAAAGTTAAAACACGTACTCCCCATTACTACTCGATCATAATTGTGAAGTTTCATATCAATTGATAAAGTGGTTCCAGAGAGAACATTATTTACTATTTTTCTTCAATCCAATATGGCTGCCAAACCATGTATGGAAGAAAAAGTAATGAAATTCATGTACTCTTAATTTTAATTGTTGCTGGTGCTTTATAAATTTAATTTTTATGCTACAAGTCAAATTGGCTGTCAGTTATGTTTCCCTTTACCCAAGAGTCTTTTGACCTAAATGTTGATAAAAGGAATGTCTTGCAATGGAACAATGTGACCTGGTTGATAACACCAACTTTTGCCATGATTATGTCATTCTCTTTCACCAAGTAGACACGTATTGCAGTTGGAGTTCTTTTGCCTAATGCTTATCAGCCCCCTCCACTCCCACAAAAGCATATACTGTAAATGCCAGGAAATGTAATTTTAGCTGAGTGCAAATCATTGTGGATGTTTACCATCTCAGTGATTTGGACTCCATGGTTCCATGAAAGAATAAATGTTCTCTGTAATGCATTTTTCATTGTGGACAGTGAATTAATTGTTTCTTACAAATTTGAGTAGTAGGATTTACACCGATTCGGTTAACAACAAAATTCCACAACGCATGTGACATCAATTATTCCTAAACAAACTTAGACACCCATGGCTTGGGGAACATTTCTGTGAACTTTCTCCTCAATCTCTCTAGACATTGTGGAGAAGATGATTTTTTTTATCAGTTTCAGGGTAAATCCAATCTGGCTCCTGGTATTTTGATCTTTCCTTCCGAGTGTTGCAGTACCAATGTGGTGTTCCATAGTTCCATTGCTTTCTCTATCAGTTTAATTATTTGGGGTTGATTTTGTACAATTGCATGCATTGTATCATCCATGAATGTGACACACGATCAAAAGCTTTTTTGTAGTCTATCCAGGCTGTGGACATGTTCGTTCTTCTAGTTTTACAGTTTTCAAGTATGGTCTTTTTTTGTAGTCGGTGGTTTATTGTTCCATAGCATCCTCTTTTACATTCCTTTTGTTCTGCCTCTCAGCTTCCTTCTTGTATTAGGTGGTGGTACATTATTTCTGTGATGATTCCTTTCAGAAGTTTTCTGTTGTTGGTAGACAGATTATTGGTCTATACTTGTGAGGTAGTTGGGTTTCCTCTGATTTTGGGGTGAGGAAGGTTTTACCTTCTGTGAGCCATTCATCCATTACCTCTTCCCCTTGGATAAGTTTTTTGAATGCTTGAGCGTACTGATTGTGGAGAGCATCGAGTTGCTTTAGCCAGAAATTTGGAACTCCATCCAAGCCTGGGTTTTTTTAAGTTTGGCATTTTTGAAAGTTGTTTGTTTTATTTTTTCTTCATCTGTTATCACTGGGCACATTTCTTTTCAGTGTTGCTTTTACTTTTCAAATTGTTGGATCCCATCCAATCCTCCATCCATCCATCGGGACCATACTTTGTGCAGAGCGTTGGTGCTGTTAAAGCAGTCTCCTTGGCTATTGGGCACAATACTGGATGTGTCGCCACTCTGACGCAGGATACCAGCAATATGGTACTCATTTTGCTGACCTCAGAAGGATGACAGGCAGAGTCAACCCCACTTGGTATTAATTCAAAAGCCGAGTGGGATTTGAACTCAGGATCCTAGGATCGCAAGCCCACCGCCCCAACCATTAAGCCAACACCAGGCATAATCCTCCTCCTTATTGTTATTTTGGGTCTTCATAGATTCCATCTAAAGGTTTTCATGTCTATCCTTTTCGGGGGGGGGGACTTATTACCCTTGCTGAAGGAGAGGGTATTGCATTTGGGTCCGTTTATTTATTTGTCCACACAGAACTTTCGTGTTTTCTCTGCAACTACCTGACAGATCGAGACGAAATTTTCACCATTGGTTTGACCACTCATGTAGAATGTTTTAATAATTATGACATCATAGGTCACGTGGTGTGGCAGCCAAGTTGGGAAACGGAACAACTTTGGACCTCTGTATCTCTGAAAAAGCACCATGGAAAAATTGCAAACTTGGCACATTGCAAGTACTCCTCATGGGGTATGAGTGCAATTTCTTATGATGTCATAGATGCCTTTGTTATGACATCATAATTGCATTTGTTGAACACTCCATCCAATCAGTATGAAAATATTTGAGGGTCATCTCGTGATGAAATGGTCCACAAATTTTTTTGATGACATCATAGTTCACATGATTCGGCAGCCATATTGTTTTTTAATTTAAAAAAAACCTTCAAAAATCTTTTTCTCTGAAATGGCTGAACAGATCGTGGTTAGACACCTATGACCGCATATCCAAGAGGAACAAAAGGATCACAAATATGATGTCATAGGTCACATGGTTTGGCAGCCATATTGGATTTACCCTAAAGCATATAAAAATCTTCTTCTCCAGAACAGCTGGACAGATCCAGGGGAAACTTCACATAAATGTTCCTCAAGGTATGCGTGTACAAGGTTGTTAAGGAATAATTGATGTCACATGGTTTGGCAGCCATATTGTAGTGAAAAAAAAAGTGAAATAATGTTCTCTCTGGAAGTGCTTAATCAATTGACATGAAACTTCACAATTATGATCCAGCAATAATGGGGAATACATGTTTTAAATTTCAACTGAATTGGACGCATGGTTTGGCAGCCAGAATGATTTGATTTTTTTTTTAAACTGGTTCTTTTTGTTTTTTTTGATTTTTTCACAAGGCTCACTTGCCTGAATGGGTTTGCGGGTAGAGGAGAAGCAGCTGAAAAGTGAATCCCATCCAGGTTCCTCCTGGTGACTTCATCTTTTCTTTTTTTCTTGTTTGGGTTCCTTCTGAATACTTCAATGCAGCACTCACTGTACCAATTTGGTTTTCCATTTGATTTGAATTGAATAAATTTTAATCCCATTCTGAATTCAATTGAATAATAATAAAAAATGTCATGGGTCAGGGTCAGGTGTCCATTCAATGTGGCGTTGCATCAAAGCGGGATGTCTTGGTACCCGGTCATCACTGCTAGCAATTATAAAGTGGCAGTTCGAGTTATGTCTCATTAATTACATAACTCACCAATGCACAAAGACCACACAACATACACTACACAAACACAATGCAAAATACACCACACGTAACGATACAAACACCACACAACACAACACACAAGAGAAGTCTTGGCGATGGTCTGCAATCTCTGATTGCTCTTTTTCTTGGTACATCTTGCTTTTGTTTCCTTTGTTCATGGTGGAATATCTTTGGGTTGCTTTCAAACAACTAGTTTTTTTTTCTCCCTTGCTTAACTTCATCATCGTTTTTTAAAATCTTCCTTGCTACCATTTCTATTTTGAATTTGTTTTCAGCAACCTTTTTCCTCCAGTTCTTTATCCTCAGATATATATATATATATATATATATATATATATATATATATATATATATATATATATATATATATATATATATATATATATATATATATATATATATAATGAGCATGCATCGGCTCACTATGCTCACCTCTCCACACGACATTGCAGAGATTGATGTCATAGATTTGCTGTGTTGACATGATTTACACCAATCATAATACAAACATTTCCTTTCCACAAAGTTATTTGTAATACTGGTTCACGGGCCCAGCAGTGACCACTATTTTCGTTGTGTCTGTGTGTCTGTCTGTCTGTCTGTCTGTCTGTTTGTGACTCTCTCCAGAGCATAGCACCATGACATTTGATGCGATCTTGATGAAATGGTCATATGCTAGATATCATGGTCTAGTTGTGTCTTTTTGTATGAGGGGCGTCCCACGCCCCTTGTGGGCGGAGCCACGCCCACTTGAACTTTTTATTTATTTTGATTTTTTTTTTTTTGATTTGATTTTTTTTCTCGATTTTTTTTCTCTCGCAATTTCATTTCCTAGAAGCTGTGCGTAATGTCCATAAGTACAACATATAAAAAAATCCGATTTGATTTGGTCAATTTTGACGGAAGAGATTGGTTTTTACGGTGGGGCTTCCTCAAAAGCTTCCACTAACTAAATTGTACCTATCATCGCATTGTTCAGTAATGCCCGTGAACCATCGTCGCCTCCTGGCCAGTTGATATTATATTTATTTGAAATTTAATTTGTGAAATAAGAAGGTCCAAGTGGTCTACATGGTGAAGAGTCCAGGGTATCTAATCTACCTGAAGGGTGTAATGGGTCTAAATTGTGTGAAGGTCTAAGAGGTCAAAAGGGTCTTAGAGGTCTTCAGGGTCTTTTGAGACATTTGTGTCTTTTGTGACTCTTGGGTCTTTTGGGACTTTTGGGTCTTTGGGTTATTTTGAGTCCTTTGCATCTTTTTGGTGTTCGGGATCTTTTGGGTCTTCAGATCTTTTGGGTCGTCAAGGTCTTCAGGGTCTTTTGGTCTTTTTGGTCTTCAGAGTTTTTTTGTCTTTGGGGTATTCATGGTCTCTTTGGGTCTTTGGGTCTTTTAGATCTTATGGGTCTTCAGGGTATTTTGGGGTCTTTGGGGTCTTCAGGGTATTTCGGGTCTTTGGGGACTTTTGGGGTCTTCAGGGTCCTTGGGAACTTCTGGGTCCTCAGTGACTTTTGGGTTATCTGGGTCCTTGGGGTCTTTTGGGTCTTGGGGAATTAACGGTCAAACAGGATGTGATTAAAAGGTAAATAGTCTTCACAGACTGACGGATGGCTTCACCACCTCACCGACCATGCATTTCGTATCTTATATATTACTTCCGAGTTTGTGGTTTCATGTCACACTATCTTCAACTTTGTTCTGTGCTCGAGTAACGTGATATTCGGCTTACATTATCTCAAAGACCATATGAGGTGCATGGTACAAAAAAAGTAAATAAAATGGTTCTGAAACATGAAATCGTATTCCACTTACTGCATTAAAGTAAAATTACTACTGATACTCTGCATCAGTTCCTTTCTCAAACACACCCACCCCAACATGTCGCGCAGAGCGCCAGAGCGCGGGTTATGCTAGTGTGTATATATATATATATATATATATATATATATATATATATATATATATATATATATATATATATATATATATATATATACATAAGATTTTTTTATACGAGTAGGGTATGCTTACTGTTCAGTAACTATGCTTCGAACTATGCTTCCCCATTCTCTGGAGTTGCTCAGCTATATTTTTTTTATCCCGCCCCTCCCGAAGGGAGGGAGCGGGATATTGTAATCATCCGGTTTGTTTGTCTGTCTGTCTGTTCGCAACTTTACGGCAAAACGGCTTTTGCAAACACTATCAAATTTAATCCCCACGTGGGCAATGAACCTTAGACGACCCCATTAACTTTTGGGTCCAATTGTATCAAAGGTCAAGGTCACATAAAGATCAAAATCGTTTTTCGCTCATAATTTCGTCAAAAATGATCTGATTTACTTCAAACTAAGCTTATAGTGAACCTTATTCTATTTGTCACTTATAATCCTACCCATTCCTATATTGAAAAATGCATATTTGTGCATATATTTATTCTATTCTTTATAATCATAATTCAGGTTTAGGATGTATCAAATTTAAATCTGATCCCCAAAATAACTTTATGCCTTAAATGGGCAGGATTTGTTGTGCCTTGCACCACTTGTTTCTTTTTTCTCCATTTATTTATAGTGTCATTTACTGACGCTTTCCGACACTTCTGTGATTTTTCCTGGTGTATAGGGTTTGAGATTTGTCGGCACACAAAATTTCAGCTTTCCACATCACCCAAAATGTGCCAAACCTGAATATCAGTCAGTGAGTGAGTCATTGAGTCAGTCAGTGAGTGGTTAGAATGAGCTTTATGTATTCGATAATTTTTGGATTCTCTCTAATAGCTGTGGGCTTCTATTTCCAGAAATAAACTGTTGCATTTGTTTTGTTTCCTTTCTCAGTTGTTCTCTCCAATTCATCCTTCTCCGTTTCCAAGGTGGTACACGGTCTTTGTCTGTAGGGCCTGGTTTATTATTCTTGTGGCGATGTTTGCCTGTCACTTTTTCTTGATTGAGCAATTCTGCTGCAAATGTTATGGTATTTATTTACGTCAATCTGGTTGACCTTGATACGACTTTTCTGAGTGCTGTGTTGGTTCTCCTCACCAATATTTTTGTTATTATATATTTTGTTGAGTTGAGGTCTTTCTTTGAGTGGTGTCAGCCTCATCTCCTATTTTGTTGGCCAGCTCTTCCACCAGTTCACGCTATTCTTTATCTTCCTTGTCCTCTTCGTTTCCCTCATTCTGTCATTCTCCATCCTCTTCCTGCCCATCATTATCTGCCCCTCCTTGCACTTCATTTTCCACTCCTTAGCTCTGTCATTCTCCCTCCTCTTCATGCCCATCTCTATCCACCCTCCCATCCTTATCATCCCCCCCCACCGCTGGTGCAAGTTCCTCCTGGTTCATGTTAGTGGGTCGGATCCATTCCTCTCCATGCAGTGGTTCCGTATCCACTCCTTCTCACTCCATCACCTGTCTTCCCCGCTGCTGGGTCTGTGATGCCATGCTACGGTTTTTCCACCCAGTCTCTCCCCATGCCCTCACGGTCACCTCCTGACTCTCACTCTATTCACCTCCTGATGCCTCCTCGACTTCCATTCTCTTCAAATCTTCTGCTGCTTGTTCTCTGCTTTGTCTGTTATCTCGTTTATTCTTTTTCTATCGAATGAGTAATGACCTATATGCTGTCGATGCAATCCTGGCAAATCTATAGAATGGGACCGTCTCTATTCTCGTCGCCAGTTTTGTTTTCCCCAACTGCTCCATGAATCTTTTCCTCCTGCCTTTCTTCCCCCAAAGCTCATGGACTGAATAGAACTGACATTTAGGGATGATTTCTTTCTCCTCTGCTCCATTTTACTTTCATTACATTTCTTCTGTGGAACTTGATCTTTTCTTTGCCAAAAATAAGAGTCTTTTGACTCCGTAGTCCATGCAGATTCCTGTCTCTCTGTGAGACAATCTTTTTCTTCACAAGAGGCAGTGCAGGCTATTTCTTTTTCAGCGTAAATCTGTGATCGGATCCGCGACTGCACGGACACATACACAGCATTTCTGTGCAGAGTCTGTGTTCCAATATATCGTTTTTTATTTTATTATATTTTGAACACAAATTCCTCTTCCCTTCTTCCTGCCCCATCCCCCATTCTTCGCCTCCTCTTTCTGTGCCCCTCCCATCGTCCTGCCCCTCCCCCATCCTCTCCCGGCATCTCAGTGCCATTTGTTTCCCTTGGTATTTTATCACTTCAGAACTACCTCTTATATGTGGATGGCTCATGAGACCTTCAACTTTCATTGCTATCCTTGCTATCATTTCTATTTTGAGTTTGTAGTCATCACCCAAGCACTTGAGGTCTTTGGCTTCAATTTTGTATTTTTTATTCTTTGGAGTGTGTGTGTGTGTGTGTGTGTGTGTGTGTGTGTGTGTGTGTGTGTGTGTGTGTGTGTGTGTGTGTGTGCGCGCGCGCTCCATTACGAGTCTTGGATGATGTTTAAAAAAGGCAAAACAAAAACCCCCAAAAATGTTCTCTCATGCAAGCTCCACTTGAAGCAAAAGGAGAGTGTGAATCTCAATAGGTATATACAAAAATAAGCTACAGTGTGGCAGACAGGTATGGGGAGGGTGGTATAAAATATCAAAATAATAAAACTTTGACAGAATGTAGAGTTAGTTATGCTTTTGTGTTTTTTCATCTACGGTTCTCACATTTTGTAAAAATTGTGACATTCATTTTTTAATTCATGAAGACATGCAATATCCTTGACAAATCAACAATTTCACTCACTCTTCCAAGCATGTTTGATGTCAGAATTGAAAGATTAACCTTGTAAGTTGGCGATTCCTTGGATAGTCAAAGTAAGCAGACATACAACGCAAAATGTAAGGAAAGTAAGAGTGACAGCCATTCGCACCTGGCACACCAAGTCTGTTGGTTTCGCCAGAAATAAAACACTTGCAATGAAACATCCCATTAATGCAACAAGCAGTGTAATGTTCAAAGAAACATTTTTTATCTGCATTTCAAACAGCTTTTGGTGGCAAAACATGAGTGGCATTATTATTGCAGTTATCACTACACTCACAAAAATAATAGCCAAGTGTGCAAGACCCAGTGGGTCAGAAAATGATAAGTACTCCTTCAGCATTGGTACACAGTCACTCCGCTGCTCATTTGACCATGTGTAGATCGGACAAGGATGACAATCTTGAGAATCTTTTTTGTAGAGAGAGCAAAGAAAGTTGAAGAACAGAATGTGAATCCGATGAGATCTAATTCAGGTATTTGTAAATACATAATGCAATTTCTCTTTTCTTTTCAGTGTATTTCCTCTCGCTAACCCTTTCCCAGACAATATATTTTAAACAGTGATGCAAGCAAGGTTCATGGAGGTTAAACAAATATTGTATGGCATGTGGGGATAGAGCACGATGATACATCATTGTAACCTTGCATGCTGAAAGGGGGCATTTGTAAAAATTGGACATACAAACATCAAGCAGTCTCTGAGATTTGAACCTTGTGATCACAGCATTATGAACCAAGTGTTCAGGATGGAAGTACCAAACAGGCAAATCAACTTTTTGCTTCTTTACAAAAGTTGCAATAACCAAGTCACTTTTGAGAATCATAGGTATCCAGACAGTGAGAGGCATTTGTTATTCGGACATTAGAGAGTGTTGTTACCTTTTTGGAATGCAAAATTTATAGACTCATGGAAGAGCGAGGTGACGTTCCTTAATTCAAGCTTTCCACTCAAATCCTCACTTTCATGCCCCATTGTTTCCGATAAACGGGCCTTCCAAAATCTGTTCAAGACCATTTTCCCCTCCATTTAAAAAAGTGGTGGTTCATTGTTATATAATATTGACTAAAAAAGATTGGGAGTTAAATGGTTAGGAAAAATGGGATGGAGAGGGAAAATATGTGATCCTTTCCAAAAAAGGTCCCACAATCTATAGTGTCTCAAATAGTTTTTCTGAACCAAACTCCAACTGCTTGGCCAACCTGTTTTCAAAAGGAAGTCGATTCAATTTTAAAATTTAGTCGTAGGTATGAAAGGTGGGTCTCTTGCACCTCAAAGACAGAATGCTCTGGGCTCAATTGCCTTGGATGGCAACCCTTGTGGGAGAAGGAAAACTCAGATTTCAAACCCCATTGCTCAGTGTAGGTTATATCCCAGTTAGATGAGTATCGTAAGCCTTGCTGATGGCAAGCCATGTAGTTAGAAGTCCACTATAACCAAATCCGCTATGTTTGAAAGCAATTGACAGGCATTTTTATCATCTGTAGTATGTTCGGGATCCACTGCAGCTGATGTGCATCCAAATGTCCTCCCTCTGTCTAGCCTTTAGTTCAACCACAGCTTATCCATGAGGGGGCAAGAAAGGACATGGGCAGCTTTATTTCTCATTATCCTGTGTTTCAGCGTATGTGTTGAAAACTTTGATGTGATAGTCGCTCTCTGGTGTTTGGAGCTTGCTACAACTTTGGCAGCTACCAAAGTGACCAAGCAGTTATATTTAGGGATGGCTTGAGGCTTCAAGGGAATTTGCAGAAAAACAAACAGCTTTCAAGATAACATAAACCATGCAACCTGGTGGCCTTGGAATGGCCTTCCGGAACCCTATGTTCGGTGTAACTTCAGTCTTTTAATGGCAGAGATGGGGACCTGAGATTATGTGACAGATTATGACTGATATACCTCTGTTTGGGCCTCCAGATCTCTGGTGGAAAGCTTGTGGGAATATTGGCTCTAACAGTACCCTCTAGTAGGCACAGCAAAATCAGGAAAACTGATGACTCGCCAACAACACGTAAGGCAAAAATAACTCCACAAACCAACAACTCCCCTCCACCAGATTGCCTAAAGAGCTTGCAACAGAACCATTCATCATCTAAAGGATGCTCAAGGGAAATGAAGTGGTACCACTATGTTTAAAATTATCAATTTTATAAGCCTGAAGAACCTAATCAGAGCTATTCACAATGATCAGAAATCAGTTGCATTACACCACCTGTGATATTGGAGAATGTTCCATCTGAGCAGGGAAAACACTCAAAGCAGCACACTGGCTCACCAGTTTGCAATACTTTGCGATGACCTTGGGGACACGGCTCATGACATATTGATTTAGGCTCCTAAAATAAAACAAGAAAACAATGTTATGAGCAGTTACAATGCAGTTGAGTGATAATAATTCTTACATGTGCAGCACATTTCTTAAACTATCTCATATCAGGCAAAAATGACACAAACTCAAAGCTCTTGTCACACTCCATTTTTATTTCACCTGGAACATAGTCCCGGGGAGCTTATGGGATGGTCCATCATCAGTCAGTCAGCCAATCAGTTAGTCCATCCGTCCATCAACACATGGAACTTCTATGAAACTACATACACAATTTTGATGAACCTTGACCACAACCTTCATCACCTGTGATGTACCAAATTTGTTCACACCAATAAAAAATTAAGAAATCGAGGTCTAAGGAGATTTTTTTTGAGGGGGGGGGGGTTGCCCCCCAAGATAGGTATTTGCTTTCTTATCAGAAACGACATAATTTTGATGAAACATGATCACAAACTTGATCACCCTACATGTACCAAAGTTTGTTCAGCCTATATATATAAAAAGGGGCAATAGGGCATGGGCGTTCACCTGGTTCACCTCAAATCCTCAAGACTGCATGGGGTATGTATTCTATGAATACCATCTAGTTGCATCTTGTTATTGGGTCTTTTTATCTGTATTACTTCCTTACTTATCCTCTTGGCCAAATGGAACATGAGGTTGCTACAAGCTTTCAGCATTTATCTCCATGTTTAGCTACATTCTGTGCCTCACAGCATGAAAGATCCATCTTCTGAAGATAAGCTACTATTGTATTATAATTATACGAAGTTGATTTTGGCCTGTCTGGTTTCCTCCATTCTGAAGGGGTCCATCCAAAAGCAACCTTTGGGATTCAGTCAGGGGACATTCTAAGCACATGGCCAAACCATCGGAGGCAACGATACTTAATTTCAACAAATTTCATAAAACCCAGTTATGGTTTTAAACAGAAAAGTGTTTTCCTTGTGTTGCTTTTCTTGGTTGAATTACACAGCTTTCTTTGGTTGGAAGAGCATGGGGGTTAATTAATTGAAATCCGAGCCACCTGGGGAAATTGATGATGTGAGAGCTGATTGGTTATTCCCTCAAATTACGGGTGAGGGATGTAATTTGGTCTTGTTATTTTTATGTTAAATGCTGTTGGCATCGCATATGTTTCATGCTTGGGAGCCTCGGTGGTGCATGTTTCTGTCTCTGCTGTTGCTGATGACTTGCCAATAAGTGATGAAACCAGTCTAGCATCTGACGGGGACATTGAAACTCAGTTCAATGCCCATCTGAAGAATGGCACACTTTGTGAAGCAACACTTCCTGTGAAACACCACTCTGACAGTTTGTTTTTAGCCAGTTTTGGAATCCAAACAAAGCTATACAGTTCAAAGGTAAGTTGTAATAAGTCTCTATACCATGTTGTTGGATTGAATCCTTACAAACTCGTAATTGAATTTTGCACCATCTGATATGCAATCAGAGATGAGGCTGTGATGTTACCTCACTTTAGCTCAAGCTGAATATTAATATATAGTGTTATGGCTGTGGAAATTCGCAGAGCACCATATTGGTCCTTAGATCAGTTATGCCGATAAGTCTGTGTTCAGATAGATTTCCCCACCGTTGTCTAATGGCATTTATTCGTGTCACCCAGGCTGTGATCTTTGAGGTAGCCGTTTTTCTTTTACTATCTTTATTTTGGACCAACCACAACGCCAACCACCAACCACCTTCTCCACCACGCCAACCACCAACCGCCCTCTCCACAACCACCTCCAGCACCAACATTGCTCTCATCAACCGCTTCACAACAACCACTGCCACCACCAACACCTTCTCCACCACCGCCTTCACACAACCACCTTATCCACAAGCGCCCAACCACACCACCCTCACGACCACCACACAACGCCAACCACGCCACCATTACAACAACCACGATCACCTCAACCACCAACCACGATCGCCTCAACCACCAACCACAACGCCTCAACCACCACTGCGTTTTCTACCTCGGCACATGGTTGCCAGAGGCCTGGCCTTCGTCGAGGGAAAGCAGGCGGCCCCCGTTCCCCCCCTCCCCCGAACGAATGGCGTCTCTGCAGTGGATTTCACCCTGCGAGGGACAAAGAGAAGAACCAAGACAACTACCGCGGCGGCGCGCGCCCCTAATTTGGCGGGAAAACGCTTCCTTCTGGAAGTTTCCCGTGTGTTCTGGAAGGAAGGGCGGGAGTTGAGAAGGGGCGGGGCGTGGGTATAAAGCGGAGGAACGCGAGTGCGGAGAAAAAGAGTGGGAGAGTCGTGACCGTTGACACAAGGATCGGAGTCGAGGTGGCGAGAGAGTCTCGGGGTGTGGTGCTGAGGAGGATCAGGAACGAGGTGGCAGGATCGTGTGTGCTGAGGGGATTGCGAGGAGGGCACTCTGAATCGCGCTCTCGTTTGCAGGGTCGTCAAGTCGGAAGAGACGCCAGCGGTGAAGGCTGGGTCTGGAGAACGGAGCCCAAGACTTCACCACCCGGTCCAGTTTTCCTTTTCATTTTCTTTTGGGCTTTGTATGTGTGTTTGTGGCGCTGTCTATAAGTAACACTGTTTAAGTGACTGTATATACTTGCATTTCTTATAGAGAACGGCTGTTAGCTTTTGTTTCTTCTTACTCCTCTTCTCCCCTTTCCTTCTCCCCTTCCCCCGTTGCATGATCCCCATCAATTATGTGCTTGCTTGAATTTGTGTGTAAATAAATGTGCCTGTCTAAATGTTAACCTGTTCGTCGCGCCATTTTCCCTCCATTGAACTGCCGTATTGCATTTCAGAATAATAGCGGGCTTTTTAATAGCCGATAATAGAATCGGGTCCAACGAGGCCTCGCAATAATACCCCGCTCGGTTATCCTAAAATGGAGCGAGCTGCCTAAAGCGGCTCGTGTCCAAGCAGGCCTTCGTGGAGGTACAATCTCTCAGTAATCTACCCGCGCGAGTAATTAGGTATATCGACAATTCGGCGATTGACCCTGTCGCACGCGGGTAGAATATTGACAAAGTTGTGGTGTGCTCAAAAACACACCCGTGGCTGGTTTCCGGTGTTGATCCGGAAAGCCGCAACAAGATTGTCCGTTCGGTGGGCGAAGCGGCCGCTATTGGTCAAATGCGGTCGTTCGCACGCCGGCGGGCGAGAATCTACAACAATATATATATATATATATATATATATATATATATATATATATATATATATATATATATATATATATATATATAGTTCAACAATGTTAAGAATGTATTTCGAAAAAAGAATGCAATTCAGTAAGTCGTTGGTGGAGGAATGAAGTGGAAAATGAACAACAATCATTCTTACCCCTTGTTTCTCGCTATTCCACCAAATTGCTGTTTTGTTCACCAAAAATCCTTGACCCTCAGGTGAATCAAATGATCCCACGACTTGGAAATGAATTTGTCCATCTGAGCCCAACTGCGAGTTCACCAGCTCATACTGGACAGGGGGGTCTCCATACTCATCAAATTCTTGTACTTTCCCCAAGTTATTAACAAATCTCACATGTTTGATATAGTACAAAAGCTACAACGCAAATAATATTGCATTGTCATTAAACACATAAACTTTCCAAATAATGCAGATGTAAAATAGAAAATCAAAACAATGAACTCACTTGCCATGGTTTGAAATTGTTCTTCTCCACACATGAGCTATTTGCAAAAGGGCCGTGTTGGGGTACGCACTCGTGTAGCATTTGCAATGCAAATGCAATGGTATACACTGCCAGGTAGATATTATAACCATACCGGAGCTGTGAAACATCTGTGAGCTCCGTTTCGACATTCTCTAAACTGTCAGAACTATTACAAATTTTCTTCATCTCACTGGCATGATTCCATGAGCAATTGAAAATCACTTCCCAGATATCGAGTAAAAAAACATCGAAATTATCCTGATTTACTTGGTTTGAATCGTCATCAAAATGTTCACTTTGTGTATTGTTGTGTCGAGGAACCAGATTCAATAACTCTTTCGTTGTTTCCTGGTTAACCAACCTTTGTGCATGGTACATATTTCTGTTATATCCTTGAGAATAACATGCACTACAATTCAATTTCTCATTTTCATCAACTCCATTTTGTGGGCTGAATTTTGATTTGCTTGATAGTGCCTTATCTTTGAATTGAAACATGCTGTCCTTGCTTTCGAGTTGTATTTTATGCAGACAAAAGTTCGATGTTTTCTGTTCAAACATTTCATTATTTCCAATTTGAGGTTTGAGACGCTTCAGAAACTCCTGCAGACCTGGAACAAACCCTGTCCTCATTTCAAATCCAAATGATCCTTGATAGATTGCAACAAAGCGAGGTGTTTTGAGAAGGGGAGAAGCGATAAATCCCATCCAGGTCTTATCAGTAATATTTTGAGTTAAGAGGAGATCCCCAAATGGAATGATATCCTTATATTGCCACAGGACAAGCATAACTTTTGCCTTTGTTTTCCTCAGGATATTCCCTGGATGAAGCACAATCAGACACACATTGATATTTCATCATGCATTTGTAGCACAAGTATATTTTCTGCTCTTCTGAGACAATGCAATGCAATGTTGCGAAGTGGTCTATTTGTACAAGGATGGTTTCAAATGATTTAATGACTCACAAGTAAATATATATATATATCTCTCTCTCTCTCTCTCTCTCTCTCTCTCTCTCTCTCTCTCTCTCTCTCTCTCTCTCTCTCTCTCTCTCTCACTCTCTCTCTCTCTCTCTCTCTCTCTCTCACTCACTCTCACACTCTCACACTCTCACACTCTCACACTCTCACACTCTCACACTCTCACACTCTCACACTCTCACACTCTCACACTCTCACACTCTCACACTCTCACACTCTCACACTCTCACACTCTCACACTCTCACACTCTCACACTCTCACACTCTCACACTCTCACACTCTCTCACACACACACACACCGGTTCCACAGGCCCTGACTTTGTATAAAAAAAGTCATAGGTTGGCAACCAATGTACAGGCATGATGGGCCCAATGGTCTCTTTCTGTGTTGAAGTATCTTGGAAGGGAAGTCATCGATTATATATTGCGAACGTTGGTTTCTGTCCGTGTATTCGTCTGTCTCTCGTTTATGGTGGCCACTTCCCATTCTGTGTTTGAAAAGCTCAACATTCACTTTGGAAATGATGAGAGAACAGGTGTTACCAATAAGCTTGTAGCGTACTTGCGAAGTGACTTAAGCACTCAAGCAAGCACTCCAACAAAACGGTTGATAAGGAACGGTTGGATTGGCAAATTATAGCAAGCTTATTGGAAATGCAACACACCTCAGGTATAAATATTGTTCATATAAAATTTTATTTTGCATGCAGGATATTTTGCTTCTTTTTAGACAAATTGAATCTCCGCCGCCTGATGTTGCACCAACATTTTGCGGCGAGCAGTACACGTAGCTCAGAGCTCTGGCTTTGAGGGAAACCAAGAGTCCAACACCATTCACCTTGTTAAAATCCAATAAACAATTTAAATTGACAGATTAACTTAAACTTTTCCTGTCACTGGGGACAGATACATTTGCTTGCTTTTCCCCATCACTGATGATGAGTACTTTTCCTCGTATATATGTATAAACAATACAATTCATGAAAAATCTCACATTTAATATTAATGTATCCAGGTTTTTAAACTCGCAGGATAGTTTTGGAAACAAATAAACCAATCTCTCAAGCCTTTTTGCTCTGTTTTTTACATCAATAAGCAGCGCAAAATATTATTTTGCACCTGAATTCAACGATTTTTTAAAACACCTCGTTCACACAAATGGTAACTCTTCCAGCTGTCTGGTGTCAAATAAGTCACGGGTTATCATATATTGATAATACACGAGTGTCTCAAGAGTATGCATAATGATTAATCCTTGCTATAATTCATGGACCGGTGTTTGTTTGTTTGCTTGTTTGTCACACTACTCCTCCTACAGTTGTGGACCAGTTGCATCCATCCGTGCTACATAGGATCAGCATAACATCAATTCGTGTACAAGGGTGTTTATTAGATCCTCGTGGAGGATCTCTAAGTCTTACTCACGTTGTTGTTCTTGTGGACTTTTTTGTTTCACAGCCTCCAGTTTTCATCGAAACTTCCTGAAACTTGGCGTATATATGTAAAAATACCCTGCGCAGACGGTAACCATCTCCGATTTTGAAAATTCCTCCGAGAAAAAAAAGTTATGACGTCAAAATATCTCCGCTAATAGAAATCACCTAAAAAATTATCTCAAACTAGGAAAGCTTTTTGAATTCTGTTTACGGGAATCGAACAAGGCATTAGCAGAGATGAATTACCGCAATATGATAAATCACTATGACGTCATATCAATTTTTATGAAGTCATTCCAATTTTTTGACATTTTTTGTTTTTTGTTTCATTTGTTTCACAGCCTGCAGTTTTCATTAAAACTTCCTGAAACTTGGCATACACATGTAAAAATACCCTGCGCAGACGGTAACCATCTCCGATTTTGAAAATTCCTCTGAGAAAAAAGTTATGACGTCAAAATATCTCCACTAATGGAAATCACCTAAAAAATTATCTCAACCTAGGAAAGCTTTTTGAATTATGTTTGTGGGAATCGAACAAGGCATTAGCAGAGATGAATTCCCGCAATATGATAAATCACTATGACGTCATATCGATTTTTTTATAACGTCATTCCTATTTTTTGACATTTCTTGTTTTTTGTTTCATTTGTTTCTGCACAACCCAGAGTTTTCATCGGATCTTCATGAAACTTGCCATGTATATGGAGAAAGCCCATGCGCAGGCAGTAACCATCTCCGATTTTGGAAATTCTTCCTAGAAAAAAGTTGACGTCATAATATCGCCGCTAATGGAAATTGCCTATACCATGATCTCCGAAACTCGGCAAGCTGTTTGAATTTTGGTTACGGGAATCAAGCCGGGCATTAGCACAGATAATTTATCGCAAACCTGATACATCACAATGACGTCATATTCGTTTTTATGACGTCATCATTTAGAGGACGAGGATCTTAGCTCATTCGAGCTTGTTATCTTTGCTGGTGGTCTTGAGGGGTGGGGGGAGGACGTAAATGCAAATTCTCTGTGCAAGTGTGTATCGTGTCGCTCCACTCGAGGTGGGAGAGGGTATTACAAGTCTCCACCATTTCCAGTACAATTTTCCTGTCCCCACATTTTTCAATGCAGTGAGGTATTTTGAATTATAAGCAGTAAGTATCTTTTTGCTTCATGCATGTAACCAGGGTTATGTTTGTATTTTCAGGAGCAACTGAGGCAGCTGTCAGTTACTGATACACCACGCAAATAAAGGTATATGTCAGAAGAATGTGTTGCATGCTTGTAACAAGATCGCCCACAGGGTGGGTACTCTGCTAGTAGCTGATAATTGTTTTCTCTGTTTAGACACCTCTTAGATGATTTTTGTAATCATCTTTCTTGAGTTTTATGATGTAGTTGATCGTTAACTCTGCATTACTGATGGCATCCCTAAATGGTTCAATACGCATTCTTCAATGATCTCCATTTTAAGAGGAAAAAAACAAATTGAACTATTTTATGTAAGACTCTACCCTATGTTCTACACTCTATAATTCTGAAGAAGGCAGTGGTGCTGCTCCAGCTATAATTGTTGATGGGTGTGTCATCTGAAACCTCTTCCAACTGCATCAATTGCTCCACACTCACATTTTCCTCCACATCAACATTCCACCAATACAGACTAGTTTATTATTGAAACATGAACCTCCAAGGTTTCATATGAGTAGTGAACTTTTTTGGGAAATCAACATTTGCAAAAAAGCAACCCAGACTCATCAGCCTCATGATCTCCACCATTTGCCCATTATTTAACCTTCACAGCTGCTCATCCTTCACAAGATATTCTTCCATTGAAACATTGAAGGTGTCTCCCTTATCTGGCCTGGCATGACTTCCACCCACATTTCCATTTTAGACATCATACAATGTCGTATTCTCAGACTGGTATTTCCCCTCATCTTGCTGCTGCTAGTGATTAATTATGATCATGCAGTTGCCATGTTGTGCTCTTGACATTTTCAGTTGCCTTTTCTTCATTTTTGCCCCATCAGTTCTGTGGACAATATGAAGAATATGCATAATCCATTCCTTCCTTTCTCATTACTCTTCCAAATTGACACGATCAACTCCATTCATTTTTAGTATTTTGGTCCTCCTCTGGAAATCTGTGACATCCTCAATTCTATCACTTGTATCAATTTAAAAAATTGCTTGCAATAACCATCTCTTGAGTAACCTTGTTATATTATTTGTCTCTGCTCTTTTAATCTGAAAGACTATCCTCCCCTTTCCCACATTTCTTCAAATCCCATTCTACTGCCATTCCTCATTCTGTTTGACTGAAAGCTATTTTGATTTAAATTTAAATGAAAATACAAATACCTTTTTTGTTATGTAGTTATCTCAAGAATATACAGCGGTTCATGAAAGAGGAGTCAGCCATCATCGTGGTTGCACATCATTCACATGCGACATGAGAAAAACCTGGAGGGGATGGGGGGTGAATTTGCTTCGAGATGGGGGGTGAATTGCTGCCCAGACAACAACTCCACTCTGAGATAGAAGCAGTGTAACCTGGTAAGAGATGTCCAAGACCGAACCACTTGTTACCTGCAGTTTCAGGTAGGAATTTTTAATTTGTTCAGGGTGTTGGTGATTACTCACTTCATGTTCACAAAATATACGAATGAATCTTTAATGCCCACCAACATCCAGTGCTGGTCCGTGGCTCCTCTGGCTTAAAGGGACATTGCACACATAAATGCCTCGCCATGCATGGAAAACACCAAGGTGAGAGTTAATGGCTGTGTCGAGATTTAAAGGCGAGTGTTCATATCTCAAAGCTAAACAGTTAGGCCACACCAGAGGAGTCAGCACACAAATAACTTAAATACCCAAACACATTCTGAAAAAGTGATGTCATAAATAGTTTGGAATTTTTTTTTTCCTCACCAAGTGTCTGAAGATTCAGGTAATTATAGTGTTGAGGTAAAATCTCTTTAAAAGCAATACAAATACCATGAGGTTCAACACCAGCAAGAAACATAGCCATGGTATTTCGTACGTATTCATCTTCTACCCCTAAAATTCCAACATATGTCCAGCTAAAGCTTCTTACAAAGTGTGCAAAAGCAGTGCCCAGGTGGATATCATTATGGTATGTCCGGAGAAAAGAGGGGTAGCGAGTTTTGTCACTAAGGCAGTCACAGCTGGCACCATAGCTAATCTGCAAAAAGGGATCCCCACGTTAGAAAATGAAATGTCAATTCTTGATCTATTCCTTTATTTATGAAAAAGCATTAAAATCATTTATTTATTGAAAATTCATGTAAATTGTTTTGGTGATTCTTCAATCACTTGCTTTTCTTTTCCCTCTGTCAATTCATTTTCAATATGTATTCAAAACCATCAATTGATGTGTTACAGAAAGTGTTCACAAACAAAATCTATCCTTCATATTGAGGAAAATGACTTGCCAAATATTTGGGGGAACAAAATTCAAAAGGGCTTTGACACAGTTTGAAATGCTTTAAAAGTCTCTTTATTTTCTCTCACTTGGAGTAATTAGTTCCTTCACCTCATTGCATCTGACAAATTTCACGAGTTCCTCCATGTGACCATTGTCCACAATCTCTTGGCATTGGCAAACTCCTTCATTTATCATTTTACACACCAATCCTCCCTCAATAACGATCATTTAATGTTGTGTAGTTTTACTCAGATTTATTTGAACCTATGTTCTTTAACTGTCGAGAATTCACTACCCCTCTATTCATGACAATGACTTTTAATTCTTCCTCACATTTCTCTTTGAAATTTGATTTGGTGTGGGAATTTTTGCACCTCTTTTAAATTTGCAGCACAATGGTCAAACAGCAGTTTATATTATAAATAAAATTTGCCGTCTGTCTGTATGTTCATGTTTTTTTACAAAGACCGCGAGGTCGACAACCACCACATTTGGCTTGCAGACCAAGTTCGACCCGTGGATTGTCCGAAGGTTACTTTCATCCACCACCTCAGCCTCCAAAGGCCACTTTTCCTTCTTTTTATTTATATACAATCTGATTGGCTCACAGCTATCACGTGGCACATTACATGGGCGAAGGTCAGCATATCTAATTAGCCGAGCTGTGTCTTCCTCCCATTGGCTGGACAGCTGGCCTGACTCCACCCACAATGATAACCGAACTAAATAAGATGTTCCCCATTTTCGTGCCTCGGTAAAGGTCCGGTCACACCTTGACGTTTTAGCCAGCGATGGCAACGTATTAAAATGTATCTAAAACGCTGGCTTACGATGAACTTTTGATGTTTTTTTTTAAAGATTCGGACGTATTCATAGCGACTTGGCCTTATGTATAACGCATTGGTAACGGACACAGAACGTTTCGTTGTGTTATAGATAACTTATACCAACGAATGCTGAACCTGTTGTTGGCCTACACAACCGATACCCAACGATAGTCTAACTTAGGCATAGCGCGTTGCACGCATCGCCGACGATGTCGTGACGTAGCCTATTAAAAGGCTGACGCACAACGATTCGAATCATAACTGCCGTAGAAATGGAAGTGTCAACATCGTGGTCACACGTTGGCGATCTTGCCAGCGTATGCCGACCTAAGAAAAATGTGTCTAAAACGTTGGGGCACGTCAAATACGGTGTGAGTAAGTTTGGTATACGTGAGTAGAACGCTAAAGTACGCTATCATACGTCGTAGTAAGTAGAGTACGTCAAGAAATTTTAAACATGTTCAAAATTTTTGGACGTACTCGGCGTATGACACACGTTCCGCATGCGATGGGGATAAGTTTTACACACGATATGTGGACGCTTACACACGTCCACAAAGGCTACTTATAAGCTACTCATAAGTCGAAACACGTCGCGGTAATGTCTTTTTTACGCGAAACTTATTTCTAACTTATGTTTGACGTGCTTTGAACCAATTCTATACGTAGTCCCAACACACATCGACGTATGTAGACGTATTCCAATGACGTCTTCTGGTCGACAAAAAAAATAAATTAACGTGTTTCCAGCTTACAACTGCCATATAAAGACGTGTTCCCAGCGGTTTTGGGAATTGGTATATAAAAATGCTGCTCATAAAAGGGGAACCCAACAGTGTTTTCGAGTCCTTTTTGAGTCGATGTCCATGTCACCAGTATCAGTATCAGTAACAGTATTAGTATTAGTCGTAGTTTGTTCATGTTGGCAGTAGTAGGTGAGTGTGAGGGGGAGGGTGTGGGTTAAGATGGATCGTCCTTGCGTTTAACGATTTAACGATTTAAATGATAAACTCAACGATTTAAATGGCTGCATCTCCACTATTGAAAGTAGACGCTTGCGCTCAACAATTGGATTTTTTTAAACTCAACGACTTTTAAACGGTACCACTCAACTATTTTCATTGTTTACAATGAACGATTTAAATTGCTGTCACTCGCCTTTGTTTTTTGACACTGGGGTTTGGAAATTTGAAGCGTTTCTTCTGAACGTGTTAAAATGCTCAAACTCGACTATTTTAAATAGACGCTGCCGATGGACAATTGGAATCATAGCCAAGCTAGACATCGAAGTGTGAACATCCTCGTCATGCCGAAGAAAAGTTTGAAGAATGCTGCAAATAAGTGTCCTGGCCGTGGCGGTGGACGCTGACGCAAGGACGATCCATTATACCGACGTCTTTCAGCCTATGAGTAACTTAAAGGTAACGTCTGTCGATGTGTGGCAACGATCGCGTAACGTGCCAACAACACGTTAATCATAGGTTAGAAATACGTTTCGGGTACGCTAAACATTACCTCGGCGTGTCTCAACTTATGATTAACTTACAAGTAGCATGTGTTGACGTCTGTCAACGATCGCAGACCGTGCATACAACTTGTGGCCAGCGTAGCAGAACGTGTGAGTCATACGCCGGTATACGTCGTGAAATTTCAAGCATGAAAAAATTTGAGGACAACCGAAAAGTACAACGTTTAAAGCCAACGTACAACGATGTATGGCAATGTTTTTCAGCGTGCTCTCAATGTTATCAAAACTTACCCATAATGTATTCAACGTGTGCCAGCGTTTTAGAAAAAAAACTCAAAAATCGGCATATGTTGGCTAAAACGACAAGGTGTGACCGGGCCTTAAGCCAAATCCATCTGCTTCAGTAAGTGTTGTACAGTATTCGTAATTGCCATGCCTTCCCTATGTTGTCCCTTCATTGTAATGCAAGCGTGAGCCCATATTTATCTGTATATGGTGGGTTTCATGGCCTTGAGAAGGTCCGAGCAAGTATCGGCTTCAGCCTTTTGGCCTTCAGCTCTTGAACAAGGTTCATGCTTATATATTAGTAGTATAGGAAAGGAGGGCTCCAGAGCTCTGGAAATGCTAGCAGACCCATACCTTTTGAGATTAATATAGGCGTCTTGAGGTAATAGAGGTTTGACTTGAACTACTGAGATTTCCATTTAGACATTGGTATTTTCCATAGGATACCCATTTTACGTGGCTACCATGGAAGAGCATATCGCAGCAGCAATGGAAGAGCATAGCACAGCAGCTAGCGAAGACCTTCAATGGCCAAAGTGTGAAGACTTCAACTGCCAAAGAGGTGTCTTTAGTGAAGTGCAGCAGCCAACCAAGTGGGGAGACTTGCCCCTGAGGGTACACAGGATTAGGGAGATGAAAACTGTTGTGACACGTCTTGAGCCGATCATGATCCTAGTTCTTGAGAACCAGGAGAGGGAGCACGCCCAAGTGTGGTCATCCCAACGTATCGGAGAGGAGCTGCGAAGGGATCCGGGGGGCAACTTTATCAATAACGAAGAGCTTGTATGCAGCAAAAAAGAGGCAAGTTGCTGCTTCGACAGTTTACATACAGCTCTTGTAGATTTGCATAAAACAAAGCAAAAAGTAGTATCTGGCACAGTTGAATGTGCAGCAAATATACCTTGTTCTACCAAAAAGGGTTCTGGCTCTAAGGCCCATCCCCTACCTTTTATAGAGAGGTGATAAATTGATATGATATCTAAGCCAATGATGCGTCAAAAGCTCAACAAGCAGGTCATCTCCAAAAGTATGCCAAGGGATTAGGGAATGCAAGAATAAGAAAAAGAACCTTCTTCGCGCTTTACAGGCGGTAGATGCTGAAATCACGAAGATCCAAAACAGGTTTCCCCCACCCCAGATGAGATGCACAATGAGTCACTGTGGAGGAATCAACGTGGGTCACCAAGAGGGCGCTGGGGGAATACTGTACAGAATGCGGACATATAAGTCTTGCTTAGCAAGCAGGGTGATGACAACCCCCAGATTAACCTGCTTCTTATCAAGAAGGCCAGCAAGTTTTAATTGTTTTCACTATCAGACATATCAGGCAGTGGCACTCAAAATTTCATCCATTTCATCATACCAACTTTCGAAGCTATCGTATGAATGTCGGCTCACAGCATCCTCACAAGAGAAATCTCACACAGGATAATCGGATATCTTCTAATTGCAATCCATTACAAACAATGGCAAACTATTGCGATCCATTGCAGTGTTTACATTGCAATTTTCTTTTTTCACGACATTGACTTCTTGCAATAAATTACTTACGTAATACCATCGAGATTTCCCATTTAGACATTGGCATTGTCCTTAATATTGCCCATGAAACATGGTTACCATGGGCGAGTACACCGAACTAGTTGTTCGGTGTGATACAGGATGCAGATACAGGAGCCTCCCCCATGTCCTGTGCAGAGCATTTTGGATGAGCCCATTCTGGAAGCAGTGAAAAAGCACCTGTTTAAACCACTGCTTTCAATGAAATACTGGCCTTCTGCTTCACCTCCAAAGAAGGAGAGAAAGCGGAAGGCCATACTGGACGAGTTCGATCCCATCCCTCCTCAAAAAGTTAGATCAGTCAGGAAATACCACAAGGAACTTCTTGGCCTGTTCAAGGCAGATGGCCTCTCATTCAAACGAATCAAACAATCGCTTGCAGAAATGCAGATAGCGGAGCCTCTCCAGGGTATTGTAAAGAACATTTTCGATGAACCGTTTCTGGAAGCAATGAAAAAGCACCTGCATAAACCCTTGCTTTCAATGACATACCGGCCTTCTGCTCCACCACGAAAGAGGAAGGAGAGAAAGTGGAAGGCCATTCTGGGGAAGTTTTATCCCATACCTCTCCAGAAAATCCAGACAGTAGATAGCTACCAAAAAGACATTCTCGAGCTGTTAAAACACAAGGAACAAAAAAAGGTGACCTCACATTTGAAAAGACCCTCTGGGCCATTGGACATTTTCTGCGAGGGTGGCAGATGGATGTTCCAAAGTTTCACGGACTAGAGGTCGACTCTAAATCCTTCCTGGAAAGTCTGCACCCCCAGATTCACCAAAAACTGGAAGAAGAGATCCTTGCCTTGAAGAGGGTTAAATTGGAGCTTGCATTAAAGATTCTGTTCCAGAAGGGAAAGATTGACGAGGAGTGGGTGTATTTGCCTGCAGTGTTCCAGCACAAGCAGGAGGCCATCTTACAGGCCCTTGAGATTGATGGTGCACTTGGCATGGCTTTCCCATACACCCTGGAGACCCTTGAAAAGTGGACGAGTCACGACTCGAGCTGAGAGGTTGACAGAGTGGAACTTCTGTGACTGGAAATCACTCGCTACCAGCCTCTGAGGGGCAGCTCGTATATCATACTGCTAGCAGCTCTCAGAAACAAACAAGCTGTTGTCAATGTAAAGAACAAAGATGACCATTGCCTCAGGTGGCCCCTTCAGTCGGCCTTGTTCCCAGTGGGCTATGGGGAGCATGCATAAAGACACACTAAATACCCCACAGAGGATGGCCTCAAAGTCACAGGGGTGGATGCTCCCATGCCACTATCACAGATCAAGCAGGTAGAAAGGCAGAATAACCTGGCTCTGAGTGTATTTGGCTGGGACAAGGGGGTATTTGTCCACAGGCTGAGCAAGCAACATGAAGACATCACCAGAATCAACCTGCTGCTAATTGAGGACAGTAAGTCACACCACACATGGATCAAAGACCTCAACTGCCTACTTCACAATCGGAGCATGCATAGGGAACTAAAGCATTTCTGTGAGAGGTGCCTACGTGGGTAGTCCTGCGAGGAGCTGCTCGAGGCGCATATACCAGAATGTACGGGCAAACTGCTATGAGGGTAGAGATGTCAGAGGAGGGGAAAAACATGATCTCCTTTCAGAATTGGCACAAGCAGCAACCCCCCCCCCCTTCATCATTTATGCTGACTTTGAGGGCCTTATCCCCAAGATTTATGGGACAGAGCTCAACCCTGACCAGAACAACACACATAAGATACAACAGCATGAAGCTTGTAGCTACAGCTGCATCATGCTATGGTGTGATGGTCAAACAGATTCTCCAGTGGTCTACCGGGGTCCAGACGCAGCAGAACACTTCCTCAATGCTATTCAGAAGGAGGGGAGACACATGAAGGATATCCTATGCTTCTGAGAATGACACCCCAAGACTGGAAGATAGACAACACCAGCACCAACTGCCACATATGTGAAAAGCCTCGGATAGTTGCAGGGGGGAAACGCGACTCAGTCCTCGATCACTGTCATATCACCAGAAAGTTTTGAGGGGCAGCGCACATAAATTGCAACCTAATGCTGAGGATAAAACAGAAACAAATAATCACCCCTGTGGTCTTTCACAACCTGAGGGGCGATGACTCGCATCTTCTGATGCAGGCTGTCAGCAAGATGAAAGGTTCCATCACCTGTATCCCAAACAACATGGAAAAGTACATTTCATTCTCTCTCAAGCATGATGTTACAAAGGAGGGGACTCGAGAATGTGTAAAAACGAAGAGCTCCTCATTAGAATTCTGGTTCATTGAAAGTGCCTAGTTCCTCCTGGCTCCCGAGACAAGCTTGTCTGCATTACGTTTGGGGCATCTGAAGTGTGCACAACCTGTAAACAGGAAGAGCAAGGAGTCATTAACAATGACTGGCAGTTTGTGTTGAGGTGTCTGAAATGTGGCAAAGAAAACTGCAAAAATCTCGACCCTTCATGTTTGTCCATCACCGCAAGGTATACATCAGCACATGCGTACTGACTCGTGCGTAAAGGGGTGTACCCCCATGAGTACATGGACTCCTTTTAGCGGTTCACAGATCGTCTTCCTCGCCAAGACGTCTTCTACAGCAAGCTCAGTGAAGAGAACATCAGCAAAGAGGATTACACCCACGCCCAAAAGGTTTGGACCGCTTTTGGGTGTAAAGACATGGTTGACTACCATGACCTCTACTACTGTACAGACGTGCTCCTTCTGGCTTATGCCTTTGAGTCCTTCAGAAAGACCTGCAAGCGGCAATATGGTCTAGAGTCTAGACCCTGCCCACTACTACACGAGTCCTGACCTGAGCCTGGATGCACTCCTGAAGAAAACTAGGTTAGAGCTCAAACTTCTCATGGACTACAACCAGCACCTCTTCATTGAGAAGGGTCTGTGCGGTGGCATCTCCATCATCTCAAAACGCCATGCAAAGGCAAAAACCCACATGTTGTTAGGTATGACTCAATCAAACCTCATAGCCATATCTTATATCTCGATGCCATCAACCTATATGGCTGGACCATGAGCAAGCCACTGCAAACAGGCAGCATTGAGTGGGTAGAGGACTGAGGGCAGCTTGCTGGGAGCATTGCAGATGACCCGACAGACAGCCCTGTGGGCGACATCTTATAAGTGGACCTAGAATATCCTGAGGAGCTGCATGACAAGCACAATGCCTATCCGCTGGCACCAGAGCACATGACAGTTCCGGTTCATTCTATACGGGTAAATGAAGTAATAAAGCTGGTGCCTAACCTCTTCGACAAGACCAAGTATGTGCTGCACTACCGCAACCTTCAGCTAAAACTCTCCCTGGGTATGAGGCTTAAGACGCACCAATGAGCTATGTGGTTCAACCAGAGCCCCTGGATGAAGCCCTACATTTGGATGAACACAGAGCTTCACAAGGAGGCCACCCACGGCTTTGAAAAGGATCTCCACAAGCTCAGGAACAATTCTGTCCTCGGCATGATGATGGAAAAATTGTGCAAGCATGTAGACATTAAGCTGGTCCATGCCCATTAGGAGGACAAGTTGTGGCGCATAATCCCATGCCCAATATTTGCAAGGCAGAAGTTATTTGATAATGACCTTTCCACTCTTCACATGAAAAAGAGCAGACTGGTGCTAAATCGACCTGTCTTTGTGGGTGTGAGCATCTTGGACCTGTCCAAGAATCTCATGTATGATTTCTTCTCCAACCAGGTGAAAGAGCAATACGGGGACCGATACAATCTCCTCAATTCAAACATGGATTCTCTCCTCCTCGAGATCCAGACAGAGAATGTATACGCGGACATGGCCGCACACGCAGAGCTCTACGACACGAGTGACGACCCGAAAGACCACCCACTCCACAGTGATCAAAACAAGAAAGCGCTCAGCAAGATGAAGAACAAGTGCACCGGCCACCTCGTCGCCTCGTATGTAGGGCTTTGCCCAAAGATGTATTCTATCCTCGAGGACAGTGGGAAGGGCATTAGGAAGACAAGGGTGTGAAGAGTGTGTTGTAAAGAAGCACCTTTGCCACGAGCAGTACAAAGAGGGCCTCTTTGACAGGAAAACCTTCAGGCATGGTATGGATATGCAGAGAAGTGAGTTACACCAGTTCTATGGTGTATGGGTAAACGAGGTGTTTTATCCCCCTTTGACTCCAAGCAGTGGATCGCGGAAAATAGTGTTGACACGCTTGCATACGGGCACAGTTGCATACGAAAATAGGCACCCATCGGAGAAAGCGAGATACAATTTAGCAACCATGAAAATATCGCAAATTCACTTAGATGTCTTCCAGTAGGCCCGAGCAGATGTGGGAAAACATATATGCTTTTTAAGATGCTCCTTACTCTCAGCTTCTAAGATTACAACTTAATAATTTTCACAAAGTCAAGCTTTTACCCAGAATATCAACTGTTCTCACAAGGGTTCAATGCAGGTCTTCAAAAAGAAGACAACATCAGTTTGTTCAAACTTTAAAACAAGGTAAATTATAATAACATCAAAGATGCCACACAGTGATTTTGTCAAACCCAAAAGAAAAATAAATCAAACCATCCAGTATGTTGTATTCTTAGTGATAATACGGATGACATACCCTCACCACAAAATTTGGAGAAATCACAAAAGAACCTTGTTATATTTGAGGATTGTGCAAATGAACCTCTTTGAGAACCTCACAAACCTCTCTCCCTCCTCCAAATCATGGTGGTGTCTAATCAAATCTGTTTCTTCTGTATGTTCTCCCTCTATCTCTCCCTTCCTCAAATGGTGCACTGCTGATACCCCACGTGAAAAGGCTGAATGCTTAAACTCGGTGTTTGCATCGAAATCTTGTGTACGAAACCCATCATTTTCTGTACCCACCTTACCTGTCCCTGGACTCTGTGTCCTTTTTGTCTGACAAAGTGGAGAGCTTGCTGTTTAAACCTCGACTCAGATTCTGCAACCAGTCCAGACGGCATCAGCCCACGTGTCCTAAAAACCTGCTCTTCTGCTCTTGCTCACCCTCTGTATGTTCTAATCACCCTCTCATTTGCTCAAGGTCATCTGCCGTCTGCTTGGATATCAGCAAACATTACTGCCCTGCATAAAAAGGTGGAAAAAAAGATCCCTGCAACTGCAGATCAATCAGCCTTCTCCCAATCATCAGCAAGGTTATGGAATCCATCATTGCTTCAGAAATTAAATTCAGACATTAAGTCCTTCCTTTTCTCTCCAATGGCCTGATTTCTGATCATCAATTTGGTTTCAGATCAGGTCACTCTACCCTGGATATGCTGCTTCTGCTCTCCCAACAATGGATGAAGGTACTCAATGCCGGATATGAAATCAGAGCCGTATCCCAAGACATACTACGTGCTTTTGACAGTCTGGCACGCTGCCCTGCTCACCAAACTCTCTTCCTCTGGTATCCAAGGCCATCTCCACTCATGGCTCACAGACTTCCTCTCCTGTCGCAGTCAACGTGTGGTCCTAAATGGAGTTCTTTCTTCCCCTCTTCCTGTCCAGACTGGAGTTCCTCAAGGTAGCGTTCTGGGCCCTGTTCTTTTTCTGGTTTTCATCAATGATCTCTCCGACTCTCTGGAAAATCCTCTATATCTCTTTGCTGATGACTCCACCCTCTGCCGTACCATCGGCCATCCCTCAAACCGGCAAGCAGCAGCTTCTTCGCTCACCGCAGATCTGGATAAAAATCGCAAACTGGTCCAACACGTGGAACAAGTCTTTCAATCCGGACAAATCTCACACTCTCATGATGTCTCTCCGAAAGGACCATTTAGAAAACCCACTCATTTACTTTCTCTACAATCCTCTGGAAGAAGTCCTTTCTTTCAAGCTTCTGGGTCTCACTATCTGCCATGATCTTTCCTGGGAAAGCCACATTTCAAACCTGGCCTCCAAAGCCATTCGCCGACTGGGAATCCTCCATCATGCAAAGTCCTTCCTTGGCACACCTGAGCTCCTGACCACATACAAAGCTTTCGTCCATAGCCTGATGGAGTACTGCTCTCCCATCTGGGCTGGTGCTCCTACCTCCCACCTTTCTCGGCTTCACGCTGTGGAAACCAAGGAATTTCGGATCATTGGCATCTCCCGCGATGAGGCTGAGTCCTTGGGCCTCTCACTCTTTCACTGCAGGCTGGTCGGGGGTCTTTCTGTCTTCTACCATCTCCTCTCCGGTTTTGCCCCCCCCCGCTCTGTCTGTGATTTGTCCCCACCATATTTCCGCAGGGCGCTCAAGGTCCACGAACAACCCCCTCCTGGTAAAACTACAAAATCACGAATCACTGCTCACCTGCACTCTTTCATTCTTCTTTTTTCCCGCCTTTGGAATAAACTCCCTCACTCTGCTCCATCCCATTCTTCCCTCCAGACCTTCAAAACAGCTGTTCACCACCACCTCTTATCGCCCCCCATCCAAATCCTCATTCTTTTCTACCCCCGTTAATACACCCCAAACTCACCTCCTTCAAATTCCCTGCTTTCCTTCCTGAAAGTCCCTGTTATATCCATCTTGTATACCCCGTGTTCCCCACTCCATCCCTCTCCCTTCCACAGTTCTCCTAATGTCTCTGTTCCCCACTGTTTTGTCCTTCCCACTCCCACCCTCGCTGTGAATTGTGTGTTAGCTCTCATACGAGCCTCAACAAAGTATCCAAAAAAAAACAAACAAACAGTGATGGATGGCTACTCCACTCGAGGAAGACATTCCTCTTGTAATTGTATTTATCTATCACAGTCATACTTTCAACTTGCACATCATTCAGTAAAAAATAATGCAAATATCTTCATATTCTTCAAGCTAAACATGAGAAGCTAAACAAGCTAAACAAGCTAAACAACAAGCTAGGTCTCATACGAGCCTCGACAATATATACAACAAAAAAGGAGGTTGATTACATTTGGTCCGCTGACTTGATTGAACCAAATAATGATAGGGGATATAAGTATGCTTTATCCGTTATTGATTTGAGGAGTACATATGCGTAGGTTGTTCCTTTGAAAAACAAAAGGGGAAGTACTCTTATGCAAACCTTCAACACAATATTTAGTAAAAGTAAAAGGAAGCTAAAAATAATTGTTGGACTGATGAGGGAACAGAGTTCTATTATGGAATGTTTATTAATTTTCTGAAGGTCCATGGTATTACATTGTTCAGGACCTTGAATGAGGGAAAGGCTGTTGTCATTCAGCGTTTTAATTGCACTTTGAAGGAGAGATTGTACAAAAAGTTTTCTCTCCTTGGCCATAAGAAATAGATTTCTATCATTCAAGATGTTGGAGATGCTTGCAATGACACAGTTCACTCGAGAACAAAATTGAAACCCTCAGAAACATTTGCAAAATTCGAATATGAACAAGAAATTAATCTGAGGAAACCAAAGTTTAGAGTTGGCGATATCGTATGAACACACTATTGGAAATCCCATTTTGAGAAGGGGTATGCTAAGAGATGGATTAATGAGTTATTTTAAATTGTTGATCTGCTTGACACAGTACCCTGGACTTATAAATTATATAATCTGTTTGGCGAAGAAATCTTGGGTTCGTTTTATGCTCAAAAATTATGAAATACAAGCTTTGCGACAGAGTATGATCCAGTCACCGCCTTCGACGGTCATGAGAATTATCACGGCCGGTGCAGCTGGGCTTTTTCCTGGTTAGTGGCAGTCCACTCAATCTCAGGAAGCTGGAAACAAATTTTTTCCCACTCCCTGTTGCATTTTTCGAGGGTAGCCCGTCCGTGCATGTGTATGTAGTAGAGGACCCGCTGGAGCTCCGACACCGACTGCTGATGGACCAGTGTCTTCGGGAAGAATTGCATCAATGATCTTGAATATGTAGTGAGGGCAATAATGATGATTCATCTGCCCAGTAGGATGAACCCAGTCATAAATTTTAATGGCTTCCGTGAAACGATTTTTTGCCCGTTGCCAGATCAATTCAGGAAGCTGTGGCGGGGGGGGGGGGCAATATCCGTGAGACGTCACATTATAAGAGGGGTGTTTTTTATTCAGATCTGTTTGGCCAATTTCTTTCAGCATTACTCGAATGTCATCAACTATGAGTAGGTGTTGAATTTTCTCGTCACGCCAAATTATTTTTCAGAGTTTCTTCAGGAGTTTTTCTCCATAAATATTATTGGGGTCATCTTTATCTCTGAGCTGCTCCTCCAGCTCTTGGGCTAAGATACAATTCATCCAGAACTGAATGTGGTGATTCGGGTTGAACTATCCTGGCCAATTTCTTTCAGCATTACTCGGATGTCATCAACTATGAGTATGTGTTGAATTTTCTCGTCACGCCAAATGATTTTTCAGTGTTTCTCCAGGAGTTTTTCTCCATAAATATCATCGGGGTCATCTTTATCTCTGAGCCGCTCCTCCAGCTCTCTGGCGAAGATGAGATTTATCCAAAACTGAATGCGGTGATTCGGGTTGAACGATCCTGATTTGAACTTCTGCCCCTCCTGGTAGTAAAACTGTGCTTTATCGAAGATGGTTTCTTTCAACTCTCGGACCTTTCCGCACTGTGCACAGGTCAGCTCTGAAGTATCATCATAAACCGACATCTCAATGTGACAGTCCAAACGAATGTTGTTCTTCCCTCCCATGATCGTGATGGAGTGCTTGACGGTCTTTGCGACACAATCAATGTTTTTCCTGGTGTATTGGTCAAGGAGCATGGCCCCTTCCAGTTGGTAGTGGCCGCTGAGTCCCAACTCCACCTGAACTCGCCAGACAAGGTAGTCGAGTTCGCCGAGAAAGTTTTCAGAGGCAATAATTTGATGGAACTCATCCTGAATGACTAGTCTTCCTCTTTCTCCAGTGGCAGCTTGAAAATGGCGATGACTGGTGCTTAGGCTATCCCTCAGGTGGCTGGCTTTGAGCTCCTTTTTTGCTTTGCGAAAGCAAAGCGTTGGCTTGGCTGTCTCTAGTTTCTTTAACTTTGCTATTAATCGGGTGATGGGAACTGTATTAATTTTGAGTCAAGAAGATATTTGGTGTTGGGAGCTGTTTCTTTTTAAATCTTGCTTTTTGGTGGAAGGTGATGAGAACACTCATGTTAAACTTGGACAGAAAGCTGTTAATTCCAAAAAATTGGAACTCCAATCATGCTGTTGAGTAATCGTGATCCACTAATGCTATGCATTGTCATAAGGCTTATTGTTAAGCATGTGTTGAAGTCTTGCATGATCAATTCAGCATTATTACAGGTCATGAAACGTGATGAATACTGCTTATGACCTACTATGCTTTGAACAGAGCTCCCTGTGATGGGCCTCAAGCACGATAACTAGTCAACAGTGGCAACAGAAATGTTACAAGCAAACAGAATTTTCAATTAAACTTTCCATGGTAAAGCCACATGTTTTCACGAGTTATGCATATTGTGGTGTGGTGCTGTTTTGCAACAAAAGGTGCTACAACCTAAAAATTATTTCAGTTCAGAGAACGGGTATGCCAGCCAGTGTGTATTTATATGTGTTTGTATATATATATATATATATATATATATATATATATATATATATATATATATATATATATATATATATATATATATATATATATATGTTCTTGTTTCGGCTGCTCCCTTTTGGGGTCGCCACAGCGGATCAACCGTTATGATCCGCATCATGATTTGGCACATGTTTTACGCCGGATGCCCTTCCTGACAGAACCCTTGTCACCTCTTACGACACGGGATATGGTACACCTATTCTAACCGAGGAATACACCGGGCCCAGTACACTGGTACTCACTTCGCAGACCTCAGAAGGATGACAAGCTGAGTCAACCTCCTGGTGTATATTAATTCAGTGGCCCAACGGGGCTTGAACTCAGGACCTTTTGGATCCAAAGCCGCGACCCAAACCACTACGCCAACACCAGGCTAATAAATATATATACACACACACACACACACACACACACACACACACACACACACACACACACACACACACACACACACACACACACACACACACACACACACACACACACACACACACACACACACACACACACACACACACACACACACACACACACACACACACACACACACACACACACACACACACACACACACACACACACACACACACACACACACACACACACACACACACACACACACACACACACACATACACATACACATACACATACACATACACATACACATACACATACACATACACATACACATACACATACACATACACATACACATACACATACTCATACACACATACACATACACATACACATACACATACACACACACATACACATACTACACATACACATACACATACACACATACACATACACACATACACATATACACATACACACATACACATACACACATACACACATACACACATACACACATACACACATACAAACATACACACATACACACATACACACATACACACATACACACATACACACATACACACATACACACATACACACATACACACATACACACATACACACGTACACGCCTATCCACATACATATATATATGCTACCATAACCACGACGCCAACACCAGGCTACGATGTATATATGTGTATATATTTATATGTGTGTATATATATATATATATATATATATATATATATATATATATATATATATATATATATATATATATATATATATATATATATATATATATATATATATATATATATATATATATATATATATATATATATATATATATATAATAGACCTGGTATTGGCGCAGTGGTTGGGGTGGCGGCTTGGAACCCAAAATGTCCTGAGTTCAAGCCCCGTTGGGCCACTGAATTAATATACACCAGGGGGTTGACTCAGCTTATCATCCTTCCGAGGTCGGCAAAATGAGTTCCAGTGTACTGGGCCCGGTGTATGCCCCGGTTAGAATAGGTGTACCATATCCCTGTGTGTCGTAGGCGACCAGAGTTCCGTCTCAAGGCTCGATTCAGCCTGCTCCCTACTCTCCCTACAGATCATGATGTCATCCGCGAACATCATGGTCCATGGAGACTCCAGTCTGATCTCGTCCGTCAACCCGTCCATTTCCTGTTTGCGGTGGTGATGGACGGGTTGACGGACGAGATCAGACTGGAGTCTCCATGGACCATGATGTTCGCGGATGACATCATGATCTGTAGGGAGAGTAGGGAGCAGGCTGAATCGAGCCTTGAGAGGTGGAGGTACGCACTGGAGAGAAGGGGAATGTTGGTCAGTAGGAGAAAGACGGAGTACATGTGCGTAAATGAGAGGGAGGGTGGTGGTATGGTGCGGTTGCAAGGAGTTGAGGTGGGGAAGGTGGATTGGTTTAAATACTTGGGATCAACTGTGCAAAGTAACGGAGAGTGTGGGAGAGAAGTGAAAAGAGAGTGCAGGCAGGATGGAGTGGGTGGAGAAGAGTTGCAGGAGTGATTTGTGACAGAAGGGTAGCTGCAAGAGTGAAGGGGAAAGTATACAAGACGGTAGTGAGACCAGCTATGTTGTATGGTTTGGAGGCGGTGGCGCTAACAAAAAGACAGGAAGCAGAGCTGGAGGTGGCAGAGTTAAAGATGCTGCGATTCTCGTTGGGAGTGACGAGGATGGACAGGATAAGGAATGAGTATCTTAGAGGGACAGCGCAGGTAGGACGGTTTGGAGACAAAGTGAGAGAGGCGAGATTGCGATGGTTTGGACATGTGCACAGGAGGGAAACGGAGTATATCGGGAGAAGGATGTTGAAGATGGAGCCGCCAGGCAGGAGGAGAAGAGGAAGGCCAAAGAAGAGGTTCATGGATGCGGTGAGGGCGGACATGCGGGTGGTTGGAGTGTCAATGGAAGATGTGGAGGATAGAGCAAAATGGAGACAGTTGGTCCGCTGTGGCGACCCCTAGCGGGAGCAAGCCGAAAGAGGAAGAAGAAGAAGATATATATATATATATATATATATATATATATATATATAATAGACCTGGTATTGGCGCAGTGGTTGGGGTGGCGGCTTGGAACCCAAAATGTCCTGAGTTCAAGCCCCGTTGGGCCACTGAATTAATATACACCAGGGGGTTGACTCAGCTTATCATCCTTCCGAGGTCGGCAAAATGAGTTCCAGTGTACTGGGCCCGGTGTATGCCCCGGTTAGAATAGGTGTACCATATCCCTGTGTGTCGTAGGCGACCAGAGTTCCGTCATGAAGGGCATCCGGCGTAAAAAAACTATGCCAAATCATTATGCGGAAAATAAAACGAATTTCTATACCAGATCGGTCGAGGTCTGGGTTACCAACGACTGCCACCGGTACCGTTGGTCAGCAGGGTGCAGGTGGAAATTGTACTACTGCTGAGCGAAGGAGGAGAAGGGGACGGGGAAGGCGGGTCCAGAGGTAGTGGGAGAGGGGGAAGGGTAGAAGTGTGGAGGTGAGAGTTGGAACTCTGAATGTTGGGACGATGACTGGCAAAGGGCAAGAGTTGGCTGATATGACGGAGAGAAGAAAGGTGGACATACTGTGTGTACAAGAGACCAAGTGGATGGGGAGTAAGGCTAGGAGCATTGGAGGTGGTTTCAAACTGTTCTACCATGGTGTGGATGGGAGGAGAAATGGTGTCGGGGAAATCCTGAAGGAAGATTATGTCAAGAGGGTATTGGAGGTGCGGAGAGTGTCGGACCGAGTGATGAGTCTGAAGTTGGAAATTGAAGGGGTGATGATGAATGTCATCAGTGCATATGCCCCACATATGGGGTGTGAGATGGAATATAAAGAAGATTTCTGGAGTGAATTAGATGAAGTGGTGGAGAGTGTATCTAAGGATGAAAGAGTGGTGATTGGAGCAGATTTCAATGGGCATGTTGGGGAAGGGAATAAAGAGTATGAGGAGGTGATGGGTAGGTACGGTCTCAACGAGAGGCGTGTGGAAGGGCAAATGGTGGTAGATTTTGCAAAAAGAATGGAAATGGCAGTGGGAAACACGTATTTCAAGAAGGAGGAACACAGGGTGACGTACAATAGTGGAGGAAAGTGCACACAGGTGGATTACATCTTAAGCAGGAGATGCAACCTGAAAGAGATTAGAGACTGTAAGGTGGTGGCAGGGGAGAGTGTAGCTCGACAGCATCGATTGGTGGTCTGTAGGATGACTTTAGAGGTGAGGTTGAGGAAGAGAGTGAGGGCTGAACCAAGGACCAGATGGTGGAAGCTGAAGGAGGAAGACTGTTGCGTGGAATTTAGGGAGGAGGTGAGACAGGCGTTGGATGGTGGTAAAGATGGGTGGGATGATTGGGCAACTTCAGCAGAAGTGGTGAGGGAGATAGCTAGGAAGGTACTTGGTGTAACATCTGGACAGAGGAAGGAAGATAAGGAGACTTGGTGGTGGAACGAGGAAGTAGAGGAAAGTATAAGGAAGAAGGGGTTGGCAAGAAAGAAGTGGGATAGCCACAGAGATGACGAAAGTAGGCAGGAGTACAAGGAGTGGCAGCGCAAGGCAAAGAGGAAGGTGGCAAAGGCTCAGGAAAAGGCATATGGCAAGCTGTATGTGAAGTTGGATACAAAAGAAGGAGAAAAAGATTTGCACCAAGTGGCAAGACAGACGGACCGAGCTGGGAAGGATGTGCTGCAGGTGAGGGTGATAAAGTACGCAAATGGGAATGTGCTCTCGAGCGAGGAGAGTGTGTTGAGAAGGTGGATGGAGTACTTTGAGGAGCTGATGAATGAAGAAAATGAGAGAGAGAGAGAGAGAGAGAGAGAGAGAGAGAGAGAGAGAGAGAGAGAGAGAGAGAGAGAGAGAGAGAAGGTTGGAAGAGGTGGAGATCGTGAATCAGGAAGTGGGGTGGATCAGTAAGGATGAAGTGAGGACTGCTATAAAGAGGATGAAAAGTAGAAAGGCGGTTGGTCCAGATGGTATACCAGTGGAGGAATGGAAGTGTTTTGGAGAGATGGCAGTGGGGTTTTTAACCAGTTTGTTTAATGAAATCTTAGAAAGTGAGAGGATCCCGGAGGAGTGGAGATCAAGTGTACTGGTTCCGATTTTCAAGAATAAGGGTGATATGCAGAGCTTTGGTAATTACAGAGGGATAAAGTGGTTAAGCTTCACTATGAAGTTGTGGGAAAGAGTCGTGGAAGTGAGGTTGAGAGGAGAGGTGATGATTTGTGAGCAGCAATATGGGTTTATGCCAGGAAAGAGCACCACTGATGCGATGTTTGCTTTGAGAATGTTGATGCAGAAGTATAGGGAAGGCCAGAAGCAGTCACATTGTGTGTTTGTGGATTTGGAGAAAGCTTATGATAGGGTGCCAAGAGAGGAGTTGTGGTATTGTATGAGGAAGTCGGGAGTGGTAGAGAAGTATGTGAGGATGGTGCAGGATATGTATGAGGACAGTGTGACAGCGGTGAGGTGTGCGGTAGGAATGACGGACTGGTTGAAGGTAAAAGTGGGATTGCACCAAGGATCGACTCTGAGCCCTTTCCTGTTTGCAATGGTGATGGACAGGTTGACGGACAAGATCAGACTGGAGCCTCCATGGACTATGATGTTCGCGGATGACATCATGAACTGTAGGTAGAGTAGGGAGCAGGCTGAGGCGAGCCTCGAGAGTTGGAGGTACGCACTGGAGAGAAGGGTAATGACAGTCAGTAGGAGTTAGGCAGAGTACATGTGCGTGAATGAGAGGGAGGGTGGTGGTATGGTGCGGTTGCAAGGAGTTGAGGTGGGGAAGGTGGATGGGTTTAAATACTTGGTCCAAACTGTCCAAAGTAACGGAGAGTGTGGTGGAGAAGTGAAAAAGAGAGTGCAGGCAGGATGGAGTGGTTGGAGAAGAGTTGCAGGAGTGATCTGTG
>NC_140961.1:125253926-125280305 GCF_056783735.1 Eptatretus burgeri
ATGGTTGACACTTTCACTTTTCAGGCGATTATGATTTAAATCGGCGTGCGGCAGGTTTTTAACAGGCTACGCCACGAGTTCGTCGGCGATACGTGCAGCGCGCTATGCCCAAGTTAAACTATCGTTGGGCATAGGTTGTGAATGCCGACAATAGGCTAAGCATTCATTGGTATAAGTTATCTACAAGACAACGAAACGTTCTGTGCCTGTTACTAATATGTTATGCATACGACCAACACGTTATGAATACGACAAAAACTTAAAAAAAAACATCAAAATTTCAGCGTACACCAACGTTTTACATACATTTTTATACGTTGCCATTGCTGGCTAAATCGTCAAGGTGTGACAGCGCCTTAAGCAGGTCGCTCCGTTTGCGATTTGCCGAGCAGTGTATATCGCCAAGCCCCGCCGGATCCGATTCTTTTATCGGCTATTAAAAAGCCAGCTATATTCCGAACTAAAATATGGCAGTTCAATGAGGGAAAGGATGCAACGAACGGATAAACATTTAAACAATGACATTTATTTACACATGTACATCTTCAAGCGATGCACATATGGGACAAAACACAACCATCTATTTATTATGTACACACATGCACTTAACAATTCTACTTAACGGACTTGGCGCCACAACATTCATGCAAAACCCCAGAAAAGAAAAGGCCTGGGTTTGTAAGCCTTGAATGTTTCTCAGAGCTTGGGAGACTGAAGGAGCTCCGAGAGACCGCGCTGGTTACCTGCTGCCTTCGTGGCGACTTGCTGGGTGCTCCTTGGCGTCCTGTCCACACGGCAGCTGGCGTGACCGCGGCGCGGCCCAGGCCCCGTTGTGCGGCCCAGTCGATCGGGCCTAGTCGACAACGCCTCAGAGGAACGAACGGGCCTTTGCTCTTTCAGAATTGATGCTCTTTTTAGAGCCCGTCCATTCCTCCGCGTCGCTTGGACTGTCCCAGGGCTCGATCACCTCAGACCATTATGCCGCTGATTGGCGACTCCTCTCTGGCCTCTCTCCAGCGACCCACTGTTCAGCATGGCATGGCACGGCACAGCAGGCCGCGCTCCAGGCTCCCGTCTCCTCCGCTCTCTCCAGTTCCTCACCGACTGCAGACTCCAGACTCCAGACTGATCCAGCTCCCAACGCGGCTCCACACAACTCCTCGCTTGGCGTCTCTGCGCGTCTTTATATGGGATCCGTGGGGCGAGGATTTGATATCCAATCCCTCACCTCTGACCCCCCGCTGGCTCCGCCCCTTTCGATCTTTTGATCCGATTTCGATGCGAACATCGGAGAGAACAGACGTGGCAGTGGTCATCTGCCCCACGCGGACCAGCCCCCATCCTAACAGGGAACCCCTGCGTCTGTCGGCGTCGATGCCGTTCGTGGGGAACTCGCCGTGGCTGCTGCAAAGATGGCGGCGTCTGCAGAGATGAAGGTGAGGCGATGTTGTTCGTTGTTGAAATGTGGTTTCGGAGATGGCGAGGATATGTCGTTGTGGTGAAGCATATATATATATATATATATATATATATATATATATATATATATATATATATATATATATATATATATGTATGTATATATATATATATATATATATATATATATATATGTATATATGTATATATGTATATATATGTATATATGTATATGTATATATATATATATGTATATATGTATATGTATATATATATGTATATATATATATGTATATATGTATATATATGTATATATGTATATATATATGTATATATATATGTATATATGTATATATGTATATATATATGTATATATATATGTATATATATATATATATATATATATATATATATATATATATATATATATATATATATATATATATATATATATATATATACATGCAAACCCACAAACACTGTCATAAAATATTCATTTTAAATTTGTTTATGAAATCTTCCATGTAATTGTTGTTGAATATTACATATCAAATTGTGATATTTTCAATAAAATTGAGGGAAAATATAGCTTTAATGTGAAAGTCTCCTTTATGTCCATACTCTTGAAAAAATAAACAACAATGATGAAACTGTCATGGTGCGAATATTTTTCCAGAAGCATTTGTCGCATTTTTTTCTCATTACCTGAGGAATAAAAAATAAACCGAGTGCAATACTCATGGCAGTTGTAAGTTTAGAAGCATACGGCCCAATTATAGCCCGTGTTGAACAAAAACCTTTCAAGCTTTTATTCATTGGGATATTTCCTTCCAAATACTTCAGGCCATGTTCTATGGCCTTCGGAATAGCAAAGCAAGAGTCATAGATTTCACATCCAAGTGTAATGTTTGGAAGAAGTGTTTTGTTCTGATTTATCTCCCGAATAGTAAACACCATTGCCACGGCCCATTGAAGTGCCTGGGATCGTGATCTAAACCAAGAAAATGAGTGGAATAACATGAAATGTTGCAAAGGTTTCAATGCAATTTTTATAGCAAAAAAATTCTTTGAATTATAAACGATTCAATCAAGCAAGAATTTGTCATTCATTACATTTTGTTTCGTTTCTACTTTTCTTTGTTCAAAGGTTTGTTGGATGCTAAAGATTAATTCGCCTTTTTCATTTGTTGAGGCTCATCGTACATCAGAACAACAAAGAGTGAGCGGTAAAAAGGTGTACAGTGCATGAGGGGAAATCAGGTTGACAAGAAAATAATTGTGAATGAATGTATGAGGAAAGCTGGAGATGCAAGTGAAAGGGGGACACGGTCTCAGCAGCATGTAGACATTAAGAAGGGTCATTTCATGTCAAATCACCCTTTGGTAGGAACCACACCATCTCAGATTTTGCTCATACTTGTGTCAATGTTGGGTACAAGCATGAAAACACAGGATCTGAAGTGGTTTGAGTCAGTTCCCAAAATTAATGGTAATCTTGCCACTTCTAGTTTTCCCATTGCTAATGGCAACACACGGACCACACCCATTCCGATAAATCTATTTTCCCTCGCAATTCCTAAACTATCTCAGTTGGACTCACCAAACCTGGTGTTTAAGGTGAACTTTTCATGCAGATTCTGACTCTGTAATGATGACGGACACGAATAGGATCACCATACGTGCACCAATTGCCAGATTTATTGGCGCATGAGCACACGTACAGTCCAGCGGAATACAACCAATCAAGCAAGCATATAATACACAATATCATTACATCTCCCCTTTCAGTATGAAGAGAAAGACTGAAAATAGCAATAGCAGATTTATGTTTCATAAAAAAGCAAAAACAAACTTTATAACCAGCTAATGGATACTCAAAAGCCACGTTATATGATTCTGATTCTGATAGAACTAGCAGGGTACCCGTCGACGACGGGTAATGTCACTGAAATGGACACTCATTTTTACCCCTGAATTTCATGAAATTTAAGCATCAGTTCATCACAAAAATTACATTAAGCCCCCTTCCAGATAGTAAAGTAAATACCTGCCAATTGTCCGGAGGCTATGATGTGATTTGGTGCCACAAATTGGCACCAAAATTTGGCGTTTCTGTGTTATTGTATAGATGTAGTCTTTCAACCTTTGAAGCATGGCCCTGGTGCACTTTGATCTCAAATGACCTCAAATTGGGCTGTTTTCAAACCACTTCGCTGTAACATTTCTTGTTCGTCCCCAGAAAGATGTGCTGTCCTTATCAAGCCCTGTTTACGGACATGATCCTATTAATGGCAGGCTTATTGCAGGGAGATGGCAACAGTACAATTTCTAAGCTTGTCACTCTTAGCAATTCTGCTGACCACTCAACATCGACCTGACTTGTCCAAAACTGTGAGACAAAGGTATCATACTGACTATTATTTTTATAATAAATAAATTTTGATAAATTATTGTTTTCTGACAAAGGTACTATACATATCGCCTGGAGAGCCTGATAGTGAAATACTCTAAGATATTGCATCATTCAGTGAGGAGCAGGGTGGATGATGCAACAACTGAGCTATGTTATGCAATAATGGTGCAGAATGAGAGTAGGTCACAAAAGTCTCGATGACTGAAAAATGAGACAAAACACCCTCTTGTTTTTTTTTTTTTTTATATATCCAACTGAGATTGTTTAGGAATTGTGAGGAAAAATAGGTTTATAGGAACAGGCAAGGTCCACATGTTGTCTTTGGCAACGGGAAAACTAGAAGAGGCCAGATTACCCTTCATATTGGGAGCTGACTCAAACCACTTCAGATCCTGTGTTTTCATACTTGTACCAAACCTTGACATAAGTATGAACAAAATCTGAGATGATATGGTCGGGAAATGTCACTTGCATTGGTTGATTTTTACATGGAATGACCCAGAGGTATAAGTTGGAGAGACCAAGAGTTGGTCTTGCAGAAAAAAAAGACAAGAAACTGGGTCATTAGTTGAGGATGTAAAAAGCTCAAGAGACTTCCGAATCCAATTTCGACACAAACACAAAGACAAGACTCAGAAAAAGCACCTCCAACTCACCTTGCAAAACATTTAAAGAACAGCTGTGAATATAACATTCAACACATGAAATTGAAACAGCAACATCGATTGCAAAGATTGCAAATGTAAAGGTTAAAAAAAAAGATCAACTAATGTATATTGACAAATGGGAGAATGACAAAAGAGCAGGAAGATTAAAAAAGAGCTAACAGATTGTGAATGGAATAAAAAGGTTCAACGGTGTAGTGAACAAGAGGTCAGCTTAACTCGGATCATAATAAATACCCAAGAGCAACGCATGACATCTGTGGCTTGAAAAAGATGGCAGCATTGAGTCAATCAGAGAAGTGTAGGTTTTGCAAGGGAGAAACAGAAAGCACCAGTCACATTATATCAGGATGAAAAAAAAAACTCACGTCAGAACAGCTGTGCACAGAAATGCACAACAGTTTATGCAGAGTAATCCACTGGCACATAAGAAAAATATTTAATATTCCAGTCTCAGAAAAGTCATGGAAGTCAAACCAAAAGCAATCAGTGAAAACAAGGGCATAATGCTCACATACGACCTGACCATCCCATCAAGTGTGAACATAGAAAACAAAGCATTAAAGCAGACATAGTGCTCAGATACAAGAAGAAACAAATCATTGCTCACCTTCACTCTTTCATTTCTCTTTTTTCCCACCTTTGGAATAAACTCCCACACTCTCTTCAACCCCATTCCTCCCTCCAGGCCTTCAAAACAGCTGTCACTCACACCTCTTATCTTCCCCCATCCAAAACCATGATCTTTTCTACCTCTGTTAATCCACCCCAACTCTACCTCCTTCAATTTCCCTGCTTTCCTTCCTGAAAGTCCCTGTAGTGTCCATCTTGTATACCGTGTGTTCCAGCCCCATCCCTCTCCCTTCCACAGATCTCCAAATGTCTCTGTTCCCCACTGTTTGTCCTTCCCTCTCCCACCCCTCTTGTCTCCTACCCCCCTTGTTGTGCATTGTGTGTTAGCTCTCATACGAGCCTCGACAATGTATACAAAAACAAACAAACACCAAAAAAAAAACAGAGGGCAGTGCAAATCAAGTTGTCAATACCCAGCGACTTTGGTCTAAAGAATACGGAAATCAGGAAAATGATTGTGTCAGTGCGGAAATCTGTGTGTCAGTGATAATTAGAGCAAATGGAGTGATAAAGAAGAACCTCAATGAGTGATAAGAACCATCTTAAAAACCATCATGGGTAATATTGCTACAAAGGAACTGCAATTGTAGGCTGTCCAGCGACAAATTGAAAACAACCTTCGAAAAAACTTTGAGAACAAAAAAAGTTCACAATGTGGTCAACGAAATGTAATCATTTTCTGAAATAGAGACGAATAATTTTGAGTCCGAGGAGGACTCCGTTACACTTTATAAATCCGCAAATGAAGATTACAACCAACGGGAGTTACATGCTGATTTTCATGTGGGAAATATCAAATAAAATATTCAATTCAAATAAACTGGGAAATTCAAACAAACTATTTGGGGAAGGGACGAAGTAGGAAGCGGGTGAACAGGGGTTGGTATTTTTAAACAACCAATGCCGATTCATCAAGTTTGAAAGAGTTATCATAGATGTGAAATAAACTATGAAATGTTGATTTAAATAATTTCACATACTGTACGATTGATAACTTACTTGGTGCAACGCAGTTGTGGAGGATGGCCAGAAAGCTCCATGTGTTTTTCCACTGCAGAATCATGAATGGGGAAAATTCCCCCGATAAGGAAATCTCCATTGAAAAACAACCTTTTATTCTTACTTATTTTACTCGAACAGGAGGCCCCACACATTGTGGGGAGGCAAGCATACATTAACAGGATGTACATCAACATTTCATAGGAATTAAAATCCAAAAAGTCACTCCATTCATGCAACTCCACTGAACAGTTGTTATTTATTCCAGAGTAAATAGGTGGGATGGTTAGTTTGGCATGATCTCCTCAGAGGGTTTCAATTGTGTGCAATTTCAGCCGTGGCTTAATCGAAAATGATTCATTTGTATTTTTAACGATTAATTTATTCAAATAAAAATTTCATAAAAGCAATTTAATATAACTGTGGTTCCTGATTAGATGCTTTGATGAGGCATCTTTACTAATGTGCAAGGTATGTCTCTCTCCCCTTCCACATTATTTTCTGGAACAGAGCAAGACTACAGTTGGGATTAAATACAAAAAAAGAAGGGAATTAACGTTAATGTTAAATGGAAGACAAGTAAAAAAAATACATTTTTAAAAATGTAAAAGGATGCAGGGATGTTATGCCAAAAGACATGTAAACAAGGTTGAAGATGGTCACAATAAATTATCATGCGAAACCATCCATACATCTTTCTTTGAATAATGGTTCCATTCATTATGACCATACTCTGTGCAGAGCATTGGTGCTGCCGAAGCAGTCTCCTTGGCTGTTGGGCAAAATTGTGGACGGGTCTCCATTCTGACGCAGATAATAATGGTTGTTGACTGCAAATTACACGAACTATACATCTCTCTCAATTTGAGTTCACAATCGCCACAAACACGAGCTGAATCGTGTGTGTGTGTGTGTGTGTTTTTTTTATCTGCTCCACTGATGTCTTTATTTTTTGTTGTAAAATACACCAAACTGTTTCTTAAATATTTGTTGTGCAGTAACAGATACATCTTTCGAGTTAAAACAAACCATATAATAAATTATATATAAATCCATAAGCATAATTTATTTATTGAATTGTAGCAAATATTTGATGCAATATGTTGGTGAAACAATACAATATAGTGTAAATTAAGAATGAATGCACACAGGAGCAGCATGAGAATCCCAAATAAAACTGCTGCATTTCAATTTATAACTTGCCCCTTTACTTATGGATACTGTAAAAAAGAAAACCCCCCAAAAACATGAGCTTCAGTGTTAAGGTTGTGAAAAAAGATAAGTGGTGATGGCATGAAAAGGATGCGATGGCAGATAAAATCATCATAACTAAAATACGTAATTTGGTGTTTGTCTGTCTGTCCGTCTTTTTGACAGCGAAACAATCAGTCGTGACTTATCCAATCTCAACCAAACTTGAAAGGAGGACTAAGGGTGTGTGTGTGCGTGTGTGGGTGTGTGTGTGTGTGTGTGTTTGTGTGTGTGTGTGTGTGTTGTTATCTCCATATATGGGTTTAAAAAGGTGGAATGGAATCCTTCCAGGTCTCGAAGTATCCACATCCATTTCGGTAAAAGGGGAGGTGGGGCGGGGGAGAGTCACAATTTATGGACCAAGTTGTGAAGTTGTTTTCTCAAAGTTGTATTCTGAGGGCTCTTTTCAGGATCGTCACCGAGCCCGGGCCAGCCTCCACCTGCAGTTTGTTAGTAGGAATCTTCCTAGGGATGTTATTTTCAGAATTCCGCAGTGTTCTTCTTCGTCATTCCCATTGTTCCAATTATCACTGGAACAATTTCGGCATTCTTCAGCTTTCAGCATCTTTTCACTTGATTGTTGAGGTCCTGGTATTTGGTCATTTTCTTGATTACTGTGTTGTTCAGGCCAAAATCGCGAGGGAAATGATACCTCAATTATCAATGCCATTTTTTTTCGTACCTAAATACTATATCCGGTCACAATGACTTGTTTTCCATGTTCACACTCGATGGGATAATCAGGTCGTATGTAAGCATTACTTCCTTGTTCTCAGTTATGGCTTTTGGCTCATGTTTCAATGAGTTTTCTGGGAAGGGATATTGAAGTTTTTGCAGATGTGCTAATGGATTACATTGCAAAAAGAGGTGGCTCGTGCTTTGTTTCCAAATTGCAGAACCTGCACTGATACGATTGACTTGTTCCTGCCATTTTCTTAAAGCCATTTGTGAGGTGTCTTTCGTCTTGATCATATATACATATACATTTATACATACATATATATATATATATATATATATATATATATATATATATATATACACATATATACATATATACATAAATATACGTACCAGCATATGGGAGCATGTGCCAGAGCAGCGCATCACTGCGTCCACTTTCCGCCGGTATTCCAGGGGCCTCCATCTGGCCATCCCCCAGGCAGATGCCAGGCCCATCTCCATCTCCTTGAGATGATGGTCAACCTGTTGCAACCATGAGGCACGTGGTCGGCCCACTGGCCTCCTCCACTCATGAGACTCCCTCGCTGAGAGAATCTGGTGAGCAGGATCAGCGTCAGGAAAACGAGCCACATGTCCATACAGCCGCAGCTGACGCTCACGGACTATGCCAGCAACAAATCTCATTTGAGTCTCTCTCAGCAACCGCTCGTTGGATTCAAAGTCCGACCAGCGAAAGCCGAGGATTCTCTGAAGAGGTCTGGTGCCGAAGAAATTAAGTCTCCGTCTCAGATCCTTGGTCAGAGTCCAAGTCTCACATCCATAGAGCAAGACTGGAAGCACCAAGGATCTGAAAACTTGGACTTTTGTCCTCCCGCACAGGTACCGGCAGCGTCACACCCCACAACCCATGCTCCAGTAATCCATGACTCCCCAAGCCTGACCCAGACGTCTATTGACCTCTGACTCACAGCCAGCAGAGAAATGAATATCACTGCCAAGGTAAGTGAATCTCTCCCTGACCTCAACATCCTCACCGCAAACAGACACAGACAGGACAGCAGCATCCAAGATGTCAACGAAACCCTGGATCTTAGTTTTGACCCTGGAAACCCGTAATCCCAGTGGCTCCGATTCCTCATTGACCTCAAGGACCCCCAAAACAATATGTAAATTCTCGGCAAAGATGACTGCATCATCTGCAAAATCAAGGTCAGAGATCTTGACATTCCCAAATGATGCACCACAGCTTGATCTCTCTGACATCCTCCCTATAATCCAGTCCATACAAGTGCTGAAATGTGTGGGTGCCAGTACACACCCCTGACGAACTCCAGTAACAAATGAAAATGTCAGAGATGGTACCACCACATCTCACAGCACTCTCAGTAGCAGAGTCAAGTTCAGACATCAGATCAATCAGTTTTGGTGGCACCCCACGAAGACCAAGATACCTCCAGAGGGCATCCTGATTCACTGAATCAAACGCTTTACAGAGATCAACATAAGCTGCAAGCAGCCCCTGCCGAGACTCTCATCTGCGTTCAGTGAGGACCCAAAGAGCAAGGATACCGTCAATCGTTGACCTCTTTGGTGTAAAGTCTGACTGCTCTGGATGCTGGTGTTCAAGCAGATGGTGATGAACCCGATCAAGAATTATCTGAGCAAAGACCTTTCCCACACTGAGATTAGCGTCACCCCTCGGTAGTTGTTGCAGTCTTGGCGATCACCCTTCCCTTTCCAGAGAGGGATAACAAGGCCCCTCTTTCAGTCAGTTGGGATGATGCCTGTGTTTCAGCAGAGCACAGAACTGCATGCAGTGACATGAGTACAGCATTTCCATCAGCCTTGAGAAGTTCAGCATGGATGCCACAGATCCCTGGAGCTTTACCCCATTTCAACCGGTTCAATGCAGCCTGTGTTTCCACAAGTGAACGTGGACCACGGGTAATTGGAGGGTCAGCAACAGTTATTGTAACACTCCTGATGTCCAACTCGACAGCTGGTGGATCAGCCTGGTACAACCGCTCAAAGTAACTGGCCCAGCGGGCCTTTACTTCAGACTCCTCTGCCAAGAGCCTACCACCCTCTGCTCTAACTGCAGTACACCGAGGGAAGGGCTTGGATGAACGCAATGCATGAATTCCCCTGTAAGTGGGACGAGAATCACTTGACCACAGGTGATGCTCTACCCTTTCACAAATTCCTCGCACATAGGCATCCTTGTCCACCGTTAGCGCACATACAGTTTTCCGCCTCAGCTCCCGAAACAGCTCAGCTTTGCGATTCAGCATGGCCCTGCGACTCTGCTCAATGGTATCCAGTGTCCCTTGAGAGAAAAAATTCTTCTTTGCCTTCCGTTGAGTTCCAAGACATCCACCGGCAACATCAGTACGGTGGTCTTGAAGGCACTCCACAACTTTTCAGGACCTCCCAAAGTACCTAGACCCCCCCAAACCTCCACTCAGCTTGTTCACAAACTCCTCAGCTACCCACTTATCCTTTTTCTTGCCAACATCCAGCCTTGGCTGGGATGGTAACATTCTCCTGGATTTAAGGTGCAACTTAAGAGTTGCTACAACAAGCCGGTGGTCAGTATTGAGGAACTGAGCACTCCGGTAGACCCTGCAGATCTGGATCATCCTCCAGCGACAATCAACGAGGACATGGTCAATCTCCTTTGCCACACTGCCCGCATTGGAACACCAAGTCCTGCGATGATCTTGTGGGTGCTGAAACCATGAACTGGCCACCCTAAATCCATGACTTCTTACAAAGTCAAGTAACTTAGTGATATTCAGGTTCACATTTCCTGACCCATGGGGACCAACACACGTCTCATCACTATCCCTATCAGTTCCAGTCGATGCATTGAAATCCCCAAAGACTAGAAGTGTATCTCGTCTGGGGCACTGATCAACTGCAGACTCGAGCGTGGCATAGAATGCATCCTTCACGGTGAGATCTCTCGCCTCAGTCGGATCATAAATAGAGACCAGGGAAATGCACCCAAGGAGTGACGAATCCTTAGACTCATAATATGCTCGTTAACCATTGTTACCTCAATTATCATTGGAGTCAGCTTCTTGGACACAGCTACAGCAACTCCTTGGGCATGGTAACCATCACAGCGACCAGCCCAATAGTCGGTGTAACCACCCGCCATGATCTCTCCGCAATCCGGTGTCCGAACCACAGAGAGTGCTGCAATACTGATGTTCAAACCCTGGAGCTCAGATCATAACAGAGACAGGTGATCATCCTCTCTTTGGGAGAGGACATTCCAGGCAACCACCCGAAGGGACCACCTTATGTTAACCCAAGGAGACCGCTGTCTGGTTGGACGACACCTCAGCACCACTCCGACACACTCTCCCGCAATCTGACCCGGGAATGTTACCCTGTGGTTTCCCTCCTATCATCAAAGATTGGGGCTCCTGAAGGCTGTCCCCCAATCCCATCACCGGTGAGCTTCCCTACGAAGGGAAGCTGCACAGGAAGGTACTCCCACGGAGTGGGTTTTCAGATTTCTTTGCGTTTTGTGTTTTGCGGAATGACGGGTTTTACGGTGGCCAGAGTGCAAATCCTGCCACCACCCTCCTAATAAGAAGTAACCCAACAGCAGGAGGACGTCCGCAGACACAGTTGGGCACAAGATATGGATGGCCGTTGGCTCACAAGGAGCTCCTCCGCCCTTTGACAGGTTTTCTTTTTAATCCTGCTGGGTGTCCATATCCAAACACCCTCCTCACCAGAAAACCTGGTGGGGGAGACGGTTTAGTCGCCGACAACCGACCATGGAACAGGTTAGTACAGGTTTACATGGTACCTGTAGCAGGTCACAGATCTAACCTGACCTGACCCCCCTGCCCCCCTTAAAAAAACGCGAAAATAGTTAACTGCTATTTTGTAGAGCCTCATTAGTTGCATATATAGGCACAGTGATAGTTGTCACCGAAGTATAAACGTAGAAGCCACAGTGATTTGAAAAAATTCCCAAAAAAGGGTTTTCCCCCCTTCAAAATTTCGAATTTCGAAAATCTGCTCCCATACGTTTGTAGTACTTGGTGAGGCGCATCCATAGACCCCATAAATGATGAAACCGTTCCACAAATGTAGAAGCCCTCGCCATTTTAATTCCTCTGGTAGCCATTTTAATGTCACCTGGCCGCCATTTTGTAAAATGGCTGCCACGGCCCTCAGAGGCTAAATGTGTGGTGGCCAAATATCCAAATCGCTTCATAATATGTCTTTCTACAAGTGTGCCAAATTTGGTGCTTTTATCACTTGGTGCACAATTCTTTTGAATATTTGAGCTGTGCGGCGCCACTACAAGGTGTTCGAGATAGAGCAAAATGGTTTCAAGACTTTCGGTGGGGAATGACCTCAAGATTATGCATACAAAATATTGTCATCCTCGCTCTCAAAGTTTGGGTGGTCGTATGATTTTTATGTCAAAATTCGAAATTTTCTAAGTTCGTGACCTTGTGACCTTGACCTTGTGACCTTGACCTTGGGACGAAAATGAAAAATCGAGCTCCGTGGGGCTATGCAGGTGCCATTGGGCTAACCAAATACCAAAATCTCTGCCAGATTCGACAAACCCCTCAGAGAAGAAATTTTTTATGTCAAAACTTGCAATTTTCTGAGTTTGTGACCTGTAATCTTGACCTTGGGAAAAAAATGAAAAACGAGCTCCGTGGGGCTATGCAGGTGCCATTGGGTCACCAAATACCGAAACCCCTGTCACATTCGACAAACCCCTAGGAGAAGATGCAAATTGAAATCAGCTACCCCTAAAAACACATGTTTTTTGGGCATGGCTCCACCCTAATGGGCGCACCATGCCCATTTTCAGGAAAACACAACTCGATCATGATATAAACCTCCCACCAAAATTTTGTCAGGATCAGATCAAAACCCATGGAGCTATGCTCGGGACAGATAGACAGACAGCCAGACAGACAGACAGACACACAGCCAGACAGACAGACAGACACCCAACAATAACGAATATAGTGGTCACTTATTTTGTTCGTGAAAATATTTTTTCGTGAACCAATAAAACTAAGTATAGAGAGGCGAGCAGATTGAGCCGAATGAACCATGCTGGTAAATAATGATTCGCTCTCCTTCCCAGTTGAACTGACCTCTTCTTAGCCATTCCAATGAGCCTTCTTTGTGTTTGCTCATTCTGTCCAATTATTTTTTACACCCCCTTTCTCGTGTGTATGCATGTGTGGAGTATTTGTGGTTTGATGTTTCACTGGTCAAAGTAATACAGGGAAACAATTAATAAACATTATCATTGCAAATGGATGCATGGGATGGACAGACAATCATTATTCTAAGAAAGATGTAGGGATGGTTTTAAATCAGGGGTGGAGAACCTCCGGCCTCCGGGCTGTATACGGCTCGCGAGACCGTTTGATCCGGCCCGCGAGGAAATTCATAATATGGAATAGGCAAAGCCGAGAAGCGAACGTAGAATTCTTCTTCCATTCACTTCTTAAATATATCAAATTAAACAGTCTTTTGCTATGAAAAAATAAATATTAAGTGAACATTACCTTCACAACAACAACTACACCACCTAGAACAGGATCTCATCTGAAAAAAAATTCCTCAACATTAGCTTCACAACGACAACTACACCGCCGAGAATAGGATCTCATCTTAACAAAAAATACTTCAAGCGAACGTAGTATTCTTCTTACATTCGCTTCTGACTTTACCTATAACTTGTTCACAACTGTATACGCAATTTCCGGTTACTTCGGCCTGGATTTGGGATCAGCGATCAAATAACGTAAATCACGATTAAAAATTATTTTTTGATGATGTGGGAGATATCTTTATTAAAATCAGTGGAGGAAATATACACCATGTCTGATATTATTTGGATCTTTCATGTCTCCGACGATGCCTTTATCTCCCGGCATGCATCATTCTCCATGACAAAAACCGGAAACAAAAAATAACCAGAAGCAACAAAAAAACAAAAGCAAAAGGGTCATAGCCAACCACACGGATTCCAAATTGCCATGGTATTGTGTTGTTGTTGTTTCCTATTCTCTCATGTGCACACGTTAAGTATGAAGCTCACTTCATTCGCTAAAAAAAACAAAAGCAACCTCAAAAATACAACACAAAAAAAACTCCAGACCGATTATTTTTTCCTAAAAAAATAAATTAAACGGACAGCTGTCATCTGTCTATTTCACGTTCAGGGCCAGTGAATGCAGCACGTGCGTACCGTAATGTGTGATTGCGTAATCTCATGTCATCATTTCATTCAGACTATGCAAACATGGCGACTAACAAAAAAGAAAGGAAGATGCGGAATGTCGCACTTTCCAAGAGAAATGGGCAAACGATTATTTCTTTGTGGAAGTAAAAGGCAAGCCAGTCTGCCTAGTTTGTCGGGAAGCGCTCTCGGTGATGAAAAGGTCCAACCTCGAATGTCATTACAGCTCGAAACATGCTAAACTGGACGAGTTTAAAGGACAAATGCGCTTGGATAAAGTTAACGCTCTTCGGCAGAGTTTTGGTGCTCAACAAGCAGTCTTCATAAGACCACAATCTGACCGAGACAACAATACGCACGCTAGTTTTGTGGTGAGTGAGCTAATCGCTAAGAAGCTGATGCCGCATTCAGAAGGAGAATTTGTGAAGGAGTGCCTTGTTGCCGCTGCGAAGCTGCTCGCACCGGACAAAGTAAAATTGTTCCAAAGTGTCAGTTTGTCTCGAAGAACTGTCTCAGATCGGATTACTGAAATGGCACAAGATACTCAGAAAACACTGGACACCGTAAGAGATTTCCAGTTTTTCTCTCTGGCCTGCGATGAGACAATGGACATAACAAACACCGCCCAACTAGCCATTTTTGTGCGGGGGATTACAGCTGAGTTTGATACGAGCGAGGAGTTGCTGTCTTTGCTAGCCATGCACGGCACTACCAAAGGTGAGGATTTGTTTGAGCAAGTTGTTTTGGCTATGAACAAATTCGAACTGCAGTTTGACAAGTTAAGTGGCCTGGCCATGGATGGAGCCCCAGCCATGGTTGGCGCGCAAAAGGGATTGACTGTATTGATCAAAAAAGAAATGAGTCGTCTCAGTCTCGATCCAAGTGAGTTAGTTGTATGCCACTGTATCATACACCAAGAGAATCTGTGTGCACAGTCCCCGAAGCTCAAAAATGTGATGACAACTGTCGTTTCCACCATAAACATCATCAAAAGCAGAGGGCTGAACAGCCGCCAGTTCAAGGAGCTACTGAGTGAACTAGAGTCAGAGCACGGAGATCTGGTTTGCCACTGTGAGGTGCGGTGGCTGAGTCGCGGAAATATGCTCACACGGTTTTACTCACTGAGAGAAGAAGTGAAACAGTTCATGGAGATGAAGGGGAAACCTGTCATGGAACTCAGTGATAGCAAGTGGCTGTGTGATTTGGGCTTCATGGTGGACATTACCAAGTACCTGTCAGAGCTGAACGTCAAGCTCCAAGGTCCCAACCAGATTCTCAGCTCTCTGCAATCAAATGTGAAATCATTTGAAGCTAAACTAAAGCTGTGGCAAGTGCAACTGGAAAGGGGAAACACTGTCCACTTTCCCACTCTGCAACAAAACCCTGCTGTGACATCTGAATATGCTGCTGAGTGTGCAAACCCCCTCCAGACATTTGGAGAGAGGTTCCAGGACAAGAAAAGTAAACAAAGGGAACTGAACATATTCGCCACGACGTTTCATGTGGAACCAGCTGATGTGCCTGACAACCTACAACACGAAATCATTGAGCTGCAAAGCAATGACGAGCTCAAAGCTCGGTACAACAACCTCCCTTTGCTCGAGTTGTACAAACTGTATGTACGTGCTGAGGATTTTCCCATTCTGAGGAGACGTGCACTGAAGTTTGCATCACTGGTTGGGACGACCTACAGCTGTGAGCAGTTCTTTTCAAAACTGACTCTTGCAAAGACTCGGTTCCGCTCAAGACTGACTGACCCAAGCCTGCAAAACCAGCTACGAGTAGCATCATCATCACTACCACCTGACACCAAATGCCTCGCCAAAGAGAAACAGTTCCAGCCATCGCATTAGGTGAGTCCGATATATGTGTGTTCAATAATTTTGCATGGCCCTCGAAGGATGTTCTAAAAATCGAAATGGCCCTTGACAGGAAAAAGGTTCCCCACCCCTATTTTAAATGATACCTTATTGTGATTGTGATTTACATACATTTTGGCATAGCTCCAGTATATGCTTTCGAATCTTTTAAAAAAAAGTTATATCATTACATATTTCTGTACTTTAAATAAATGTATTTACTTGCTGGAGAATTTTATTTTTACTGCACTTTGAAACATGGTATCTTGTTGATTATGTGTGAAAGCACTTTGCGTTAAATCGTCGAACTGTTATCGAATGGGCAGCAACAATAACATGTTGAGCATTATGTATGATTACAATTATTGTATAATATTGTTAGTAAGTATCAAGTTTAATCAATAGTTTTAAAATCGTTGCAGTAAGACTTGTACTTCAGCTTTTGGATAATTATATAACATAAGTAATTCAGCATACCCCTTACCACTGTGGGGGAAAAATTTATATTAATGGATTTTAAATTGTAACAAATGGAGTTTCAGAAATGTAACTTTTATGCTGCAAGTTGATTTGGCTGTCATTTCTGGCCAAAAGACTTTTGCCCTAAATGATAAGAAATGTGTTGTTCTGGAGCAGAGTGACCGAGCTGATAAATGAACCTTTGCGTAGAAAATGTACGAAGTGGCTTTTTGTCTAAAGGACACGTCTGCAGTCTGGGTGAATATCCCCCAACCTCTCTCTCATGGAAGTATAAAATGTTTTGAAAGGCACATTGTTCTGAGTGCAAGCACGTGGGGAAGTATAGTTTCTCAGTGGCTTGTACTCCTTGGAACTGACCAAGTACCAAGTTAGAATAAAACTCTCTGATGTAATGTAGAAGTGAATTGAATTGGGTTGGTCTAACTGTTAACTAAAGTAAGAATAAATGAAATAGAACCAAATAATATTGCAATCAAATGGGGATTCTTAAGTTCATTGTACACGGGTGAGAAGTGTATGGTGTATAATTAGGAAATAAGTTGTTTCACAAGGAAGGACTTGTGTGGACATCAGTTTTATCAGTGTCGATAGGGTTTTTGTAGGATTTTATAATCAAATCGGACAAACGTTAAACTCTGTCTGAAGTCAAATAGGATTCCACAATCGGCCAGTTAGAATCCTTCAGGAGGACAACGATCACAACAAGGTGGGTTTAAAAAAATCCACATCACCACCATCCTTTAGTGAGTGGGTTTAGTGATATAGTGCATATAGTACAGTAAATAAAAGCACACAGTGTAATACGCATAGTAAATAGTACTCTGCCTGATCGGATCAATCCAAGGTGGAAGGTAGAAACATGAAACCACAATTAAAACATATATATATTTTGGGGTCACTGGTGTAATGGGTTTATTTAAAACTCCAACCTCTGAGCAGGGAGCAGCTGTTGTTTATCTCACATGATCTCTGCGTCAATGATCGGATTTATTGGGGAGTTTTGCAGGAAATAATTTAATCAAAGAAATAAACTTATTTAATTCCACAATGATTTCTACAGCTGAGGAATCCATTGTATATTATAGCCTTCAGGTAATGAGTTAATGGGAGTAATTAATTTGGGTCATTGTACTGAGGCAACTGAGTTAATCAGATAATTACTCTTCATGACATGATTGATGTGGTGGTGGTGGTGGAGGATGGTTTTGGATGTGGACTGAACAAGGGGTTTGAAGGGGATGGCGTGAAGTGGGAGTTGGGATGCTAAAGGATGACGAGAGGGGTTTGAGATGGAGGAACAAACGAGTGGATTCGGCCTTCAGATGAGGGAAGTTTTCTCTGGGAATTATGGGGTGTGAATGGTAAAAATGGCAGGATCGTGAGGACTGAGGAGTTTGTGAGTTACTTTTTGGAAGTTAAAGGGGAGAGGGACCAGTGATGGATGGGTAACTGGAGTTAAATGAGGGTTGAAATGTCATAATGTCATTTCAAAACTAAAGGACACAATATCAACTGGTAATAATTCTGGAGTCGTTTCCTCTTCCTCATGCAGATAATGTGACCAATTGTGCTTTGGTGAAATTGGAAGAAATTTAAAAGAAAGGCGAGATGAACATGATAGAGTAATTAGGCTTGCAAAGGTAACACAGTCAGCTACAGCATGTCATTGCCTGCAATTTGGCCACAAATTTGACTTTGATGGGACCTGTGTCCTAGACACGACATCCAACAAACGACGAGAAGCATGGGTGATATGACACTGGAAGCATGGCAGGTGTAGAGCCGAGAGGGTGGTCTAAGTTGGGAGACTGTGGACATCCCCACACAATACACACCTTTGATGCAAATGGCAACACTGGATGGTGCAAACAGCTGGATAAGGTGAACAAAAAAACAACAGCACTGAATCTCAAGCAGCACACCTGCATGTATACAACACTCAATGAGAACCCGTGGTGTAGTCTATGTGATACCCGGGTATACGCCGTACACCCACTAAGAAAGCTCCAGAATTTCCGTATTCCCACTTAAAACTGTGCAAGGATACGTTACGATATAGTATTGTGACAGAACTTTCAGTTCATTGATTTTGTTCCCACATACCGGGTAGAGTATAACTGCAATAAAACTAGAATGGGCACTCGTAGAGCGCATACCTTCGCCGCAGCCACTAGTTTGAACATGGCATGAGAGTGAAATGAGGAACTAAAATTCCACTAAATCTGCTCGGGAATTTCGCAAATTTAAAGTCCATGATCCGGATTTTGTGAAAGGATTTTGTTATTAGAACTATTACGATTATGACAATTTTAGGTGATTCGTTGTCCCGAGTGCCGAACTCTGTAGCATGTAGGGTCGGATTCGGTCGAATGTCACTGACCACGCAGACACGACCTGGATCAAGTAGATCATGTTTTCAAATCCGAGCGAGGACAAAAACGTCATTTTAATTGGCGTCTAATTAAACAAGAAAGTAAAACTCCTTTTACTAAACCATGAGCGAAGCTATGTGCATATCAAACTATACCAAGTCTCCTTAATGAAAATTTGTTGTATTTTACTTAGTAACCAAGTTTGGTAGGGCCCTTATGGCCCTTGTTGCATCAACAGACACACAGTTGAGAGACAGATATATTCTAGTTTACACCCAAACTTCACCAGGAAGTGTTGGGGTAGGGGCGAAATGGTGATAAACAACAAACGACTGAGTTATTACGTGTTCAATATTGTATTTATTATACTTGACGGAACATGGTGATGACATAGAACACAGACAAATATGGAAATGTATGAGATTACAGTAGATAATAAGAGACTAACAAAAGTTGGCAAAAGATACATGTTATTTAGTTAGATCGACTCATGAAACGTTATGTTGAAATATTTGAAATGGGAACAACACATTTTCGGTGATCGCGAATGTGCCACAAATGCGCGAGGAACAAAAAAAATCATATTTCGAGGGAGACACAAAGCATGTTGTGGTCTGAATAGTACGTGTCAACGACATCCACGTGTACGGCGACTGGCTGGTTGACGTATACGTGGTCCAGTAGAGATCTCTGGTCTGTCGTTGGCTCGGTCACATACTGGTGGAACCCGTGTTGTGCCATCAGCTGTAGGATATCCTTTTCCGGAGCACCAAGCAGGTCAAAATTGAAGTCACCCAGAATGACCGTCATTCGTTCTGTATTTAGTGCCGTCAGGAAAAGTTTAAGTTTGAGCCTGGTGTTGGCGCAGTGGTTAGGGCAGCGACTTGGGATCCAAAAGATCCTGAGTTCAAGCCCCGTTGGGCCACTGAATGAATACACCAGGGGTTGACTCAGCCTGTCATCCTTCCGAGGTCGGCGAAATGAGTACCAGTGTACTGGGCCGGTGTATACCCCAGTTAAAATAGGTGTACCATGTCCCTGTGTCGTAAGAGGCGACCAGGGTTGCGTCAGGAAGGGCATCCGGCGTAAAACATGTGCTAAATCACTATGCGGATCATACGAATGATCCGCTGTGGCGACCCCGAACAGGAGCAGCCGCAAGAAGAAGAAGAGGAAAAGTTTAACTTTATCTTTGAACGCCGTTTGACTCTGTGATGGAGGTCTGTATAATGTCACGATATTAATTGTCCTGTTGTGGACAAAGACGGATACTCCTTTGTGTTCCAGATCTGAGAGTGTCTAAACTTGCTGGATGCATTTTTTCCGGTGCCATAATCATGATGCCACCTCGGCTGACACCATGGTCGATGGGCCTTTCAGCTCGGAAGCACTGCAAGCATTTCTTCAGCATCTGACATTGTCCGATTTGTAGTCCATCATGCAGAAATGTTTCGGCGAAACAGAAAACATCCATCTTTAGCATCACTGGATCCTTCTTCATGTCGTCCAAGTGCTGAAGATAGGATCTGACATTAAGGAAACTGATGTTGAGACACCTGTTTGTTTGATAATGGGGTCTTGGAGCATCAATTTTCAGAATGTTGGTGAGACGGTTCATTTCTTGCTGAACAGCAGGATTAATGAGGATGCTACTCACATTAAATCCCCAAAAGAAAAGTCCCTGAATTGACTGGACACGGCTCATTGCAACATATGCCTGGCCAGGCATAAATTTGCCTCAGCCTTGCATCGTCACAACGATTTGTTCAAGCGGTTTCCCCTGAACTTTGTGAATAGTGCACCCCCAGGCAAGTGTGAGAGGGAACTGAGATCGCTTCACCTCCACCGAGTGTCGTGCCCTTCCAGTAAAAAATTGAACCTGCTGTCTCACGATCGGGACCGCGTCTGGATAGCGTTGCTTGTACTGGCTCTGGGCAATTGCGTCCTTGCCGACTTGCCGACCTTGCCGACTGTCAAACCTGACGAGAATGGTAGTCACCTGATCTCCTGTCGTCTCTATTGCAAGGACGGTTCCACAGACGCCATTTGCCAAACCGTCAGACACGTTAATGTTGACGGTGATCATAACTCGTGCCCCTTTTATCACCATAACGACTTGTCTGAGTCCTCCAGTGTCAGATGCTTTGTGGACATAATCACATCAAGTTGACCAGTCCTGACGTCCTTCTTTTTATCAATGGCCTTGATTTCATATATTGGAGACCTTGATTTCTTGATATGCATCATGTTGTGGTTGACTACTTCTTTGTTCGTCTTAAAGACGTGTAAGGCATCAGCTGGATAGTCGGGGTCGGATGTGGTGATCACTCGATTTCTGAGTAGTTTAATGTCTTCCTCGTTACAGGACGCTGTTCTGACCCTCATGAGCAAATCAACAAACCGCTTGTCATCTTTTTGTCTCATGCTTTCGGTCAACTGGATCATGGTGAAATTTTCCTCCCAGAGTAATCTGTGTAACCTGGCGTAACAATCTGAGAGAAGTCCAAATACATGATCTTGGCCAACGGTTTGGAGTTGAAAGAGATCTCCAATGGCAAGAATGCTGACGTCTCCAAAACGCGAGTTAGCATCTGATATGCCTGTGATGTCTTGAAGTCGCCGATGGATATGATATAGGAGATCTGCTCCCACCATTGACACCTCATCTATAATGAGAAGTTTGAGCTTCCCGATGCGTGATCTGAGTGAGTTAAGCTTCTCGCTGCTCGCGGGCATATACTCTCTCTTACTGCGTGGACCACATGCAAAACTAAAGGCCGAGTGTAGTGTCATTCCTTCGATACCGAATGCAGCCGTTCCTGTGAATGCTGTGAGAATAATGGGCAGCTCGTCAGGCTCAAAGTGCCCAGACAATGGTTTCAGTAAATTCATTGTCTCTTAGTGCACAAGCTTGATGATGTGGCTTTTCCCGACACCACCGGGTCCACTGAGGAAAACCCTGTAGACTGGTGGTGGTGTCTCAGACTTCAGAGCGAGTATCATGTCTTTGCACCACTTGCGATGCATTTTGATAACTTCCATTTGTTTTACATTCAAGGTCCTCATCATGTTCCTATATTCCTCAGGTGTCATCAAGATCTTTCCAAGTTCTGCGGTGAAGCGCGCATGCAGTTCGATATTCGTTGGACGCATTTCCGGAGCCAGATCAAGGTTTTCTGCCATGTCCGCTTGCTCAACAAAGCGTTCATTCACAATGCCTTCGTCTTCTTGTTGTGCCTGTTCGTGTTGTGCATTAGGTGCCATGGCGTCCCAAGCATGTTAAGGAGGCCCGTATTCGTGAAGGTCTTGGAACGCTTGCTCGATTTCACCGGCGTTGTGTGTGAATTTATGAACGTTGTTTTGGACGACAGCTTGAACTTGCTGGTACCTTTCTGTGAATGATGCACAATTTCCCTTGAGGTCTGCCTCTTTGTTTCGCCAAGGATGGTATAGCATCAACGGATTCCTGTATTTAGCATCTCCCTCATCTTTCTCTTGGTGGAATCTGATTACACAGGGTTTACGTCATTTGCGCATTTGTCCAAGACCATTTTGTAACTGAATTTTGGTGTTGGCCGCACTGGGATTGTCATCGACGTCTTGATCATCATCATCATCATCGGACAGGACTTGTGGCTGGTGATCATGTCCTTCATCAACAGTGGCGTGGTAGTGTAATTTGCCGGAAACTCAGCCAGCGACATGTTCTCAAGAATATGTGGTCGAGCTTCTTACCTGTCAAGAAGAGATGTGCAGTAGATGTCTTCAGAATCATTGTCCATGTCCATGAGTTGCACCCGAGGTTTCAACATAGCCACTCTTTTTTCTTTTTCGACCGTTCGAGTGGATTTTTTGAGTGGCAGAGAAAGGAGTCTGCATACTGCTTCTTGAGCACTGACTTCCCTATTGTGCAGTAAGGCTGAGCCAACTTTTCTAAGTTTGTCCTTGACATCCTCTCCGCGACATTCATCCACGACTGCCCTCAGCAGTTCGCCCATGGCTCTTTCACTTTTCAACATGTAGCTGGTGACATACATGATACATGAGTATGGATCAATAATGAATTGGAGATCCATGTTAGCTCTCCATGTCCGAAGAATATCCGGGTTGTATTGATTAACCCATGCGTCCTCCGGTTGACGTTTCAAGATGATTTTTTCCCCGTCTTGCTTACTGTCAGTGCTTCTTCATATTGCTGTTCGTCAACGTGGGCTTTTTGAAGCAAATTTGACAGTGTGATGTCCCGAGAATTCTCGGGTTTTCGAGGGCCTGCTTAACTTTCTGAAGTACTTCTTGCGTTTCACTGATCTGCCTTGCTGCAATGACTGGATCCTCCTCAGCTTGTGGCTTGGCAATGACTGGATCCTCCTCAGCTTGTGGCTTGGCAATGACTGGATCCTCCTCAGCTTGTGGCTTGGCAATGACAGTCTTTTGGCTTGGTGGGTGAGGAAATCGGAATCTACAGTTTTGCCCTCTTCTGCAAGTGGCTGAGTGTGAGTGTCTTTGTAGAGATGTGACAAGTTCACGCAGTTCACCATCATTTTGTGGGATAGAACACGACTGGTAGCGATCAATAAACTCCGAGACTTCATCATCCGTGTTGACGCCAATTTTTGGGGCGTCCTTAATCCAAAGGATTGTATGAGCGTGTGGAGACGCGCGAGCCTGGAATTCTATACGTTACATGAAATCTTGAAGTTCTCCAATGGGATTGCTTTTCGATCCAATAAATTCCTTGAAGAATAAATCCAGTCTGTGTTGATACTGTCTTGCTGTTGTGACGAGGTTATTTCTTAGCCATTTGCACTCTCCTCCCAAGCCATGTTGTTGAAATCATCATCACTCAGAATTGTGCCATATTGTCTTGCTATGCTCTGGATGACTTCTGGCCATTGCATGTCGGCGGCTGAGAGAGTCAGGAACCAAGTGGGTGTGCCGAGCTGCCGTACCATTGCGAGTAAATCAAGAAGTATTGTCTTCCAGTAAGCAGGAGATCCACGCACATTCTTAAGGAATCTAAAAGTGTTGTCTGTACGGATCATTGCTTGTACATTCTCAGAGGCTTTGAAAAATCCGGCATTGATTCGTCGGTCATGAAATGTCATTCCTCGCGTTTGTCTCATCGAGATCTGCAAATCATCGCGAATTTGCTTGGATTCAACCGTGTATTGAGCAGGAAGCAAATCGTCAATATCCTTGGCAAATCATCCATCAACATGCAGTAGCCTTTGGTTGAAGTACTTTCTCGGAGTTATATTTTTTGGCCTTTCAGTTGAAAGTCCCCCGCGACCAAATGGATATTTGGATGGATTTGCAAGTTCCTCGAAAGACTCATCCAGCAGAAAGGCGCAAGGCTTTTCATTCTCAGCTGGAGCAACACAATATGTTTTGTCCGCATTTCCGTCTTCCTGGAGAAGTGTGTCGACCTGCATTCCTCTGAGTGTGGTGCTATCCTCAGAGTGAGCAGAAGCTTCTCGGTCTTGTTCGATTCCGGCCGAGATGTCATCTTCTGTAGCATTGTTAGTGGTAGAGTTTTGGAGAGCCACATCATGTTGTTCTCCAATCAGGCCAATTGTAATGGTGTTGTCGCTTCTGCTGCCTCTCGGGTGAATGTCGTGCATCCAGTCTGGGGTAATGGTGTTGAGTACTTGGATATTGATGTTGAGCATTTCGGCCACCGCCTGGACCGCGACGTTATCAGCCCCTTCCCCGGACCGAAGTCCTGCAACATATCTGGCGAATCTTCTACTTGGTGATTCCTGTTGAATGGGAGTTTGACCGTCAGTTATCGCAGGAATGAAACTGGCAAAGGTTTTAGAAGTTCCATAGTTCTCGAAGAATTGTACAAGCTGATTCCTTATTTCTGATCCACTTGTTGACTGTACGCCGGCATCTTGTAAAGAGACTGAAACTGCGTGAAAAAAACAGTTCCCATCTGATGGAACATTCACGATGTCAAGATGTCGAGATCTTGCTAAGCTCCTGAGGCCTTGAAACGTATTTGGAATGGCAAGTGATGATGTTGTAGGGGATTGCACATGGTGTATAGTCGTTTCTTCATTGAAAAGCATGGCTTCCCATAGATCTGCGTTGTCCTGTTCCCATATTTGCTCCCATTCTTGACAAATGGTTACATTTTTGTAGAGCGGATTGTTCTGTTTTAGCCATTGTAGAGCCAACATCAGTTTTTTTGGTCTGATGTATTCTTGCATGTTGTGGCCTTTGTATGCAAGTTTGTGCTTTAGTTTGAGTGGGACAACCTCGGCGTCCTGTGGCAGTCTCGGAAGCAGAGAAGTGACTGTGTCAATTTTTGACGGCACGTTTACGGCACTCCCGTGAATCGACTTTTGGCCTCCCTTGGGAAGAGCGACAATTTTCATAAAAGGAATCCTTTGGCTGATGAGTCTTACTTCAAACGGCCGAAGATCACTCAGCTCCGGAGGGACATCATCAAGAGCCAATCCGTTTGCCCATGATTGCGTAGGAACTTGACCTTTCTTTATTGCGCATTTGCAGGTGGTGCAAATCCACGATTTGCCGTGAGTTTCTAGATTTCGAGAGCCTTCCACAATGTTTTTGAGCGCTTTGTCTACATACTTGTCACTGTTAATTTGTGCAACAGATGTCCTGTACATAAGGCGGTGACAGGAGCAGCACGCATAAATCGGTCCCTCTTTTATTTTGGTTCTGAAACTTTCAGCGCATTCTGCAACAGTAGGTTCAAAAGAGGTTTTTAAATGCCGCCTTCTCTTTGTAGTTTCTCTGTTTGAGATTCTGCGTTGATCTGTCTGTTCAGGAGTTTGTACTTCATACGTATGTTGCATTCTTTGTCTCATTGAAGATCTGCGTTTGTCCGTCTGTTCTTGGGTTTCAGCTTCAATTTAGTTTTGCATTCTTTGTCTCATTGAGAATCTGCGCTTGGCTGTCTGTTGTGGTGTTTCCATTTCGTAATGTGTACGCATTCTGTCTCTCTCAGTTGTATTCCGTGACAATGCCTCCTCTGGTGTTTGTTGCAGACGATATTGTTTGACAGATTTGCGGACACGTTCTCTGCGTTGTTCTTTGTCATCATGGGATTCTTCTTGCTGTGGTGTAGTCTGCGGGCCTGCGGGGAAGGGCGTGGTGGTGTGGGAGTGGTCGGAGTGGTCATCATGTCTGCAAGGGATATAAGGTGTGCGCGCCGCCTGAGGCGTTGTAGTAATGCTGGAGTCGTCCGGCTCGTGAGTGTGCTAATACGCAATAAAGGAGAGCCACGGGCAGAGTACGCTCGCGCTCGCGCTTGTGCACCACAGCCCGGCTCGACTGTTCCTCCGCATCGTGTCTGCCTGCTAAGCATCTTCTATTCAGTACAGCACAGTTG
>NC_140961.1:125295805-125298305 GCF_056783735.1 Eptatretus burgeri
TTCTTCCTGTATCTTATGGAGGTTCTATCAGGTTTTCCTTTGTCCTCGCGCCTGTTTCTCAATCATGTGGTTATTTTTGGATTTGCTTTTCAAATGTTCTTTGTTTCTGTTTGTGAGTTTCAAAGAAAAATATATTTGATAATTCCTGATTTCTGAGTTTGCCGTATTAACGTATTTTCTAAATTACTGAGCCAAATTTTTCTCCACCTCTCCCATTCTGTTCAGCTGTTTATAAATAATAATGTTTGTGATCATATCCCTGAAACGTCTGTACAAATGTGACGTTGTTTTTCGGTGAAAGCAACTCAAGGTTTCTGGGTTGTATGCATCATATACTGGAGTCGGGAATCACATTTACTCCAACCTGCCAATCCCCGATAAATTGCCGATATTTGCCAAGCACATGTTGTGTTGTGTTGTGTTGTGTTGTGTTGTGTTGTGTTGTGTTGTGTTGTGTTGTGTACAAAGCTTGACAAATTCTCTTTGATTACTCCCCTACCCCCACCCTCCTCTCTGTCTCTTTTTCTTTCTTTGTTTCTTTTATTTCTTTCTTTCCCTTTCCCTGGACGTTTCGGGATGGTCGTTATGTATGGACAGTGGTTATCTCCATATGTGTCGAGACGGTGGTTATGTCTGGGCAGGAATTGTCTCCAGACGTGCCTGGATGGAATTTTGTCTCCAGACATGTCCGGATGGGAGTTTGTCACTCGACGTGTTTGGATGGGAGTTTGTCACCGGATGTGTCCAGATGGGAGTTTGTCTCTGGACGTGTCGGGATGGGAGTTTGTCTTCGGACGTGTCTTGGCAGAGTTTTGTCTGGGTGGGAGTTTGTGTCAAGGTAGTGTTTATGTCTGGATGCGAGTTTGTCTCCGTATTTGTCCGAGCGGTGTTTGTCTCTGGACTGCTTGGCTCTGGAAGCCTTTGGGTGGTGTTTGTCTTTCGACATTTCCGGGCTGTGTTTTTGTCTGGATGGGAGTTTGTCTCCAGACGTGTCCAGCCAGTGTTTGTCTCTGGACAGCTGGGCTCCGGGCATTATTTATGTCTGGGTGGTGTTTGTCTCTGGATATGTCCAGGCAGTATCTACGTCTGGGCGGTGTTTATCTCCGAACATATCCGAGCGGTATTTATGTCCAGGTGGGGTATGTCTCCAGATGTGTCGGGATCGGAGTTTGTTGCCAGACGTGTCCGGATGGGAGTTTTTCGCCCGACCTGTCCGGATGGGAGTTTATTGCCGGATCTGTCCGGATGGGAGTTTGTCTCTGGACGTGTCTGAATGGGAGTTCGTTTCCAGACACATCCAGATGGGAGTTTGTCGCCAGAAGTGTCCAGATGTGCGTTTGTCGCCGGACATGTCTGGATGGGAGTTTGTCTCCCTATATGTCCGGGTGGTGTTTATGTCTGGATGGGAGTTTTTCTCTGGATGTGTCTGAGCGGTGTTTGTCTCTGGACAGCTTAGCTCCGGACACAACCATGCAGTGTTTATTTCTGGACTGTGTTTATCTCCGGACATGTTGGGGAGGTGTTTGTCTCTGGGTGGTATTTATAGTATAACCGGTAGAAAATGGATTTCGTACATTATTTTGTTTCTATCTTCACTGTTATTGGTTCAGGAGTTAGTAAGTGACCACTATATTCGTAATTGGTGTGTGTCTGTCTGTTTGTCTGTCTGTCTGTCCCGAGCGTAGCTCCGTGGGTTTTGATCCGTTCGTGATAAAATTTTGGTGGGAGGTATATATCATGATCTTGCTGTGTTTTCCTGAGAATGGGCATGGTGCGCTCATTATGGGCGGAGCCATGCCCCAAAAACTTGCGTTTTTAGGGGGTAGCCAATTTCAATTTTCATATTCTCAATCAAATTCAAATTTGATTTCAATCAAATCCAAATTTCAATTTACATATTCTCCGAGGGGTTTGCTGAAGCTGGCAGGGGTTTCGGTATTTGGTTGGCCCAATGGCACCTGCATTGCCCCACGGAGCTGAATTTTTCATTTTCGTCCCAACGTCAAGGTCACAAGGTCACGAGCTTAGAAAATTGCGAATTTTGACATAAAAATCATACGACCACCCAAACTTTGAGAGCTGGGATGACAATATTTTTTGTGCATAATCTTGAGGTCATTCCCCACCTAAAGTCTTGAAACCATTTTGCTCTATCGTGAACACCTTGCCCGTGGCGCCCCCTTCAAGTTTGTTTTTACGCTGATTTCATTTTACGCTGGCAGTAAAGCCACTTGGTAGCTGATGCCATCCTGGCGATCACCCTTCCCTTTCCAGAGAGGTACAACAAGGTCCTTCTTCCTTCCAGTCAGGTGGGATGATGCCTGTGTTCCATACAGAGCACAGAACTGCATGCATTGACACAATTGCAGCATTTCTATGAGACTTGAGAAAATCAGCATGGATGGCATAGATACCAGGAGCTTTAGCCCCTTTCAAATGGTTCTCCACAGCCTGTGTTTCCAAGAATGAAGGTGGTTCACAGTTGATTGGAGGGTCATCA
>NC_140961.1:125308305-125353305 GCF_056783735.1 Eptatretus burgeri
GATTGTGCCCAATCGCCAAGGAGACTGTTTAAGCAGCACCAACGCTCTGCTCAGAGTATGGTCCCAATCTCCTCTCTTCCGACTACAATTGAATCTTGGAAAACTGATATAAAAATGATGTAAAGCTTTATTGCTCACCAATTTTCTGAAGATCCCAGAAACTATAGTGTCGGGGTAAAATCTCTTTGAAAGCAATACAAATACCATAAGGCTCAACTTCTTCAAGAAACATAGCCAATGTTTTCCGCTCACATTCATCTTGTATCGCTATAATTCCAACATATGTCCAGCCAAAATTTCTTACAAAATGTGCAAATGCAGTGCCAAAATGTACATCATTGTGGTATGTCCGGAGGAATGAGGGGTAGCGAGTTTTGTCACTAAGACTGTCGCAACCGGCACCATAGCTAATCTGCAAAAAGGAGAGCGACTGAAAAAAATCATCTAATCTTGATCTGCTCATTTGTGTACTGCCATAATACAATGAGACAGATGTGCATATTTTTTTCAGTACACACACAAATTCATGTCATAATCCAAACTCCATTTTCATATTTTTACATTTTTTTAACGAGGTAAGTTCCTCTAATTTATGCTTGTGCAAGGTTTATTATTTCACACCATCGGATTTTTGTGCAGCGGTTGATGTTTAGACCTGGGGGAGAAGGGGAGTAAGTGGAGAAAGAGCAGTGTGTGTGTTTTTCTGCACTGCTCTGCACACTACTAACAGCCAATCTGCACACACACGATTATGACAACAGACGAGGGTCGTAGGTCCAGCAGGTCAGCCATGGTAGCACAGCTGAATGATGACCTGAGCATTCCAAACTGATTAAGATGGTGTTAGCACTGCCAGGGGGGCAACTGCTCAGAAGTGAGGTCAGACTAGGTAATTTCAATGTGGGATCAATGGGGGGAGAGGACTCGAAGTGGAGGATATGATGCAGAGAAGGAGGTTGGAAGTGTTGTGTGTGCAGGAGACCAGATGGAAAGGAGACAGGGCGAGGGGGCTGGTAGGACGATGAAAGCTGTTGCACACGGGTGGGGATGGAAGACATAATGGTGTGGGAATAATAGTATGGGAAGAGATCAGCAAGCAGGTGGTCAGAATGGAAAGATGGGAGGGAAGGATATTTATGGCATGGTTGGTGGTACATAGGCAAATGATTTGTGTGTTGTCGGTATATGGGTAACAAACGGGAAGGACTGGGGTGGAGAAACAGGAATTCAGGGACACACTGGAAAGAATGATGGGAATGGTTGAGCTGGACATTATGTTGTGCATTGTGGGGGAATTTAACGTGCATGGGGGGAGTAGCAGAGCTGGGTGAAGAGGAATGTTTTGGTAAATTTGGTTGGGGAATGAGGAACAGACAGGGTCAAGAGTTGGTAGAGGTGGTGGCAAAGAATGGGAAGGCCATAGCTCGTTCATTCTTTCAAAAGCGGGAAAGTCACAAGATTACATATAGGAGTGGACAACACAGAACAAAACTGGATTTAGTGGTGGTAAGGAAGCACCAGTTGTGGAAGGTTAAGAATTGTAAGGCAGTTGCCGGAGAGCATGTTACCATCCAGCACAAGCCTGTGGTATTTGTGGTATGGATGGAGAAAAGGAGGGAGGTTAAGAGCAAGGGTCGGAATATTATGTGGGGGAAGTGCAGGGGAAATGTTGTCATGGAGTTCAAGCAGAGAATGAGGGCCAGGTATGATCAACTTAACGAAGAAGTGGAACGTTTGGAGGAAGAGTGGAAGAAGTAGAAAGAGGCATTTAAGGGAATTGCAGTAGTTTTGTGTGGAAGGATGTTAGGAATGGGTGCATCGTCAAGGGATAGAAATCAGGTATGGTGGATGTAGTAGGTAGCAAAAGCAGTTGGTGAAAATAAGGAGGTTTGGAAGAGGATGGATAAGATCAAGGAGGGAGGCAGCTGGAGGGTTACTGCACATGTATGGGTAGAAGAAGAAAGCAGCAAGGAGAGCTGTGGATAAGGCAAGAAATAATGTGGTAGATGAGGGGTGCAACAAGTTGGAAGAGGATGGTGGGAGGAAGATAATACATAAATTGGCTCATGACAGAGATGAGGATGATAATGGGCATGAAGGGGGGTGGGAGAGGAGGTGTGGTGATTAAGAATAGTGATGGGAGGACAGTGACAGAGAGGGGAGCAGTATTGAATGTGTGGGAAAGATATTTCAAGGAGCTGTTGAATGGGAAGGAAGCAATGGTGAGCTGGACCTTCTGTGTTATGCAGAGGAGAACCCTGAACCAAAGCACACACACACACACACACACACACACACACACACACACACACACACACACACACACACACACACGCATTCCCCTTTATTTGAAGCATATATGAAAGTTCATGCATATATACATTTTTTTATTACACAGTTATAGTGAAACAATCATGCAGGGCAATGTGACAGGGTAATGTTTTTCAAAATAACACTCGCCCACCGAGCCTGAATGTTTGTGTTTTTATTTTACTTTTTTTCATTCATCACCCTTCACTCGCAGCATGTATGAAAAATGTATGCATAAAAACGTTTTTACAACAAAGTTATCGCGTCATGACCAAACTATCCCAGGGTCTATAAAGACCCACAAATGCATTAAAGGGTTTTTTTGAGCGATCACATCGTGGGGTTTATCAAATCAATTTCAATCTTGCTTCTCTGCCCTGATGACATCTGTAACCACGAAATTGCATTTTTGTGACCACAGATACCAGCTCCTTGGAATACAAAAACCTTACCTGGTAATGTTGGGGCATCAACTCTGTTTGTATTTGGACGATGATATTTTCAGAGCTGCACCACGAATACACTTTTTGTTTGTCTCCTTCTAACAAGACAGCATTCGCTGCAAGCTCTGCATTTTAAGCTGACATCGATTGATGATAATGCCTCAAGGTTGAAAAATGCTTGCAATAATGATGCTAGAATGTGCATTTGTCCGCTTTTCCTCTGGCATTCTTGTGTTTGGTAATCCACGTTGAAATTGTAAGTGTACATTTTGTCTTTTGGAAGTCAGTTGATTTTTGTAAGCAACAGCATCGATCAACTAGCCTAGCTCGACTATATTATGAGGAGCAGTTGAAAGAGGAAGAGCTCTTTGCATTCAAAAGGAGGCGATTCCAAAGAGATCTGATAAAAGAGGTCTAAGACGCTGAAGGGCCGAGACAAAATAAGCACAGAAGGGTTTTTCAGCAGAATGGAGGTTGACAGCACCAGGGGGCACAGGCCACAGGGCACACAAAAGGAGAGTTAGTATGGCAGTAAGGCAGGGGCCATTTATGAAGTACGATCAGGGGAAACTGGCACTGCCCAGTGCTGTTCTCACCCTGTTGACATTTTGAAGAAATCAAATTTTGTTGTTTTTTATTTTTTTATTTTTTGTGGGGGCCTAAAACACTTCCCTACACCCACTGTAGAATTTGGTCAGGAATCATTTAATATGACCTTTCACCTATCTGGAAAGGTTTCGGCACTATGGAGCAATTAAAATAAAGCATATAAATAGATATTTTCTCCAACTTAAAAAACAAAATTCATAGTTTTTTCTATTTTTGCCTAAAATACTCCACGACACTGTGGAAGAAAAATAATTATATTTATGTACTCTCAATGATAATTGTTGCTGGTGCTTTATAAATTTAATTTTTATGCGATAGTTGAATTGGCTGTCAGTTATGTTTCCCTTTACCTAAGAGTCTTTTAACCTAAATATTGAAAAAAGGAATGTCTTGTTATGAAACAGGGTGACCTGATTGAAAACACTGCAACTTTTGCCATAATTATGTCATTCTCTTTCACCCAGTTGGACACGTATTGCAGTTTGAGTTCTTTTCCCTAATGCTTATCAGTGAACCCTGCAGTTGAGTTGCCAAATTTCTCCCTCCCTTTCTTTGTAATGTCAAGTTGTGTATAAGAAGAATTGCTTCGGGCTTATGTTTCAGGGAAGTCCATTTGAATGTTTCAGTCAAGCATTCAATGTTCTTCCTCCGTATATACAAAATTAAAGATTCTCCTTCGGTATGCTGATCCAACTTGTGGAAATTGAGTTATTTTCCATGACAGCACTCAATAATGAACCTCTGAAAGTTTGATGAAGATCTGTTTGGCCATCTCTGAAAAAAATTGGCGAGACTGAGACAGACAAACATCTCTGTCAAAATGTATCGTCTATTATGCAGATGGTGGATCCTGACTGGGATTGAGAGCGAGAACTAGGGAACATCACGATGAACCATGGTGTCGTAACCTTACAACATGACCAAACTGCAGGAAATTGTGGCAGAGAAGCGAGATCTGTTCGAGTCCAGTGCACTAGCATGTAGTTTTACACACCAGAGCCAGGAGCTACCACCTTTGTGATATACTGTGTGTGGGAGGACTCCCTTCTGGCCCGACAGTGGGTCTGTGCTAGGTGTCTTCTCCATGAGTCACCCGATGCAGCGAGCTGGTTATTGTCCTGACAGGCAGATTGAAGACATGGGTAATGTTTTTTTTCAAGTGATGGCTAAACTCTGGGCTCCTGGAAGCCTTGTGATAGGGGGTCAGATAGGTAGATGGAGGTGCCATTGGTGGAGGGTGTGGTTCAGGTGGAAGTGAGCATCGTGGAGGTGAGCACATTGCCTTGAGGCTGAAATAGATGCATGAACATGGTAGATCTCAAAACGGGGACTTCTTGAGCAGTAATGTTAGAGAGATGGGTCGCTCGGGAGTCCGGTCGACTGTGCATGGTACTGACTGGCTCGTTACCAGTGGTGGAACTGAGCAGTCAAAACCAGAGGAAGAAAAAGGACAAGACCAAGCAGATGCCACTCGATAAGCACAAGGCTGTGGACAAATCCACAAACGCTTATAATCAGTGTATTGAATATAGTATGTGGGCAATATTCAGGTTGCTGGTGAATGTGTGGTGTCTTTCCTGCTACAAATGTCTGGAGGTTGCTCTTTTAGTGCATTAGTGGACAAAACGAGGAAAGGTTTGACATCTTTTCAAAAATTTTCAGAGTGGGTGGATTGGTTGAAGGAAGTCAGTTGGGTTTGTTGAATGGGATTATGATAGTTGAATGCGTTGTTGGAGTGTGGGAGGAATTGTGCTGCAGTGGGTGCAGGTGGCGTGACATGTGCAGAGGTTGTGGGTGATGATCGGATTACTGAGTGTGCTGTTGGCATTGGAGGTGCAGAGGAGGTGGGTTCCAACTCGGTGTGATGGGCGGTTGAAAATGTAGGTGAAAATAGGGTGGCATGCTGTGCACATGGGAGTGCTATGGTTGTGGGCATTCAAACGAGGGTGATGGCATTGTGGTTGTGGTTGGTGTGGTCAGTGTTGGGAGTGCTGTGGCTGCAACAAGTAATGGGAGTGCTGTGACTGTGCACGAGGATGGTTGTGCGGATAATGTGGGTGTTGGTGAATGTGTGCGTGATTGTGAGCATCGGATGGGAAGGGAGGGAGGTTGACGAGGGAGATAGTTTTTTTCAGGGATGAGGTTATTGAATATGTACACTCTCAATTTTGTCACAAAGATACCAAAAATAGAGTTTATATTGGTTTTAGAAGAGTGGGAATGGGGGATATTGATGGAATGTTGGATGATATTTTCTCGGGTTGTGTGCCGGGAACTATGGTGGTCGTGCATGTGTGCGGAGGGAGTAACAACATGAGGAGAGTCTTTATTGGAACTTTTGAAGAGGAGGTAAATTTTAAATGGAAATTGGAGAGGTCCCTGGATGCAATGGAGATAGAGGGGTGTCGGGATATTGGCCACTATCTTCCAAATGGGTATGGGCATATTGGCCACCATTGCAACCTATGAAGAGGAGTTAAGGTTTTAAATGGGAATTACATAGATACCTGGACGTGTTGGAGATAGAGAGGTATGGGGACAAGCGTGTAGTTTGTGTGTGGATGAGTCATGGATGCTGGGGTTGGTGCAGTGCAAGCATGATGAGCCAAGTGCCCACCTCTATTGCCAAAGTTCCTTGTGTGTATATCACTCAGAGAATGGTGAATGCATGGAATTGTCTCCCTGAAATTGTAGCGACAGTCGTCAGTGGGTAGTTTTGTAGAAGCGTAAAACAAATTAAATCCAACTGTTTCAGCTCAGAAACATGTGTTCGAAAAATAAATTTCATTACTACACTATTGAAGACTGATTTAAGGCATGTTGTCAAATCTTCCTTGTAAAATTGTATAAATTTTGTAACTTTGACAGATTAGCATAAAAACTGCATTTTGAAGGACACTGGGATATTAATGAAGTTGAGCATTGCTCCAAGTATGTGTGGATCCAGTTGGATAGATAAGTTAATATTTATTGTCAAAAATTTTGAAAAAGAATATCAACTTTTTTTTTTTTTTTCCAATAAATTCATAACATTGTTTTCTTACCTGGGGAACATAGAACAGGCCCAAAGCTGTACTCAGAACTGTTGTAAGTCTTGTGATATATGGGCCGATTATAGCTTGTGGTGAAGAAATTTTAGAACTTTCATCTCCACCAATCTTTCCTTCCATCCACTTCAAGCCAGTCTTTATGTCATAAGAGGGAGTATAACAGTCATCACGAATATCATATCCAAGTGTTATGTTTGGAAGAAGTGTATCGTTGTTGTTGATTTCTCGAATTGTAAAAACCATACTTATGGCCCATTTGAGTGACTCAGAACGTGGCCTAAACCAAATATATTGGCAAGAAGGCATTCAAAGCAGAGATTATTTTTAGAGGGGTTCCTCACATTAAAAATTAACATTTTCCAACGATGTTTCAGCATTGTTGATTAATTTGTCGAAATACTTATGTTGCATTTTGCCAAATATAATGCAACTTTTAGATGTGGAACCAACCATTCATTAATTTACATCATGAACCACAACGTTGGAAACTTACGTGGTGCAAATGAGTTCCGGAGGATGACCCTGTAGCTGCAGGTATTCTTCCACTGCTGAATCATGAAATGGGAAAAGACCTCCAATAATGACATCTCCATTTGAGAACAGTCGCCTTTCGTCATGTCTTTGCGCATCGCAGAAACCCCCATTCAAATTGAGCAACCAGGCAAAAATTGGCATACTGAATGGAAGCATCATAAAACCAGGAATGTGACACGAGCGTTTTCCGAGTTCGATATGGTATCATGAGCCCTCCATATTTATTTAGAAAAAAAAACAGACTGAAATCATGTTTTAAATATCTCCTTGGCATAAAATAACAGCACCAACATGATTCCCATGTCATTACCATTATTATTATTACTTTTTCTCACAACTACACTTTACAATTGTGTATTCCCGAGAAATATTGAATTTGTAGAAAATCTAATTGACACAATATACTTTTATTCTTCATCATGATGACAATGGTTCCATTGCTCAATAATACTTCCATAATTTACATCCACCACCAAAGGTGAAGGAGATTATGTTTCACCCCTGTCTGTTTGTTACTTGCAAAATCGTAAGATTTTTCAAGTATATTGCTCAGTCAATCTTTTGATTCTGTCTGTCTGAATGTCTGTTTATCACCTCCAGGTCACAATTTTAAACCGATCTTCACGAAACTTCACCACATGGTATATTTTGTCATAAGGAAGAAGCCTATTGTTTTTGAGGTCAAAAGGTCAACACAGGCCAAAGGTCAACAACTTAGGTGAGATTTCTAAAATCCTCAATTTTCATCCGATTGACTCGAAATTTGAAGAGGATTTATATTGCAGGTCACAATTCAACCAGCAAATAATTTTGGATGTCAATATCGGTCCAAGATCAACAACTGAGATGGAATTTCTAAAATCCTCAATTTTCATCCCATTGACTTGTAATTTGAAACGGATTTACATTTTACGTCAATGAATTCAACCAACTAATATTTTTGAGGTTAACATAAACCAAAAGGTAAACATAGGCCGAAGGTCAACAACTAAGGTGGTTTTTCTAAAATCCTCATTTTCATCTGATTGACTTGAAATTTGAAGAGGATTTCTTTTCAGGTCACTGAATTCAACCAGCCAATTATTTTTGAGGTCAAAATCAACTGAAAGTTCAACATAAGCCCAAGGTCAACAACTAAGTTTGTATTTATAAAATCATCAATTTTCATCTGATTGACTTGAAATTTGAAGAAAATTTTCAAATCAGGTTACTGAATTCAACCACCAATTCTTTTTGAGGTCCACATTAGCCAGAAGGTCAACATATGCAGAATTTCTAAAATTGTCAATTTTCATCTGATTGACTTTAAAATTGAAGAGGATTTATATTTCAGGTCAGTGAATTCAACTTGCCAATTATTTTTGTTGAAGTCAGCATCAACCAAAAGGTCAACAAAGGCCCAAGGTCAACAACTAAGGTGGTATTTCTAAAATCCTCAATTTTCATCCGATTGACTTGAACTTTGAAGAGGATTTTTTTTTCAGGTAAATGAATTCAACCAGCCAATTATTTTTTAGGTCAAATTTGTTTAATTGATTTTGCAAGTAACTATCATGCTCTGCACAACATCTTCTTGTTTGTTTGTCTGTCTATCGCCTACAGGTGACAATTTTAAAACGACCTTCACAAAACTTCACCACATGGTCGAGATCGTCATCAGGGAGAAGCCTCTTATTGTTGAGGGCAAAAGTTCAAAAGGTCGACAACGTAGGTGGTATTTCTAAAATCTTCAATTTTCATCCCATTAACATGAAATTTGAAGAGCATTTATATTTCTGGTCACTAAATTCAACCAGCTAATTATTTTTGAGATCAACATAAACCAAAATGTCCACATTAGGCCCAAGGTCAACAACTAATGTAGTATTTCTAAAATCATCAATTTTCATCTGATTGATTTCAAATTTGAAGAGGATTTTTTTTCAGGTCACTGAATTCAACTAGCCAATTATTTTAGAAGTCAACACGGATCAAAAGGTCAACACAGTCCAAAGTTCAACAACTAATGTGGTTTTTCTAAAATCCTCAATTTTCATCCGATTGACTTGAAATTTGTGGAGGATTTATATTTTAGGTCACTGAATTCAACCAGGTAATTATTGTTGCGAAATCGCGCCCGCCGGCGTGCGATCCGCCACTCGACTCGAATGGCAGCCGCCTCGCCCACCGGAACGGACAATTCTGTCGTGACCCTCTCGGAACAACGCCGGGAGCTAGTCACGGGTGGCGTGGTGGGGTTTAACCCCACCACGCCCGTGCCAATTGCCCACCTGCGCAGGATAGGGTTGCTCGTCAAATTCGATCTACCGAAGTACCTGCGCAGATGGTCGACTGGGCAATCGTACCTCGCCGCAGGCCGGCTCCGGACACGAACCGCTTCAGCGGTCCGTTCCATGCTATCGGGATAACTGAGTGGTGTTATCGTCGGCCTCGACGGTTCCAATTAATTATCGGGCGTATTAAGCCCACTACGGACCCTTTTACGTGAAGCAGGATGGAGGGTCAATAAAGAAAAGACGAAGCGAAATGGGAAAACAGTTCACACAATGCACATTTATGACGCGACACACGGAGAGCACACATATACAGCCAATCAGTCAAAATGCACATGGAGCAGTTACAACAAGAGAAACAATGACGCAGAGTTACTACTGAATACGCGCACACACGGCAACACTTATACAGTTCTACTTTACAGACGGCGCCAACACACACTTACTCAAAAGTAAAGGAAAGAAGCCACCCTCATAGACAAGGGGGCAGACGGGCCTGTAGGCCAATATGCGCGTGTGACCTGAAGGAGTGGCCAGGTCCGCGAGACCGGGTGGGTCCGACCCGCGTCCTCGTGACTCGTTGGCGAACGAGCCGCAGATGTGGCCGCGTGGCTGTGCCCCGACTCCGTGCTCCTTGGCGGGTTTTGTTGGCACGACGTTTGGAGTGGGGTGGGAATGGGGCCCCCTTTGTTGCACTATCTCAGCGTGGGGAAAAGGGGGAATTGTTGATGCCCTGGGGGAGGGAGAATGGCTGGCTGGCTTGGGTCCCACGACGAGCGATCTCCCACCCCGACCTCATCGCCGACCGCTGTCCTTCTCGCCTTGGACCCGAGCTCCTTGGCCTATTCCCACAACTCTCCTCAGCCGACTGCAGAATGCAACTCGATGCCTTCGCCACCCGACTCCACTCTCTGCCACACTCTGCTGCTGCCACACTCTGCCGCTGCCACACTGCTCTTCCAACCAAATACTGACTCTTCCACGATTCGCCTTGCGCTCGCCGTTTTATAGGCCGGCAGGAGAAAACAATATGCAAATTTCCGGATCAGGATGACCTCGGAGGCGGAGCCACGCTCGCCAATTGGACGGAGGAAAAGTGGGCGTGAACCTCCCCTGAACCTAGAATTTGCATTTATGGATTTCACACAGACGTGCCTGGAGGCGGGGCGAAGCCGCTCCACGCTTGCTAATTGGACGGATCAGAAGTGGGCGTGTAGCGTTCTTGATCCGAATTCTCCCTCGGAAAGGCCGCAATTTGTACTCGCGGCTCGGTGCGTATCTTGAACGAGCTCAAGACAGGCCGACGCTCAGTGTTCACAGGTGGTGCGGGAATGGCCGTAGAAGGAGAGAGAGGTGAGGGTGGTGGAGGGTTTATCGGTGGTGGTTTGATGGTTATGGTGGCGTTTGGGAATGACGGTGATGCGATGTTTGCGGGATTGAGTTGTGAAGGTAAAGGTGGTGGCTGTTGGCGTTGTTGTTGTTGTCTGAGGGTTGGAGCATGGTTGTCGTTGGTGATGATGGCTGGTGTGGTGGTTAAGGTGGTTGTTGTGTGATGGTGGTTGAGACGTGGTTGGTTCAAAATAAAGATAGAACAGAAAAACGGCTATCTCAAAGCGTCGCAGCCCGAATGAATCACATAAATTCCCTCTAAACAACGGGTTTGGGGCTAACTACACATGTACTTAGAGTTATCTCACCGACGGGCCCTGAATGGTGGTTTGCGAATTTCCACAGCCGTAACATTATTTTTGAGGTCAATATCAACTGAAAGGTCAACATAGGCCCAAGGTCAACAACTATGTTTGTATTTATACAATCCTCAATTTTCATCTGATTGACCTGAAATTTGAAGAAAATGTTCATTTCAGGTCACTGAATTCAGCCACCAATTAATTGTTTTTGAGGTCCACATCAACCAAATGGTCAACATATGCAGAATTTCTAAAATTGTCAATTTTCATCTTATTGACTTTAAATTTGAAGAGGATTTATATTTCAGGTCAGTGAATTCAACTGGCCAATAATTATTTTTGAGGTCAACATCAACCAAAAGGTCAACATAGGCCCAAGGTCAACAACTAAGGTGGTATTTCTAAAATACTCAATTTTTATCTGATTAAATTATCAGACTCACCAGTTGTTGGGACAAGAAGTCAATCTGGAGCAGGTTTCCATGTTGGACTTCATCTCCATCACCAAGGAGAGGTATGTCCAGCTGCAGGAACATACTCAACAAGAGTTACAACTTCTGTTGCACGTGATCCACACTGGATGGCCCAGCTATCGAAGTGAAATGACCATTCCATTGAGACCGTACTGGGATTCAAAGAGTGCGTTAGGTGACTCTGATGGAATTATTTATAAAGGTATGCATATTGTAGTGCCACCTAGTCTCCATCAGCACATGCTCTCCATCATACACAGCTCTCACCTTGGAATTGTAATGTGCAAACAGCGAGCTCAGGAAGTTGTGTATCTGAGGTCTATTGGCCAACAATGAACCAACATATCGAAGAGGCAGTGAAAAACTGTACTACATGTGCAGATTACCAAAATAAGCTTCCTCTGGACACGCTCATAGCAACACAGATTCCAGATTTACCATTCAACCAGGTCGCCATGGACCGATTCGAGTTTGAGTAAAACATTACATGTTGGCTGTCAATTATTATTCGAAATTTATGGAGGTATCTGAGCTCAAGGATATGAGAAGCCACACAACAATTGATGCTCTAAAATCAATCTTTAGTACACATGGTGTATCTGAGGGTCTTAGGAGTGACAATGCATCCTTGTTGGTGTCCAAAGGTTCAAATCGTTCTGTTTTGATTACGGCATTAACCAAACTAATTCCAGCCCTCAATTTGCTCGTGGTAACGGTGAAGTTGAAAGAGCAGTACAAACTGTAAAAAAAATTGTGGAAGAAAGCGGAGGACAAACATCTGGCTTTGTTAGACGACCGCACCACTCCCTTAGATGGACTACACTTGTCCCCTGCACAGCGGCTGATGGGTAGAAGACCATGTAATAAGCAGCCTGCGAAGCGCAGCTTACTTGTACCAAAACTCTACAGCTTTCATGAGGTTAAACGTCATTTTTACATGGAAAATACCAAGTAAAAGTTCTATCATGATTGAGTCACATGAGAGTGGCCACCTTTTCATGGTCGGCAAGTCTGTATGGAACCACATCCTGGCAATAGAAAATGGATTCCTGGTGAAATCGTATGAAAACACAAGTCCTTTCACTCCTATGTGATCCAAGCAGGAAACAGTTTGTTCCACAGTAATCGCCAACATATCCAATCTTCAAACAAGCTGGCCAACCACACTGGCTATGTGAATGAACCAGAGATGGGAAACTCAGACGATGATGAACACAATGATACTTCCTACCCTTCTCGTACCAGCAATGGTCAACAAAAAGTTCCTCTTCACTTGCATAAACTACCGACTATTAAAAAATTGGCAGAACGAGAATAGTTTTATCTTTGTGGGGTGGAGGGAGAAATCTCCTAGGAAAGATAGGATTGAATGGAGTTGCTTCGTCTGTGGATGTGTAGGAGACATCTCAATGTAAATTAAGTAGGGAAACTGTCAGCTTGTATTACATGTCACCACATGGGTGGGGGGGGGGGGTTAATGTGTTGAATTAGGTAGGGTTTAAGGATAATTTTCCCCAGTATGTGATTGCCCACTGTGATCTTTTCCTATATTTTGCATTTCAAGACTGGCGATAAAATGGGATCACATCCTTAAAACAACAACCGAGCTGCACGTCGAAGCAGGCAACTGAGCTGCACGTTAGCTCTCATAGGAGAGTAGAGGATAAATGGGGTTTCTAAGGCATCCATGCAAATGAATATGGAAAAGGGGGAAAACTCTCTGATTCAACCCCGAAAAAACCCAAAACAGGAGATGATTCCTCCCCCTCCCATACAAATGAATAGGGAAACTCTCTGACTCGAGGCCCGTCAGGTCAAAAACAGGAGAATGATTTTCTCCCTCTCCCATACAAGCTCATGTTAAATTTAGACTGATTTCCCCCCACCATACAAACTAATGTTAAATTGAGACTGATTTTCTCCCCCTCCCATACAAGCTCATGTTAAATTGAGACTGTCTCAAGGCTCAAAAAAACCCAAACAGGAGAATGATTTCCCCCCCCCCACCCCACCCACTCTGACGCTTGCCCATCAGGTCAAAATAGGATACTGTTTTCTACCCCATTGAGCACATGTTAAATTGAGACTTACTGATTTCCTTTTATATTTTTATTCCACTCAAAGAGTGATCCAATGAATATTTGTTCATGTTCTATTCGAGGTAATAAATTAATTTTCCAATTACATTCATCACCATCGAGTATGTTCACAAATATTATTTTAGAACTTAGTTCTTGGTTTATGTGTCTTTGTTGAGCAGAAATAAAATGATAAACTTCTCTCAATGTTCTTGTTTGACCACTTCCTGATCCACATATTATTTTGAGATTGTAGTAAATTGTTTTTCCATTGTTCAATTGAAAACCATCAAAGTTTTCAGTCCATTCAAGGATATTAATTTTTTTCTTGACATCCTCCAACTTATTTGTAATTAAATTTATCCACTTATTTGTTTTATTTACTTTTACCCCGGTTATTTCTTCAACAAGAGTTATTTGATATTTTCACATTCTTTCTGTTTCCCACTTAAATACCAAGGTTGATTACATCTCCACTCGTTGGTTTAGTTATTGCTTGGTTCTATCATTTATAAATCAGTAAAAAGATGCTGCTTAACACTTATACTTATAACCACAAGGGATACTCTTGATTCCATTCTCTAAAATATATATTTTATCAAAAGCTCCTTATGCTTTCTTATTTATCTCTTCTGTATATAATTGATGTTTATAACTTCTTATTGTATTCATTTTTCTGTACTCTTCCTTCTTTCAGGTTAAACAGTTGTAATAATGTTTAAAGTTTATTGTTTCCTTGATTATATTTTTCTTTATTCCCTTAAGCTTCTTATCACACATTTAAATGTTATTATTATCAATATATGTAAAAGCATAAGACTGATCTCAAACCCACAAATTCACTCATGACGTTTCCACCCAACTCATCCTTAAATTTACCAATAACCTTTTTATTCCTTAATGAAAACAACATACCATCAGACTTATAATTACTTGTATCATACATATCAATATTATCAATCATATCCTCATATAAATCACTTGTCTTAATTTCTAATATAAAACTATCTGTATCCATATATAACAATGACATATTATCCTTATACAGTCATGCGCCGCATAACGACGTTTCGGGCAACGACGGATCGCATATACAACGGTGGTCCCATAATCGCTTTTACGACGGTGATCGCATATACGACGGATCTGCCAACTCCATTATAATGGAAATCGGCTTTCAAACTGAACCAATGTTTGCAAGTTTACCTTCCAGCAAGTAAATTACCTTTAAATTGAAGAATTCCGTGAATAAATCGTTGTTACAGTCGGAATTAAAACACGTTTATTTTTGGTGAAGCTTTTTATGTTGTAAAAACAATTGCACTGTTCCAAAAATATATATCACAATTGGCAGGTGCTCGTTTCTTCATTTATAAATTATAACATCGATGCAATGATTACGTATTTATAAAATCCAAACGCTATTTATTCACCTTTCTACTAATCAATACGAGAGGAGATTGTAAGCTGCTGCTAACAACACCCATGGCCGTCATGAACAGCACAAAGGTAAAACTAATGTGTCTTCTGTCTATTTTGGATGTGTGTTACAATTGCCGACAGTATTCAGCACAGTAACATGCTGTATAGGTTTGTATCCGAGGAGCAATAGGCTATACTATATAGCCGAGGTGTCGAGGTTTGTGTAAGTACGATGTTCGAAAACGAAAACGAATATATATATATATATATATATATATATATATATATATATATATATATATATATATATATATATATATATATATATATATATATGTATATATGATGTTCGCACAACGACGACGTCGGTTAACGACGCATTTCTCAGAACGTAACCCCGTCGTTAAGTGGCACATGACTCTACTTTAATTTTAAATTATTATAGTAATAGTCATACATGAACGACTTTGACAAGTCAAGAATTGATGTTCCTATATAAATAGGTTTATCCATCTCAATAATCTCTTTTTTCAAATGAATAGCACAAAAGTTCTCTGAAAACACCTCCGCTCATTCAAAACTTGGTCTATTAATTAACTTTGAAGCCTGTTTCCAAGATGAAGAAAGTCATGTTTTGTCGATTCCTAACATCGACTTCTTTTTGAAGACAATCCATGATCTTTTCTTCACTCAATATAATCGTCTGAACAGTAGAAATAGTTAAAAGTTAAATCGTTTGCTTAAATAAATACAATAAGTCATAAAAATCTCGAATTTGTTAAAAGTTTTGGATTTCACTCCAGATTTTGACACTTATTTTGTGCACCAGATCCAATTCTCAAATCAAACATAATATTTTGATTATATGCTTTAGTTAGACCGTGAGAGTAGTTCGTGTTTCCAAATTGAGGCATGTTTGAATAGGCCAAACCAAACGGCGAATTAGGACCCCCATCGAGTGTGAGTGATGTGTCCTCGGGTGTCCAAGGATGCACCTGATAAAGGATATAATTAAATATGGCCATTAATTATCTTCAAAAGGAGTGTTTTAATTAAACCAAACACCCAATTTGAAAGACCGCCATTTTACTTCCTTGGAGTTTTCTTAGTATGCATGCAAGGTATCAGGCTGCTAGGTTTTATGGTTTTGGAGTAATGGAGAAGACACACACACACACACACACACACACACACACACACACACACACACACACTGACATTTATTAGTATAGATGTGCATATATTCATATATATATATACGAGCGATACCCATGCACATGCACGGGATAGCAGTACAACATAGCTGGTAGCAGATGACAGACCGTACACGGGGAATGAAAAAATACGCATTGTGCAAAATGCAAGTGGTACTATGGAATGCCAAGACTTCCCAAACATTGTCAGCATGTCCGCTAAGTACCACAGCAATTTCATAGGGATCGTGTGATGGCGAGCCGAGTTTTTAGTGTGCAAGCTTGGTATTATAATTGAGATATATATATATATATATATATATATATATATATATATATATATATATATATATATATATATACACATATATATATATATATATATATATATATATATATATATATATATATAGTTGCAGTCACAGTCAGTCTGGATAACTCCTCTCCGAATCTGTGAGTCACGTTAGTGTGACTGGAAGTGCCAGTCAACCACATGACTCCTGAAAAAGCAATCGGACCTGGTGGAGCCACATATTCAAAGGAGGCTCCTGCCGAGTCACCACATGTCCTAGTGATCAAGTAGGCCAAGGTTATCACATCATGTGATGACCTTTAACCTCTGACTTACCCTAAAAACCTCTGCGCCACCATATGCCACTGCTTTGGTGGACAGAATATACCACACTTACAGAGACCACAGTTAATTTCCAACTACATATGTACATTTTTAATTATTCAAACACAATCAAACATTTCCTATACCTGTATGCAGCACTTGCAAACCCTCAAAATATCAGATACCTACCTTTACTTTGCAGTTATACAATATGGGACTGCTTTCGTTTTGACGGGGCCAAAGGGAGAGACACAGTTTGGGAAGACAAGACAGACCCCCTGACCTGATGCAACAGGTCCAGGGAATGAGCATGTCCATCTGGGTGGTTGCATGAGCTGCACAGCCCGTGGTTTCTGGTTGGTATGGGCTTCCCCCATGACCGCGGTGAATGGCACCCTTGCGCTCTGGTGTTTATTTGTTGAGGCTCGGAAACTGTGCCAGACACCGACAGCCAGAAGGTCAACACCACGACCCCCCCCCCAACCCCGGCACTCTCCCAAGTGAAATTGAGATGCAAGTCGACAGCCCGACCATGCCAGCACGTCCCGCACCAACACGCCACGTGAGCGTGTCAGAATCTGTGGGGACACCACTGAGCTCAAAAAGGCAGACAAGCATGGAACGAGTGTGGGAATCTCTGGCAGAAGTGGCTGGCTCTAAAAAGAGCCAAGCCAGATGCTCTTGCTCAGGCTCTTCTACTCAGGCTCCTTCCTCCAGCTTCTTTCTCAGACTTCCTTCCTCTCTTGCCCCTCCCGAAGAACATGACGATGACCGAATGAGATGTTAATCACGGCCTTTTATTGTTGCTGGCTATTGTAACGCCACCTGTTTCTGCTCTGGAATCCATTTGCATTGACCCCGATTGGATGGTTAATTTGGGGTGTGAACTCTTTCTCCTGTTTGTTGTCATTAGCAAGGGGGTTGGGATTGCACATGGCGTGATTATGTTCACTACCATATTGGTCCTATCTGTGGTGAGCGTGTCGTTTCTGATCAAGGTTTTGGACCAGAAAGGATGCCTCAATTACAGTCAGTTTCCACAGGGTTGTCGGGATGAGACAGATGAGGGAAAGAAACATTCAATTTCTTGGGTTTTACTGGTTAGAAACACAATATGGAAAGGAGGATGAAAAACATTGTACAGTCACCACTGTGATTAAAAAAAATGACTGTACTTTTGAGTCAGGTCAGGTTCGATCTGTGACCTGCTACAGGTACCATGTGAACCTGTACTTACCTGTTCCATGGTCGGGTTGTCGGCGACTAAACCGTCTCCCCCACCAGGTTTTCTGGTGAGGGGGGTGTTTGGATATGGACACCCAGCAGGATTAAAAACAAAACCTGTCAAAGGGCGGAGGAGCTCCTTGTGAGCCAACGGCCATCCATATCTAGTGCCCAACTGTGTCTGCAGACGTCCTCCTGCAGTTGGGTTACTTCTTCTTAGGAGGTTGGTGGCAGGATTTGCACTCCGGCCACCGTAAAACCCTTCATTCCGCAAAACGCAAAAACGCAAAAAAATCTGAAAACCCACTCCGTGGGAGTACATCCTGTGCAGCTTCCCTTCGCAGGGCAGCTCACCAGATGATGGGATTGGGGCAAAGCCTTCGGGACCCCCAATCTTTGATAGGAGGGAAACCACGGGGTAACATCCCTGGGTCAGATTGCGGGAGAGTGTGTCGGAGTGGTGCTGAGGTGTCGTCCACCAGACGGCGGTCTCCTTGGGTTAACCTGAGGCGGTCCCTTCGGGTGGGTGCCTGGAATGTCCTATCCCTAAGAGAGGATGATCACCTGTCTCTGTTATAATCTGAGCTCAAGCGTTTGGACATCGGGATTGCAGCTCTCTCTGAGGTTCGGAGACCGGATTGCGGCGAGATAATGGTGGGTGGTTACACCTACTATTGGTCTGGTCGCTCTGATGGTTACCATACCCAAGGAGTTGCTGTAGCTGTGTCTAATAAGCTGACCCCAATGATAATTGAGGTAACACCGGTCAACGAGCGTATTATGAGATTAAGGATTCGTCACTCCTTAGGTGTCATTTCCCTGGTCTCTGTTTATGCTCCGACTGAGGTGAGTGATCTCACCGTGAAGGATGATTTCTACGCCACACTCGAGTCTGTGGTTGATCAGTGTCCCAGACGAGATACACTTCTATTCTTGGGGGATTTCAATGCATCGACTGGAACTGATAGGGATGGTTATGAGGTGTGTGTTGGTCCCCATGGGTCAGGAACTATGAACCAGAATAGCACTAAGTTCCTTGACTTTGCAAGAAGTCATGGACTTAGGGTGGCTGGTTCATGGTTTCAGCGCCCACAAGCTCATCGCTGGACTTGGTATTCCAACGCTGGCGGTGTGGCAAAGGAGATTGACCATGTCCTCATTGACGGTCGTTGGAGGATGATCCAGAACCGCAGGGTCTACCGGAGTGCTCAGTTCCTCAATACTGACCACAGGCTTGTTGTAGCAACTCTAAAGCTGCACCTTAAATCCTGGAGAATGGTACCATCCCAGCCTAGGCTGGATGTTGCTAAGCTCAGGGATGAGAGAGTAGCTGAGGAGTTTGCGAACAGGCTGAGTGGACACTGGGGGGGGTCTGGGTGCTTTGGGGGGTCCTGAAGAGTTGTGGAGCGCCTTCAAGACCACCGTCCTTGATGTTGCCGGTGGATGTCTTGGAGCTCACCGCAGGGCAAAGAAGAATTTTGTCTCTCAAGGGACACTGGATACCATTGACCAGAGTCGCAGGGCCAGGCTGAATGGCAGAGCTGAGCTGTTCAGGGAGCTGAGGCGTAAAACTGTACGTGCACTGAGGGTGGACAAGGAGGCCTATGTGCGAGGAATCTGTGAGGGGGTAGAGCATCACTTGTGGACAGGTGATTCTCGTCCCGCCTACAGGGGAATTCGCGCATTACGTTCATCCAAGCCCATCCCTCGGAGCACTGCAGTTAGAGCAGAGAGTGGTAGGCTCTTGATAGGGGAGTCTGAAGTGAAGGCCCGCTGGGCCGGTTACTTTGAGCGGTTGTACCAGGCTGATCCTCCAGCTGTCGAGTTGGACGTCAAGGGTGTTACAATCCCTGTTGCTGACCCTCGAATCAACTGTGGTCCACCTTCGCTTGTGGAAACACGGGCTGTGGTGAACCATTTGAAACGGGGCAAAGCTCCAGGGATCTGTGGCATCCATGCCGAACTTCTGAAGGCTGGTGGAAATGCTGCACTCATGTCGTTGCATGCAGTTTTGTGCTCTGCCTGGAACACAGGCATCATCCCAACTGACTGGAAGAGGGGCCTTGTTGTCCCTCTCTGGAAAGGGAAGGGTGATCGCCAAGACTGGAACAACTACCGAGGGGTGACGCTGCTCTCAGTGCCGGGCAAGGTCTTTGCTCAGATAATTCTTGATAGGGTTCGCCACCATCTGCTTGTGCACCAGCGTCCAAAGCAGTCAGGCTTTACACCAAAGAGGTCAACGATTGACCGTATCCTTGCCCTTCGTGTCCTCACCGAACGCAGACGAGAGTTTCGGCAGGGGCTGCTTGCAGCCTATGTTGATCTCTGTAAAGCGTTCGATTCAGTGAATCGGGTTGTCCTCTGGAGGATTCTTCGTCTTCGTGGGGTGCCACCAAAACTGATCGATCTGATGTCTGAACTCTACTCTGGTACTGAGAGTGATGTGAAGTGTGGTGGTACCATCTCTGACTTATTTCCAGTTGTTACTGGAGTTCGTCAGGGATGTGTACTTGCCCCCACACTTTTCAGCACTTGTATGGACTGGATTTTAGGGAGGATGTCGGAGAGATCAAGTTGCGGTGCATCGTTTGGGAATGTCAAGATCTCGGACCTTGATTTTGCAGATGATGCAGTCATCTTTGCGCAGACTTTAGACATCCTCTTGGGGGCCCTCGAGGTGCTGAATGAGGAGTCGGAGCCGCTGGGATTACGGGTTTCTTGGGTCAAAACTAAGATCCAGGCTTTCGGTGACATCTTGGATGCTGCTGTCCTGTCTGTGTCTGTTTGTGGTGAGGATGTTGAGGTCGTGGAGAGATTCACTTACCTTGGCAGTAATATTCATGTCTCTGCTGGCTGCGAGTCAGAGGTCAATAGACGTCTGGGTCGGGCCTGGGGAGTCATGGATTCACTGGATCATGGGGTGTGGCGCTGCCGGTACCTGTGCGGGAGGACGAAAGTCTGAGTCTTCAGGTCCTTGGTACTTCCAGTCTTGCTCTATGGGTGCGAGACTTGGACTCTGACCAAGGATCTGAGACAGAGACTTAATTCCTTTGGTACCAGGTGTCTTCGGAGAATCCTTGGCTATCGCTGGTCGGATTTTGTGTCCAACGAGCGGTTGCTGAGAGAGACTCGGATGAGATTTGTTACCTGCATAGTCCTTGAGCATCAGTTTCGGCTGTATGGACATGTGGCTCGTTTTCCTGACGCTGATCCTGCTCACCAGATTCTCTCAGCGAGGGAGTCTCATGAGTGGAGGAGGCCAGTGGGCCGACCACGTGCCTCATGGTTGCAGCAGGTTGACCATAATCTCAAGGAGATGGGGATGGGCCTGGCATCTGCCTGGGGGGTGGCCAGACGGAGGCCCCTGGAGTACCGGCGGAAAGTGGATGCAGCGACGCGCTGTTCTGGCACATGCTCCCATACCTGACCTGACCGTTGAGTGAGCAAATTGGAAATAAGAAAAATGCAGGATATTAAATATTCAGCAAACAGGTAATACTGCTTGGCATTGATATAACAAAAACACGTCTTCAACCACAGAGAAAACATCACCAGGAAGAATTTTCAAAAACGTAACAGAAAATTCAGTGTCAAGGAATGCCCCGCGATTGCACGACGTCATTTCCGTGGCGATGTTTTTCCTGCCCATTCAATATTTAATGGAGGAGATTAACTTTTCAGAAGGCCTGCAAATACAGTGCAGTGATGTGATTAACTTCTCAGAATGAAAGGGTTAACACATAAAGCAGATCGAGCTACCATTGTGGCTAAGGCATGTATCCAAATGAGTTTAAACTGACGTCAACCCAAAGAACGAATCATGAGTTTTCCAACAATGCATAATGCCCTGGTAACTGATGAGAGCTTGCTTCTAATTGGTGGAGAACGCTGATGAAAAAAAATATTTCTGGGATCGTGTTTACATTCAGGGGTTCACAATTTTTTTTACTGAGATTCTCCAATGAGTACCAGCAGAAATGATATGGTAGTCACACAAAAATAATTTGTCAGCTTCGAGTGTGCTCGTCTGCTTTCCCAATCGCCACGCCAATTTTGAATGTGCCACTCAACTTTGTATGCATCTTATTCCTCTGTAAGTGCTCTCTCAGAACGTTCACTCGAGCCAACACACGCAAACCGCTCACTTTTCGTTCTTGATGCTCCTGGGCCTCCTCTACTTCCTGTGAGCTCGCATGTTCTCCTTTCCCAGGTCAAAAAACCAGTAAAGACCAGTAGCTTACTGGTCAACTGGTACCAGTTGAAAACCAGTAGCCAACTGGTACCAGTAAAGCCAGTTGGTTTCTTACTGGTTTTAATATGGAAATTGGAATAGAGTGATATATTACCAGTTGAAATACATGTATTTAACTAACTGGTATCAACTGGGACCAGTACATTGTAACTGGTATCAACTGGGAGACCAGTACATTGCAACTGGTATCAACTGGGACCAGTACATTGCAACTGGGATCAACTGGAACCAGTAAGACTTTAACTGGTACAAATATGAGCTACTGGTTTTTTCAACTGGGAAATTGGAATTCTGACTGAATTTAACTGGTACCAGTTGAAACCAATAGAGACCAGTTAAAGACCAATTAGAACCAATAGAGACCAGTTGAAAATGTGTACTGGTTTTAACTGGTTTTTCGACCTGGGTTGATCTTTTTTTTATCTTAAAAGTCATAAACTTACAGTATAGCTTATAAATTATATTGTTATAATTTATAAACTTTATTTTGTACACTTAAATTTTTAAATCACTGTAAATCAATTATTTGAATTATCTCGGAAGAATCTTACCGACATGAGCTGAGGAAAACCAATCACCCTCCTCTTCACTCCCGTGTTCTCCTCAAATCTGTCTTTTAAAAAAAATCTTATAAGTTAGAAGTTATAAAATAAATAATATTCTTATCATTTGTAAACTTAATTTCCTCTCCTTAAATTTGGAAATGACAGTATATCAGAATTATTACGAATTTTAACTAGTATTTTAACTAGTATCACTAGTATTTAGTATCACTATCAATATCACTAGTATTTTAACTCTCCCAAGTGCACCCCCTTCCCCTGCTGGCTGTCACCGGACCCCCCCCCCCCCGGTCCGCCCTTAGTACGCCAATGCGCAACACAGATGTAACCATATAAATCTCACACATTTAACAAAACAATATACTACTAAATATCTAGCTCTCACTGTGTGAGTGTCTAAGACTCCACAAAACTACAATAAAGTGAATCAGTTGTGATTCAATCAGATGTGATGATTTATTAAACCTTCACCTTTGCTTTTTTGAGCTATTGACCTCAAAACAATAGGCTTCCAGCTTCTCACTACGTCTATTAGGTGGTTAAGTTTTGGTGACAATAGAGGAAAAATGTGACCTATAGGCGATTGACAAACAAACCAATCAAATACATATAAACAAACAAACAAGAAGAAGTCATCGTGCAGAGCACAATACTTGCAAAATCCATAAAACAAAGTGACCTTAAAAACAATTGGTGCTTGAATCCAATGCCCAATAGGCAACTCCTTTTCAAATTTCAAGTCAATAAGATGAAAATTGACAATTTAAAAAATTCGGCCTATGTTGACTTTATGGCCTATGTGGACCTCAAACATAATTGGTGGTTGAATTCAGTTATCTGAGATGCAAATCCTTCACAAATTTTAAGTCAATGGTATGAAAATTGGTGATTTTAGAAATTTTAGAAATCAGATGTGTGGCTGGGCTTTGCCTTCCTTTCATATGATCATTTCTTTTACCAAATTGAGTATTCAAATGTAGATCCTCTAAATATTTGTTTGTGTTTTATTTTCTAGAATAACCTTATTTATTCATCAGTTCAAAAAAAGGTGGTGGTAGCCCGTTAAAACCACCAGCCCCATTTTTATTAATACTTATCCTTTGATTCCATATAGTAATGTATTTATTCCATCACTCATACTGTATATCTTTTCTCATCAAATGCTGTTAGAGCTTTCTTACTAACTGTATGAGAATATATCATGTATATAATTTTTCTTAAGATTCATCTCTCTGTAAACATCTTTTCTCTTCCATATACAGTACATTCAAGGTAATGTTGAAAGTTTATGGTCTCTTTTCATACACTCTCCTTTAGACCTTTAAGTTTCTTTTCACATTTGAATTCATGTAACCCTCTCGTAAAGTATTTATAAGTATATGCCTTTGATCTAACACCAACAAATTCAATTAGCATCTTTTCACCAAATTCATCTTTAAATTTACCAATAACTTTTTATTCTTATTTGAAAAGAGCGGGATATTAAGATCATAATTACTTATATCATAAATATCTTCATCTTTTTCATATCCTTATAAACATCATCTAGTGACTCGTTGGTCATGTGATTGCAGTTTCACTTCGATCTGCAAAGCAGTTCTGGAGAAGATTTGTTTTCCTTTAAAAAAAATACAATATGGCTGTCAAAGCATGTGACAGATGTCATAAATTTAATAATTTCAATTTTATTTGGTCATAGATTATGTGTATGAAGTTTCAGATTTTTAGGACAAGGATATCAAGTAAATCAATTTTGGCTGCTTCACCACTTCACCCATGACATCGTCATTGCAGGTTTCTTATTCCCCATTGGCAGTTGGATGTGATGTGCTAAGTTTCAAATTTTTCCAATCAGTGGTTTCAGAGATATAATTTTTTTGGTTTGTTTCATCCAAGATCGCTGCCATACCACATGACCTATGACGTCATAGTTATCATTAAAAGATTCTCCATGGTGGGCTACTCCTATCCTGAAATTTTTGTGTCAATCTGAAATGCAGTTTCTGAGAAAAATAAAATGTTGAAGAAATAATCGAGCCAAAAAAAAGCCAAAAAAAGGGACGAAGAATAACAATAAAAAGAAACACAACAGAAACTAGAAGGGCACTCGGTAGAGCGCATGCCTCTGCTGCGTAATGCCTGATACACGAGAACATATCAGGCCCAACACATTTTTAAAATATCATACTATCCAGTGCGATATCGTTTTTGGCCCTTTCAATGATGAAGAATCACTTTAAAAATTCAATAATTCTCGAATCCAGATCCGGATTTGGATCTTCACCAAAATCGAATCATTTCGTCTTTGCCACACCCCCAACCTGTCCTCCAAGTTTCGTCCGAACCCATCCATAACTTTTTGAGATATCTTGCAAAACATCATTTTTAGCCCGATCTCTGAATGGTGAAGAAGCACTTAAAAATTCTTGTCGTCGGATCCGGGTTCGAATCTTCACCAAAATCGAATAAATTCGTCATGATCACACACCCAACCTGTCTACCAAGTTTCATCCGAATCTATTCATAACTTTTTGAGATGTTGTGCTATTTTGTGGTTTAACCCTATCTCTCAATGGTGACGAATCACTTAAAAAAATTCTAGTCGGCGGATCCGAATCCAGATCTTCACCAAAATATAATCAGTTCATCCGTGTCACACACTGAACCTGTCCACAGAATTTCACCCAGATTCGTGTACAACGTTTTGAGATATCCTGTACACAAGTAAACAAACAAACAAACAGAAAGTCGTGAAAACATCACCTCCTTCTACTTCGGTGGCCGAGGTTACAAAAGGGTACCACAGCCTGTAAGGCTAATGGTACCCTAATTATTATACTGTCTATACTTGCACCTGTTATTAATAAGATTGTTTTACACAGGTTTATTTTAGCACTCCCGTGTTCAGGCCTTGAGCGAGTCCATTGCTTGCACTGCCTGGGATTTTCCTGGGAGCGATTGAGTAATATGTTTTTGTCGAGATTGTCTGTTGAGTTTGTAGTGATTTCTTGTATTTAAAAAATAAAAATAGCTCCGCAAAGCGGGTGCAACCCCTCAGCCCATGCATTGTAAAAGGAAGCAGTGATATCACGATGATGCAGTCAGTTAGAACACGTTGGACATCATATCGAAAATCAATCAGACTTCAAGATGGCTACCGTGGTGGCTAGTGAAAATCGCACCCCGCCCATTTTCGAAAGGAACCTTCCTCTACTCAACTCCAACTGCAAAAATGGATTTAATCGGACAAGGCGTTCTCCATGAAATCGACGGAAACCAATTTCAAGATGGCTGCCATGGCGGCCACACTGAAAATCGCAGCGCGCCTATTTTCAAAAGGAACCTTCCTCTACTCAACCCCAACACACCCTGCAAAAATGGATTTAATCGGACAAGGCGTTCTCCTCGAAATTGACCGAAACCAAAAGTTGACAGACGCCCGGATGGACGCCCGGACGCCCGCCGGACAACGCCTGTGACGACAATACCCCTTTTTCTGCCCAATTCGGGCTGAGGGTTAAAAAGCAGTTAAAGAAGGGAAAGTGGTCCAAGCGCATTTTGCAATGCCCAAGAATGGTAATTCATATGAAACCATAAGGCCAACTTTCCCTAATTTGTCATGCAGGAAATATTTCAATACATATTTCATGGAATTTTCCCGGGCAATGCCAGGTATTTCAGCTAATTTTATATAAAGTGAAGAGATGCTGTTGCAGTCCCAGATTGACTCTTTCCTGACAACCTGTAAAGTAGCAAAGACTGCAAAGAATTTCTTTTTTCTTTTTATATCCCTCTCAATGATTGGAACCAGTTTTATGTTTGTAACTACAGTTATCATGATCCCTCTACCGCATATAGATGTGCCAATGACTTTGTATGCGATTGTTATCACTGAAACACTGTTTCATGCGACACGGAGGGTTATCTTCCTCCTGTGTGCCAATTTTCATCAAATTCCAGAATGTCTTGAACTCACTTTGTGTCATCAATATTGTTGCGGGCCGGGGACCGGTGGCGAGAATGACCACTAGGTGGGGGAAGTTACGTCGTCTCCCACCAGACTCCGGGAATTGTAGGACGTCGCTCACGGATAAATCCGTGAGGCGGCGGGTTGCTGAACGGACTGTGGACGCCAATACCTCCACCATGTAGCGTAGGGTTTTTTGTCTCAAACAAATTTACCTAATAAACTACGCGGTGTCATCTACTGGGGAACCATGCCCTCGGCACGTCTTGCTCGAACCGGCTCACTCTACCGACTGCGGTAGAGTTCCAACTACCGACTACCAACTCCGGTTCGGGTGAAGTCGAGTGGAACTGCCAAAGCCGTGCCGGCTAGGATGAGCAGATTAACGAGAACAACAAACCGGCTAAAACTCAGATCCGAACCACAGTGGACCAGTGGGGGAAAAGACGAAAACGAACTGGGAACATTTCCACAACAATTTATTTATAATTAATGAGGAAATTTATGTGGCACACAAACAGGTTTATTGGGGTGTTATGCAGGGGAAAGAAAGATGTAGTTGGACAATTTACAGCAACTTACATGGTGATGATACAGGCAAGATTTACAATAATCGAAAACACTTATACAGTTTCGACTTATTAGACTGGCGCCACACACTCAGACACTCACTCGGACAAAATAAACTCAGTTGAAGGCAAAGGACAATTTGCAGCCAGGAAGGGAGGCGCGTGGAGTCTGGTGGGCTGAGGTCTCAGTTCTTTCGAGTACCTGAGTCTCGGGGAGAGGAATGCTCCATGGTGCGGCACCTGCTAACAGTCATGCAGTCAGGAACACAGCCGCCCGTGTGGAGTTCGGGTCCATGGAGGAGCTCGAGTGGGCCGGGACGAGTAGTCGGACCGTCGGGGCGAGACGTGAGCCGAGCCAAGCAGGGGTAACCCCTTCGTTTTCCAACCAACTCCGGCCTCCAAGCACAGAATGAACGACCCCCAAAGAACTCAAGACTGGGGATGGTGTCGTGCAGGGTTTATAGCGAATGCAGTGAGCTTCATACTTAACGCGTGCATGTGAGAGAATAGGAAACAACAACAACAACAACAACACAATACAATACCCGTGGCTATTTGGAATCCGTGTCGTTAGCTATGACCTTTTGCTTCCAGTTGTTTTTAAACGCTGTGCGGTGTATAAACATGATTGGGTTTTATTTCTATCTTGTGAATATTACTTAACGCGTGCACATGAGAGAATAGGAAACAACAAAAACAACACAATACCCTGCCAATTGTGAATCCGTGTCGTTGCCTATGACCCTTTTGCTTCCGTTTTTGTTTTGTTTCTGGTTATTTTTGTTTCCGGTTTTGTCATGGGGAATGATGCATGCCGGTAGATAAAGGCATCGTCGGAGACATGAAATACCCAAATAATATCAGACATGCTGTATATTTCCTCCACTGATTTTAATAAAGATATCTCCCGCATCATCAAAAAATAAATTTTAATTGTGATTTACATTATTTGATTACTGATCCCGAATCCAGGCCGAAGTAACCGGAAATTGCGTATACAGTTGTGAACAAGTTATCGGTAAAGTCAGAAGCGAATGTAAGAAGAATACTACGTTCACTTCTAGTATTAATTTTTTTTAGATGAGATCCTGTTCTTTTCAGATGAGATCCTGTTCTCGGCGGTGTAGTTGTTGTTGTGAAGGTAATGTTGAGGTAATATATATTTTTAGATGAGATCCTGTTCGAGGCGGTGTACTTGTCGTTGTGAAGGTAATGATGAGGAATTTTTTTTTCAGATGAGATCCTGTTCTAGGTGGTGTAGTTGGTGTTGTGAAGGTAATGTGGAGGTATAATGCTGAGGTAATATTAATTTTTTTAGATGAGATCCTGTTCGAGGTGGTGTAGTTGTCCTTGTGAAGGTAATGTTGAGGATTTTTCTTTTTTTCAGATGAGATCCTGTTCTCGGCGGTGTAGTTGTTGTTGTGAAGGTAATGTTGAGGTAATGTATTTTTTCAGATGAGATCCTGTTCTAGGTGGTGTAGTTGGTGTTGTGAAGGTAATGTGGAGGTATAATGTTGAGGTAATATTAATTTTTTTAGATGAGATCCTGTTCGAGGTGGTGTAGTTGTCCTTGTGAAGGTAATGTTGAGGATTTTTCTTTTTTTCAGATGAGATCCTGTTCTCGGCGGTGTAGTTGTTGTTGTGAAGGTAATGTTGAGGTAATGTATTTTTTCAGATGAGATCCTGTTCTAGGTGGTGTAGTTGGTGTTGTGAAGGTAATGTGGAGGTATAATGTTGAGGTAATATTAATTTTTTTAGATGAGATCCTGTTCGAGGTGGTGTAGTTGTCCTTGTGAAGGTAATGTTGAGGATTTTTCTTTTTTTCAGATGAGATCCTGTTCTAGGCGGTGTAGTTGTTGTTGTGAAGGTAATGTTGAGGTCATGTATTTTTTCAGATGAGATCCTGTTCTAGGCGGTGTAGTTGTTGTTGTGAAGGTAATATTGAGGTAATATTAATTTTTTTAGATGAGATCCTGTTCTTGGCGGTGTAGTTGTCGTTGTGAAGGTAATGTTGAGGATTTTTCTTTTTTTCAGATGAGATCCTGTTCTCGGCGGTGTAGTTGTTGTTGTGAAGGTAATATTGAGGTAATATTAATTTTTTTAGATGAGATCCTGTTCTTGGCGGTGTAGTTGTCGTTGTGAAGGTAATGTTGAGGATTTTTCTTTTTTTCAGATGAGATCCTGTTCTCGGCGGTGTAGTTGTTGTTGTGAAGGTAATGTTGAGGTAATGTATTTTTTCAGATGAGATCCTGTTCTAGGTGGTGTAGTTGTTGTTGTGAAGGTAATATAGAGGTATAATGTTGAGGTAATATTAATTTTTTTAGATGAGATCCTGTTCTTGGCGGTGTAGTTGTCGTTGTGAAGGTAATTTTGAGGATATTTTTTTTTTCAGATGAGATTCTGTTCTCGGCGGTGTAGTTGTTGTGAAGGTAATGTTGAGGTAATATTTTTTTTTCAGATGAGATTCTGTTCTGGGTGGTGTAGTTGTTGTGAAGGTAATGTCGAGGTATAATGTTGAGGTAATATTAATTTTTTTTTCGATGAGATCCTGTTCGAGGCGGTGCAGTTGTTGTGAAGGTAATGTTGAGGTAATATTTATTTTTGCAGATGAGATCCTGTTCTCGGCGGTGTAGTTGTTGTTGTGAAGGTCATGTTGAGGTAATATTTATTTTTGCAGATGAGATCCTGTTCTTGGCAGTGTAGTTGTTGTTGTGAAGGTAATGTTGAGGTAATATTAATTTTTTTAGATGAGATCCTGTTCTTGACAGTGCAGTTGTTGTTGTGAAGGTAATGTTGAGGATTTTTTTTTCTTCAGATGTGATCCTGTTCTCGGCAGTGTAGTTGTTGTTGTGAAGGTAATGTTAAGGTATTATTAATTTTTTCAGAGCAAAAATACTTTAATTTGTATATATTTAAGAAGCGAATGTAAGAGGAATTCTACGTTCGCTTCTCGGCTTTGCCTATTCCATAATAGACCTCCCTCAGCTGGGCGGGGCCTTGGTCAAAACTGACGTCACTGTCCACCCTTTCTGGGCAGGGCCTCGGCCAGGCACCTGCGAGGCCCGCCAACTCCACGTGTGTGGACTCGTCAAGAAAGAGTTGGAGCGTTTGGAGAAGCCGAATAGGAACTGCGACAGTGAAGATTCTGTCTCGGAAAAATGAGTCTCCAGAGACAACATGTGGACCGTGGTGCGTTGTTGCCAGCGAACCGAAGGCTGCAAGCGCTCAGGTACCATGGATCGCAATGGAGGATGGAATATAAAGATTTATTACCCTAACTAAAAAAACATCGCAATGCACCCCTTCGATCCTACTACACACAAGGAGGGGTTCTGTCTACATATATACTTAATGCCATAACTGACTTGGGACACCTGCATGTTGTATGCGTATGGTTACTCGAACCGTAACAATATTTTGTTGCAAATTTATAATCATTTTCTGAAGTTACAAATGACTTGAAAATGTTTTGGTACAAAACGTTGCTATTCAGTAGTCTTTCATATAATTAAATAAATACTGACTTTCTTATACTCCTTTTCAATTATCTCCGAGGCAATTAACTCCTTTAACTCTCCTCATAAACTACCATATATTGCTATGCACACTATTGAGAGAATGTTTAACTTCAATTGCAAACATATAGAGTATAAGTAAACATAGAGTTATATAATAGAGAACATGATGTGGATTTCTTGCTGATTGCGAAAATGTGACAAAAATGCGAGAAATTGCATTAAATAAAATAACACCAATTAATGTGTACGACCGGTAATTGTTGTTAATGACACATCAACCAGGCGACATGGAAATATAGCAACTGTTGTCATGGAAATGAGTTTGAAGTCTACAAATTTGGAAGAATTATTACTTAAATTGTTACGCCCTTTTGTTGATTGTAATGCTAACACTGATATTTTATAGAAATTTCTGAAAAAGAAAATTTGGTTTATTAATATCTGATAAATGAAATATATTGTAGGTTAAACAATAACTGGCAAGAATTGTTCATTTGAAATGGTACTGCATATGATTATAATATTTTTTATATTATGCTTAACCACTGTTCGCAAACACACTTGGCAACTGGAAATCAAAACAAATGAGAAAGCGATGTTTTCGAGTGGTGACATAATGCTTGGAGGGTTTTTTCCAATGCATGATTCCACAATGGAGTTGAGATCTGATCTGAAATTGTTTCATCCACAAGTTGTATGCACCACGTAAGTCAGAATTACAAAGTGAATCGGAATTTTTTTTTGGGGGGGATTCATGACAGTTCGTTAACTGTATTTAACTCCTATCTCCTGAACCTTGTATTGGTTATTTTACTTGCATGTTTATGGGTTGTGAATAAGAACTGCCGTAATCGTGCTGTTAGAGCAATGCATTTCATATTAAATGTTTTAGAATACATGTGAAGCTGGAAGTGCTATCTACAGTCTCATGCCAATGTTTGATATTACAGTATAGACTGTATAGTTCAAATGTATAGAACTCTCTCAACTCCTCTCCTGAATTTTCCTTCATTCCTTGTTCAAATGCATTTTGTAACTATAAAATCTAAGAATGTAAAAAACAACAAGGAAAATGTTGAATGATTCACATTATATTTATGAAGTCCTTTAGACAGAAGAATAACTTCAAACATCAGTGTGTTTTTGTAATGTGATGCACAGGAATTGAGCAGCTAAAAGCAAGATCCACCTTCTAGTATATTTAAACGAGTTATCATGTACTTATCTGAGTGATATGTGCTTATATTTAAACGAGTACCAAGAAGATGGGGAAAGGGGGCTAGTGTGTGGTCACAGGTCACAGATACACTTATTTTTTTGTGAACATGATCGAGGTTCATGGAATAGCAAGAGCAGAATGCAAGGGAACAAAATAGAAATGGGAAACACCATCATCAAAGCAGAAGTGAGAGTGAGAGTAAGATCAAGGGGATTGGGAGAAGGATACGTGGGGGTGATAAGGTTCAGGTAGGAATGGGAGCATGTGCCGGAGCAGCTTGTCGGGGGTGGGGGGGAGCAAATGGGTGTCAAGCTGGACAGAAACTGAATGAAACACTGCAAGAATGAAGAAGGGGAAAGTGAGGATGGAACGCAAAATAACAAACTCACGGGCAACCAACAAACGAATAGAGTTTAGGGAGAGGGGTGAAAAATCACAATAACCTGAAAAGGGGGAGTGTTTGGGAATGGGGTCATATGAGGTCGAAGAGATCACGAATATATGGATTGGGAAGTGACCTGAGGTTGTAGTGAACAGCTGACTTGAAGTGCTGGAGGGAATAATGTGACTGAACAGTAATATTGAACAAGAATGGGACTTTTACCAGGCTTAGTGGTGTAATGGTTAAAGCGTCCACTCTGAGGCTGTTACACTGGTGGTTCGAACCCCACCCGAGTCATAACAAAGACTTAAAAAAATGTACGTGCTGCTTGCTTGCTTGACACTCAGAATTTAAAAAGGATAGAGCATGGACAAACAACCAAAGGTTGGTAATAATAGTACATTCTGTGATGAGCCGAATGGCCTCCCACTGTGTCGAAGTTCCTTTCAAGGGAGTGTGCATGATATATATATATATATATATATATATATATATATATATATATATATATATATATATATATATATATATATATATATATATATATATATATATATATATATATATATATATATATACTGTGGGATTGGTGCTTCACAAGACAGGACATTGGACCAGGAAGTGTTCCGTCTGTCAGATGAATGTTAAACGAGATGTTCCATATGTTTGCATTAGTTGGTGGCTGATAAATATGTCACGGTGTCTTTTGCGAAGAGTTGGTGAGTTATTGCCGGCACCGTAGAACAAATTCCAAATGTATGTGCTGAAGTACAGGAGGAACCCATCAGTAGCACAGACGTGCTCCCTGCAATGATGCATTGTTGCAGCCACATGTTGCACAAGAATGATTAATGCTGCTTGGTGCAAAATTGTTTGTGCCATGGAATTGAAATCAAATTTATAATACGAGACCCAGGCTCATGGAAGAGCAAAATAACAGGGGGCAAATGAAAAACAGATTCAAAATGGAGCAAAGGTAAAACAAGAGGACAAGAATAGAGAGATGGATCCATTCCATCCATTGGGACCATATTCTGTCTTCATATTGGTTGAAATTGGCAGCACTGCCAAAGCAGTCTCCTGGGCTATTGGGCACAATCCGAGACAGATCACCACTCTGACACAGAATACTAAGATAGTTGAATGGCTCTATCATCCCAGCAAGCTGATACTCATTTTGCCGACCTCAGAAGGATGACAGGCTGAGTCTACCCCACCTGGTATTAATTCAATGGCTGAGCAGGATTTCAATTTGGGACCCCAGGATCCCAAGCCCACCACCCTCACAATTAAGGGGAGATGGATCACTGCACAATTGGAGGAATATGCATATCATTAAAGTATTCAATGATTTATTTAATCACACTCAGTAGTTTTTAATAGCATGGAACACACCTCCAGTCACATGACATCCATCCTCCCCATTGATATTTTCTGTGCCTGAGGTGGGACTTATCAAAAGGCCCTGAGGTGGAAACTTGACGTTCATCCCATGGAAGTGATTGATGGAAGGTTTCGGGTGATAATTTGTGATAAGGCCTTGGATGGAGATAGTTAAAAAAAATAACCCACTCTTTGAGGTATAACGAGGGCAAGAGAAATGGCGTTTGGAGATAATTGGCAAGAGGAGGAGAATGGGAGGTAAAGCGAGCCAGAATGAGGCAGAATTCCATACTGTTAGAGAGAAAGGTGCGTAGAAGTGGTTATTTTCATGCTGACAATGTATTTCTCAGCTGCTGGGCGTTTGATCCAACCTGCTCATGGTTGGTTCTACAGCCACTGTCGAAGCGACTGACCTATTTCACCATCCACCTTTGTTTGCTTAAGGTCCTGTCATGCCTGGCAGCATTTGGAACCTCTTGAGGAACTTGTCCCACTTTTCTCTGTCTTGGATCCAGTGACTGATTGCCATCCAGGTGGTTTCTACGTCCCTCAGCTCCTTTTAGGATCCTAGTTAAGCCCACCCCATGTATGGAGGAGGCTTACAGTTGTTGTAGGGTTTGTTTCTAAATTTAGTGCCCCGACTTTTAATGGTCCCTTGGAGCTTCTTTGATCCCTTGAAGTACTGAACTACCATTTAGGTTTTTCTCCCCCTTTTTTCTGCCAATGTCCGAGGACTTTCGGAATGACATTTGGCATCATTAATGGGAATAAAAAGGAAGCTGGGTTGACATCTTTTTTGACCTTTACCTAATTTACAAGGTCATGATCAAATTATAGACATTATAACATTTTTCACCATAACTCTAAGGTTCGTTTGATCAGGATGAAATTTCCCTCTCCATATAGCCTAGAACAAGGCACATTTACACTTAATTTACATCATGCCCCTCTTCGGTAAAGGGCAAGGTCTGAGACGCATTGGAGTACGAAACCACCATTTAGGTTTTTCAATCTTTTTTTTTTCCTACCAATGTCCGAGCTGCATTTGGATCTGGCTTGGACTTTTGGAATGAAATTTTGCATCAATAGTGGAAATAAAATGTATGCAGGGTTGACATTTTTGATGTTGACCAAATTTTAAGTTATGACCTGATTATAGACATTTTTACATATTTCACCATAAATCGACTAATATTTGTCTCATCAGAATGAAATTGCCCACTCTATATAGCCTATAGTAAGCTACAACTACGCTTAATTTATATCATACCTCTCCAAGTTAAAGATCAAGGTGAAATGGTGCTATGAAGAAAATAACGTATTTTTTTGTCATCACTCAATTTTGCCAATGCTGAATCTCAAAGATCACTTAAATTATCATAATATCACAATAGAACCAGGTGTTCTTGTATTGCAATAGTGGATTTGCATTGAAGTTGTGTACCTGATATTTGATTCGTGTCCTTGACCTACTTTTTTTGGATTGTGACCTAATTTAAAATGAAACACCTTTTTAATCATAACTTGAATAATTATCCTTCAATTTTCATGATGTTGAATTTAATGGATCGAATGTCGATGCAACATATTTTCTTAATTTGCATTGTTTCCCTAATCATTGGATCACAAGCCAAGGGTAAGTCGTGGGTGATCGCCAGGGGTAATTCGTGGGTGATCGCCAAGGGTAAGTCACGGTGGTCCTGCAGCGTAGTCTGATATTTCAGATCAATTGTTCAAATTTGCATAAAAGCACCAAAATTGGAACACATGTAGAACTAGAGGGGGAGCACTAGGGAGAGTGCAAAACCTCCGCCGCCAATACTGCTGGGTCACTCAAGTGAACCTTATATCTTATTCATTAAATATGATGTCAACAGTGCTGACAGTTATAGTTCTTTTCTCCAACATTTTTTTTTTTGGGGGGGGGGGGAGAGGGGTTGGAAATCACTTAAAACATGTAAAAATTCAAAAAAAAAATCGAAAATTTGTTGAAAAAAAAGTTGCAAAAATTTTTTTTTCTCTAACAATTTTTTTTTTTGGGGGGGGGAGTTGGAAATCACTTAAAACATGTAAAAATGCAAAAAATTTTTTTTTAACTTTTTTGGGGGGGGTAACAATTTTTTTTTGGGGGTGGGTTGGAAATCACTTAAAACATGTAGAAATGCAAAAAAAAAATCTCTATTTTTTTGCGGGCGGGGGGTAACAAATATTTTTTTGGGGGGTGGTTGAAAATCACATAAAACATGTAGAAATGCAAAAAAAAAAATTTCTCAAACAATTTTTTTGGTGGGTTGAAAATCACTTAAAACACGTAGAAATGCAAAAAAAAAATTTGTTTTTTTTTGGGGAGTGGGTAAAAAATTTTTTTTTTTTGGGGGGAGTGGGTAAAAAAAAATTTTTTGGGGGGTTGGGAATCACTTAAAACATGTAGAAATGCAAAAACAAAAAAAAAATTTCTCTAGCAATTTTTTTTTTGGGGGGGGGGGAGGCACCAAGTCAAAAATTTAATGGCATGATCCTTGGACCATACCTTACCCCCCCCTCCCCACCACGTTTCGTCGAAATCCGTCGAGGAGTTTTTCCGTAATACTGTTCACAAACAAGCAAACAAACAGAAAGGGGTGAAAACAGTAACCTCCATCCATCTTCGAAGATGGCGGAGGTTAATAATGTATTCCGAACAATTATAGATATGGAGCCACCCGAGATTGTGCCTTGGTCAGCTTCGGCGACCATTTTCCAAAATGGCCGCCATTCTACTTTAGCGAAATTGGCTATATGCTCTTATTTTCTTATTGTATTGGTGGTAGATTTAAGGAAAGTGTAAAATTCAGTAAATTGACCATGAAAAGGCGTAATCAAATATTATGAGCCAGTATTTTCGGTAAAAAAGCCATTATTTGATTTGTAAATTGCTGCTCTCCTGAAACTTTTCTCTGAAAAGTACCCATTATTGCCTGGAGAACAAGAGTCAAATGATATTCATCACATTCAATGGGTTTGGAATCAACAAAAATTGCATTATAGATTACATACTTTACTCTATTTTGAAAAGGGAACTGATAATCGTGATAATGACAAACTCAGAAAATGTAATAATTATTGCACACTTCACTTTGAAGCGGCTACGGTTTACTGTCTACAACCAATCTACCAGGACACATGGTACACGCATACATCCGTCTCGTACAATGTGAGTTTCTGAGCTCAAGTGTACTGGCTCTGGATCAAGAAGTCAACACTTTTACAAGCAATGCGATTTTGCATTTGCACATTCTAAGCAAGGCCGATATCTCAGTCTGTGTCTATTGCGTCTGTCTACTGGCATTCTCCTTCACTAGCACACAGTCCAGTGCATTGCAGATTAGCCTTCTTGCATTTGCAGCGGTTTTCACAGCCTTTTTTGCAGCCGCACGACACCAGCTCGAAGCAGCTTTTTGAAGCCTCAGGGATTGTGGTCCAGAGCGGTTCGTAGGACCCATCCTCCGCTTGCCGCCAGCCCCAGCTTATTGGTGATGGAAGCACGGGTTGAGGGACCAAGACCTGCCCCCAGACATAGCCACCCTGGAAGACTGATCTCTTCACATGCTGTTCCAAAGCATCGTAGGTAGGTGGGATGCGCTGGACGGAGTTCCTCTTGGCGAAGAGCATCTTTCTGGCCTCATTGACGTCCGTATATGGACTGGTGCGGTCATAGAGGAGCACCACAAACCTTTCAATGCAGTGCATTGTGTCATCCTGGATGTTGACTGGCATGGTGGTCAGGGTCACAAGATAATCTGTCAGTTCTGGAAACGAGTTCCATGTGGCCCAGGCAGATTTCTTCCCATGCCCCATGAATGCTGATACCGTGTCACATCCGGTCATGATGTGGAAGACAGGGAGGGCACGTGCCTTCTGTGGACCGACGGAGGCAGCTATTTCATGGGCAGGGATGTAGCCATAGTTCTTGCCCGTCCCAAAGGCAATCCAGAGTTCATCCACACATGGTAGTGCCTGGGCTACCATCACCGCCAAGACGACGACGTCGGTGTCTACGGTTCGAACTTGAATCCGATGGTGGTCATGTTCTGCAGCATGGGCCACATGTAGCATGATGCGAGTGTCCACCTCTTCTTGACCGCATGGAGCCAGAGAGCTTTCATCTTCCTGCCTTGGAAGGCAGATGACTGCTTCACCATCAGTGACTACCAGCTCCTTTGCCTCATCATGGAAGGACTGCACCCGCACATCGGACAGGAAGGTGAAGAGCTCCACCTTGTTTGCGTCGACACGTAGGAAACTCTGCCAGTTTTCTGGTATGGCTGCGGTGCTCACCACGCGCCGTCGCACCCCTTTTCCTCATTTCTCTCTTGTCGCCGTCTTCAAGGAGCCATCTTTGTAGCTATCCCAAACGAGGTTGAGACATGAAGCACGACGCAGCTGCCCCTCGACGTATGGGATGAAGACTTGGTGGGCATATTCTTCAAATGTCTTGGCAGTGCCAGGCTTCAACATCTGCACGATGACGACGCCATGAAGGACAACAGAAGTGACAGCAGGTGCATCAGACTGAGCTTCAGCAATGCCTTCAAGGCACACCAGCAAGTCGCTTTTGCTACCCAGGTGTAGCTTTCCTGCATCAGATAACACGGGAGGGCATGCTTGATTTTCATGACGGAAGAACTCGTCCAGGTTCCCCTCGCGGTTCTGGCAGCCTATGTTGAGCCTTGCAAATAAGGCCATATCATTCTTCACAGATGCTTCCTTTCCTTAGGGTGCTTTTGGTCTTCTATTTGTTCCGAAGAGGGGGAGTTTATTCCTCTTTATAGGTTCGTCAATAGTCTTGATTCTGTCGATGAGGCAATCCTTTGCATATGCCTGAAACTGTTCTTGTCCAATCTGCTTGGCAGTGCGAACTGTTTCAATCATTGCAGGATCGGCAATCTCCTTGGTGTCTAGGACCAGCAAATCTGGACTATCCTCCTCGAAGGGATTCCCCAGCTCTTCAATGACAGCCACAAGTGATTGCACATCTTTTGCAAATGCTTCCTGTGCATGCGGTGTTTCTTCATGGTGACGTGTCTCCTCATTGGCATTTGGATGCATGTTCGCCTCCTCAAACTCCATGATCACTCTGGCCACCTCGGGTCCGGCGACCATCCAGCGCCTCAGAGCACTGGGATTGTCCGTCAGGCCAATGGCACCTCCGTCACCCTTGAGACGGGAATTGTTTTGATCATGCGCTTGGTCAAGAGGAATTGCTGAGAATGCCCTCTTGGTCTTTTTCACTGTGAAGTGGCCTGCCTTGAACTCATTGTAGATCTCTGGGTGCTATTGTGGTAGTTCTGCCATGTCACGCAGATGGACCAGTATCCACCGGGCAGGGTTTATATGGTCCAGCGCGATGAACAATGGGACTATCTCAGTTAGAGCATCCAGGTACATGATGAAATCTCCCTCTCTCAGAGATTGCACGTGGATTAGGATGGAGAGCTCTAGATCCAGGACTGTTGCCAAGTACAAAAACTGGGGAGAGCTGTTGTCTTTCTCATGGCACCAGTCTTCGAAGTCCTCAGGAGGCTGGTCATCTTCTGCACTGGCGCTGTGCTGATCGTATGCACATCGTTGGCGTATGTACAAGGCAGCCGCTGTGAGCTGGTGTGCCCTTCTTGTGCGTGTGATGTAAGAGGCCCAAAGAAAGGAGTCAGCGGTTCCTGCAGTAGCAATCTCTGCCTGTGCGAGTGCATGCATCCGCCCGCTTCCCTGCAACCAGTCACCTAGTGTCTTCAGTGCTGCCATCTCGACATGCAGGCCTCCGAACATCACCACCAGTTTGTCTTCCCCATGTGTTTCCGGCCACTTCCACTGTTTCTGCTTCGGAAGAGCAAACAGTGGCTGGTCGAAAGCCAGAACAGGCATTTGGCCCGGGTTGAGATGCTCAATGGCACTTCTGACCACATCCATGGAGTGTCTCATCATTGTGACTGTGTGTGCACTCTCATGGAACAGAGGAAGCAGTGAAGTTGGCGTGATGATAGCTTGACCAGGCTCCTGGTGGCTGGCATGGTATGCAGTCCATGATGTCTTCTGAAAGACTCCTTCTGTGGTCACATCTTGTACTTCGAGCGCACTTCTCAGGTTCTCCATCCACTCGTACTTTTTCTCCTTATGCTCTGCAGAGCTGGCCCTTTCAGAGAAGTCAGGGAGGTGGCCGGTACTGTTGAGCCCTTGACAGTGGAAGCAATGGGTGGTACCTCTGTGTAGTACTTAGGTAGATGGTCATCAGTCCTTGATACAGCAGGCCCACCAGTGATGACAATCCCACGTTCCACTCCTCCATCTGCACACACTGGGTGTTTCAGGAGAGAGATCCCTGTTCCATGGAACGAATCCTTTGCTGTTGTGGAACTAGGGTTGTGGTCGATGTTGTCCACAGCTGCAGTCGTGAACACACTAACACGCAGGGTTGGCGGGCAGACCACTTGTTCTGTTTGGAACATCTGACACGCCCGGTTTCCCATCACTGCAGAAAGGCGCAGGACACGGTCGTATGAGATGCTGAGACCACAACTGAAGGGCTCGTCCACTAGTTCCCTCTTGTGAGTCTCAGCGTGCAGCATCAGGCCAATGTACATTGGCAGAGGAGTTTCTTGAGATGTGGCATGTCTGACAGCTGGATGTTCTTGTGTCTTTGTACCAACAGGAAAGGTGCTTCTTTTCTGCTAATGGTGATGCTTGGCACCGTTGAATTTCAGGAGCTGTGCAATGGACAAAGCTGCCTGTCTTGAAGGAGCATCAAATTGATTATTGATGGAGGGTCCATGCAGCACCATATTTACTAGTGAAAGTAGCACAGGTGGCGCAGCCTTCCTTGAATGAGCCAGTGAATGAGTTGGCTTCCTCAAACATGTATCGACGGACTATCTGTGAAGCTCGAGCGAGGTGAACTAATTCACTGTCACAGTCCAGCTCGCAGGCTTTGCCAAGTGCCTCGCCAATGTCCTCATCAAATGCCAACAGGACATCTCGTCCTTTGCTCTTTGCCTGTCGACCTGGGAGCTGGGTTAGTAGGCGTTCTTTCAGCCTTGTCGTATTCACTCTCGTGTCCAAGGGAACTCCAAAATGCTCCATTCTGTTCGCGTACAGGTTTGCTAGGTCGGCAAGTCTGAATACAGGAGATGTATCCTCTTCCAGGTGAGTATCTTCAATGTAAAGGGCAAGTTCTGCCAGCACAATTCTGGAGACCACACTTTCATGACCAGTCTTGTCTTCAGCATTGACAGAGGACTTTGCGCGATTGTAGAGAGACATTAAACACTTGGAATGATACTTGATATCAAGAGCTCGCATATCACCCATGCTGAGCCATGCCAGCAGTTTGTGGTCTCCAATTTGTGTTGCACTCTGCCGCACACGCTGATCAATGTTGAAGGTCGTGGCTTCATGTAAGGTGTCCACACCAGACTGTCTGCAGAAGAAGCATGAGGGTTGACTAGAGGTACTTGATTCTGCACTGAGTGACCTGGTGCGCTTTCCTGGCACGGCATTGCCTTCACCAGATGAGCTGCCTCCTGCTGGCCTCTTCTGTGCTCTTTGCAACTTTGTTGTATTAAAACGAAGCATGCATCATTTATGATAGACAGCTTTGTGAGAAACCAGTGTGGCCTCGATGCCCTCTCCTTCATCAAGTCTATCAAGCTGCAGCGTTCTGGGTAGTAAGCCCAACTCTCTAAACTGCATCAGATTCCCGGCCAGTGTCTTCTACCCACCCCCTGTGTTTGGGCGTTTCGTATTTTCTGGGCAAACAAGGGACTCTGCTGTGTCCTCCTGGCATATGGCACACAGTTCCCAGTTTGTGTTGGATGGGCCAACAGACGCACGGTCCATGGAGGAATGCACTCGCTGGAACTTCTTTGACATATTCACTCCCGCTCGTGTTGACTCCGCTCCTGATGATTATCACTCCATATTCTGCAAAGACACAAAACACCTTGTTACCACACTAATACGACTTACTACTACTACTACTACTACTACTACTACTACTACTACTACTACTACTACTACTACTACTACTACTACTACTACTACTACTACTACTACTACTACTACTACTACTACTACTACTACTACTACACCAATATTACCAATTACAAAACTACTTCCACCACTACCACCACCACAACAAAATACTTCTGAACCTTTTACTGATGCTGTGTGCGAAAATGGATTTTCCCATAAAAATGACCATTTTTCCCCAATACAATGGTTGGAAATATAATAAATCAACACAAATGACATTTGTATTGTTTTCCTTTGTAAATGCACATCACATGGAGTATTTATCACCTCTGAGAAGCCTACAAAGAGAATAACAATGACAGATATCCCATGTTGTTAAAGTGGAATGGTGGCCATTTTCCAAGTCAAAATCTCGAGTGGCTCCATATCCAGAATTGTTCAGAATACATTAGTCAACATATGTACCACTTTTGGTGCTTTTATGAAAAGTCGAACAATTGGTTTGCTATGCTGCAGCACTACGGGTGATCGCCAAGGATAAGTCGTGGGTGATCGCCAAGGGTAAGTCGCGGGTGTTCGCCAAGGGTAAGTCGCGGGTGATCGCCAAGGGTAAGTCGCGGGTGATCGCCAATTGTAAGTTGCGGGTGATCGCCAAGGGTAAGTCATGGGAGATCACCAAGGGTAAGCCATAGGAGTCTTACCATTGACATTGGTTTTGTGATTGCAAGTATCTAGTTTGTGCAGTGACTTTGGTGAGTTAAATGAGTGTAACTTTGATAAGTGGCATGGGAATAGCCTCACCAGTTCACAGGCTTTGGTAACTGCTTGATGTGGCGTGTGAGGAAACGTCTAGTGAGACTATCTTTGATGTCTTCGATTCAGATTGTGTGTGACGTTGGGTGTGGTTGCATCTTATCTGGAAGTTGTCATCCATGTGACAATGTTGTACTTGGTCTGTATTTGTAGGCCTTCTGCCAACATAGCCCATTACTTCCCACTGCACCTGGCTGGAGGTAATGCATAGCCATCAACTCATCACTACGAGAGCTTAGTAGATGCTATCATTTTACTGAAAATGGTTTACATAAAATGCCTGAAATAAAAAAATTAAAATATGTGACATTATTGACCTGTTTCATAATGCACCATTTAGTACTTCATTTGGAAATGCAAAACCACCTTCACATCCACACCTGCTTAAAATATATTTCAAGTAGTACATTTTCACAAAATAAGTTGCAACAAAATCTTTAAAAATTAAAATCAGCTACATTGGGTGACGTTTGAACTAATCTCTTGAATCAAAGCTTTATAATGTGGGGAAATTATGCTTGAAAATGCTCCTCAACCTTATCTGGGCAATTATTGCAATTGATCAATTCCTAAGATCAGAATATATGTCACTCTTTATATTATGGAATTTTAACCTGGGAACTCAATATTAAGAGCTTTGGGTACAGATTGGAATGCCAAACAAGCCAGGCCAAAGAGGAATTGCATTTTTTGTATTCTTGTTTGTTTCCTCTATTAAGTGATCAATTTGCTTTGTTGTTATTTCATACATCTATTTGACTTATGCATATTTTCTTTCGTGTCAGAACACGCCCTCTTGGACTCCAATGGGCCATCACAATGGTGTTTGCAATTCAAGAGATCAATCACAATGAAACACTTCTTCCAAACATTACACTCGGATATGATATCCGTGATTCTTGCTTTGCGATTCCCAAAATCATAGAAACAGGCCTCAAGTGGTTAGACGCAAAAAACGGTGGAGACGAGGTTTCTGAAGACTTTTGTTCATCACAGATTATAATAGGCCCATATGCTTCGAGAAGTACAACTTTTCTGAGTACAGCACTGGGTCTGTTTTATCTTCCCCAGGTAAGATACGTTTTATGCAAATTGATATTCATTATGTTTTGGGGGATTTTTAGGGGTGAATTAAGCAAGGATTTCATCCTGTAGTAGAATTAATGGGGTTGATTTCAGGTTTTTATGGTTAATTTGATCATTGCATTTTGGTACCCATCCAATTTGGTATTGAGAGCATGAAGAATCAATTAGCAAACCCACAAGGTGGTGGTGGTCGTATGGCAGCTTAGCCGCCGGGGTTGCTATCATTTCTTGAAGCGCGACTGTGTCGCTGATGCAGTGCCCCTCTACCAGTACACACACTGGAACTGGTACTCATTTTGCCGACCTCGGAAGGATGAGTCAACCCCCTGGTGTATTAATTCAGCGGCTGATGGGGCTTGAACTCAGGACCCGAGGATCCCAAGCCGCCACCCTAACCACGGAGCGAACACCAGGCTCACCCGCAAGGTGATGCAATAATGGGGACCATTTTTTAAAAAATCGCTCCACACCAATCCATGTGCACTAAATTATTCTCCAAATTATTTCCTTGTCATCCAAATAATATGAAAGCGCACATTACCACACGTACTTCCTGCCATTTGACTCAAATTCAACAAATTGATTTCTGCAGTTTCAACACATCTCATAGAGCCTGGTGTTGGCTTAGTGGTTAGGGTGGTGCCTTGGGACCCACGGGTCCTGAGTTCGAGGCCCATTTACCACTGAATTAACACCAGGAGGTTGACTCAGCCTGTCATTCTTCCAAGGTTGGCGAAATGAGCACCAGTATCTGGTAATAGGGCCACTGCATCAGCAGCATAGCCATGCCCTGAACCAACGATTCAACCAGCAGCCAAAAATGCAGCACATGATGAGAACACATCTCATTATGGAGTCTGCCCAAATAAATTTAGGTAAATCAATTATAAGTAGGTGTTATTCTGAGCTTTAGAGCGTGATGCCTCTTGGATATGTGTTATCCATCACTATCTACTATAATGACATGATCTTCATCTCCATTGAGTGCATAAAAAGCATATTTTTGGAGGGAAATAGTGGAACATCTGAGGCTTAGATTGGTGGTACAAGCCCCAGCCAACTCATACCAAAAACCTTTTTAAATGGTATGTGTTTTTTCGATTCTCAAAATCATAGAAACAGGCCTCAAGTGGCTAGAAGCAAAAAACGGTAGAGATGAGGTTTCTGAAGACTTTTGTTCATCACAGATTATAATTCTTCCCCTTTGCCTGACACTCAGCATGTAAAAAGGATTGAGCATGGGCAAACAACCATAGATTGGTAAAATGAGCACAGGTTTGATGTGCATAATGGCTTCCCTGTGTGTCAAATCTCTTTGTCAGGTAACT
>NC_140961.1:125358305-125368305 GCF_056783735.1 Eptatretus burgeri
TCTTGGCTGGTGGTTCGGTTGGTTGGTCATCAGGAAGAGGTCCTGCGCCCACGCCTTGGCGAGCGGACCTGTCACAAAGGCACGGATGGGAGACGCGGCAGCGCCCGTTGCGAGGCGGACCTGTGCATCCGGACGGGGAGTGCCGGAGAGGATTCGCCGGCTGAGACCACGCTGACGGTCGTGGGAGAGGGACTCACCAGAGACAAAAGGGAAGTCACCACTTTCTTTCTTTCTTTTCTTTGGGGTTTTGGTGTGAATGTCCGTGGGTGGCACCAGTCTGGCTAAAGTAGAATTGTTTAAGTGTTGCCGTGTGTACGCGTATTCGGTTGTGGCTCTGCATCGTTGCTTTTATTGTTCTAGTTACTATATGTGCATTTTGATTGTGTATTGCTGTAAACACGTGCCTTACGTGCTTGTCTGTGTGTGCGTGTGAATAAAATGCTTGCTTGTTGAACTGTGCCCGCTCTGCTTCGTCTCTTTTCCTCTTTTATTGACCCTCCATCCTGCTTCACGTAAAGGGTACGTAGTGGGCTTAATACGCCCGGTAATTAATCGGAACCGTCGAGGCCGATGATAACACCGCTCGGTTATCACTGTAGCACGGAATGGACCGCTTAAGCGGATCATGTCTGGAGTCGGCCTGTGGTGTGATACGATCGCCCGGTCGACCATACGCGCAGGTACTTAGGTAGATCGAATTTGGCGAGCAACCCTATCCTGCGCGGGTGGGCAATTGGCACGGTCGTGGTGGGGTTAAACCCCCACCCGTGACTAGCTTCCGGCGTTGTTCCGAGAGGGTCACGACTGAATTGTCCATCCGGTGGGCGACGCGGTCGTGATTCGAGTGACGTGGCCGTCTGCACTCCGGCGGGCGCGAATTCGCAACAATATCTTCGATATTGATTTTTAAAATATAACTGTCTGTATCCATTAAAAGTAGATTAAACCCATCCACATATTTCTTATTTCGGTTATTGTCAATGTCATCATGCATTAACAACTTTGAGAAGGCAAGGATTGATGTTCTGTATAGATAAGTTTATCTATTTCAATATGTTCTTTGTTCAAATGAATAGCACAAAAGTTCTCTGAAAACACCTCCGCTCTTTGAAAACTTGGTTTATTTCCAACAGATAATTAATTAAAGCAAGAGAAAACGTTATATATTGTGGAGTGATGAGGGAACAGAGTTCTACAACAACACATTTATGAATTTTCTAAAAGATAACGGTAGTACATGATACAGCACCTTTAATGGAGGAAAGGCAGTTGTTTTTGAGTGCTTTAATAACACTTTGAAAGAGATACTAAACAAAAAATTTACAGAACTCGAACATCAGAAATGGGTATCTTTAATTCAGGACATTGAGGATCATTACAACCATGCAGTTCATTCCTCAACAAAATGAAAATCATCAGAAATGTTTGCAAAATTAGCATATGAAAAGGAGATTAATCTGACAAAACCAAAGTTTTAGGTTGGGGGTATAGTCAGACTATAACAGTGGAAAATCCACTTTGAAAAAGGCTATTCGAAGCGATGGATGAACAAACTTTTTAAAATTGTTGATGTAATGAATACAGTTCCTTGGACGTACTCTACCGGTCAAAAGTTTTAGAACACTCCAATTTTTCATTTTTTACTGAAATTTAAGCAGTTCAATTCCAGTGAATAACCTGAAATGGTACAAAGCTAAGCGATAAACTGCTAGTGGTTAAAAAAAAACTTTAGGTTACCAAAAACTGAAAAATAATGTAAATTTCAGAGTTATGAAAAAGGCCCTTCTCAGGGGACAAGTAATGGGTTAGCAACTGCAGCTGTTCTGCAGCAATGGAAGTAAATTAGGCCTTGAAAGTTGATGCAAACAATTCCTACAGGTGTCCCAACTTTGTTGATGAGTTACAAACCCTCTGTCTGAAAAAAGCAGTGTTGGAAGAGACTGTGTTGCAATACCCTCTGAGGCATTATTTAGGCAATATTGTACTGCTGGAAGCAGTATATTGCTATTGTAATGGCGAGAAAAAGACAATTAGTAAAGGAAGACAGACAGACCATTATCACCCTTGAATGTGTCAGTCTTTCCTTTCGAGAAATTGCAAAGAAGCCAAGGTGTCAGTGAGTACAGTTTCCCACACCATCAAAAGGCACTTGGAAACTGGAGGAAACACTGACAGGAAGAGGTTTGGCAGACCAAAAGCCACAACACAATCAGAAGACAAGTTTCTGAGAGTCAACAGCTTGCGTGATAGGTGGCTGACAGGACAGCAGCTTCAAGCACCGCTTAACACTGGTCAAAGTAAGGAAGTCTCAGTTTCAACTGTGAAAAGAAGACTTTGAGCTACAGGTTTGACAGGTCGAGTGGCAGTAAGGAAGCCATTGCTAAGATGGCAAAATAAGAAAAAGAGGGTTGCCTGGACCATGAAGCACCGCCAGTGGACTACTGAAAACTGGAAGAAGGTCTTATGGACCGATGAATCAAAATTTGAAATCTTCGGTTCATCACGCAGGATTTTTGTATGCCGTCGAATAGGCGAAAGGATGGTTCCTCAGTGTGTGACGCCATCTGTCAAACGTGGAGGAGGAAGAGTGAAGATATGGGGCTCTTTTGCTGGATCCAGAGTCGGCAACTTGCACAGAGTGACTGGCACCCTGAACCAAAAGGGCTACCACAGCATTTTGCAGCACGATGCAATACCCGCTGGTCTACACCTACTTGGTCAGGGGTTCATTCTACAGCAAGATAACGACCCAAAACATACCTCCAGGCTATGTCAAGAACTACCTTTGAAGAAAAGAACAAGACGGTAGGCTTCAAATCATGGAGTGGCCAGCACAGTCTGCAGACTTAAGCCCCATCAAGCTGGTTTGGGATGAACTGTACAGAAGGGTGAAAGCAAAGCAATCTACAAGTGCAACACATTTGTGGGAACTTCTGCAACAGTGTTGGGAAGAACTTTCCGAACAATATTTGATTTCCATTGTAGAAAGAATGCCACAAGTATGTTCGGCTGTTATATCTGCAAAAGGTGGCTACTTTGATGAGTCAACAATTTAGATTAAATTTTGTTCAACAAAACGATAGCATGATTTCTTTTTTATCTGCAATTGTTTATTTGTTCTATGCTTTAATTTCAGAGTACATTGAAACATGAAACTGCTTAAATTTCAGTAAAAACTGTAAAAATGGGGGTGTTCTGAAACATTTGACCGATAGAGTATAAATAATATGATTTAAAAGGAGAAGAGATTTTAGGTTCATTTTATGCTCAAGAATTACAGAAGACAGATGATAAATAAATAAAATGACTCCACCCTCATAATTCACATCCAAACACCACCTCCATACTCTCTCATCCAATAATTAGTTTATTAGTTCCCCCACACAATGCGTTTATTTAAACATTATGTAAATATTAACAATTTTTTTCTCCAGTCAAAGTGTATAACATTAACAAACTTCAGGATAATTTTCCTCAAGCCAAAGAATATAACATTGGTAAAAAATATTTCATACTAAAATTTTTCTCAGGCCAAAGAGTGAAGAAAATCACAGCCTCGGTATTTAATTGGGAAACATAATGAATGAGAGGAATATCAAATAAGCCTTATTGAAGAAATAACTAAAACAAAGTTATATAAAACAAATATGCGAATAAATTTAAATACAAATAAGTTCGAGGATGTAAAGTAAATAAACATCCTTGAATGGACAGAAAACTTTGGTTGTCAAGAAATCAATGGAAAAAACTCTACAATAACCTGAAAATGATATGCTCAGACAAGAGCATTAAAGAGAGGTTTGTCATTTTGTCTCTGTTCAACAAAGATACTTTAACCAAGAACCAAGTTAAGGTATGCTTGACGATGATGAGTGTTGAAAGAAAATTAAGTTATTCCTTAAAATAGAACAAGAAAAAAGATTTGTTGATTCGCATTTGAGTATCGTGAGAAATATGATGATTTTTGGTGTAAAATGGGGGTGGTTAAAAGTGCTGAAAAGTGTGGTTTTGGTGAAAATATGGTGAAAATGGAGGAAGATTTTGGGAAACTTTGGGGAAGAAAAGTCTTGAAAGTGGGGTCTAAAGGAAATAAAACAAGGGAAATGGGAGGATTTTGGTGTCAGTCAATAAGTTTTTCCCTTTTCCTCATACACTTGCATGTAAATTTTTGAGATGCCTCAGAAGCTCCGAAGTCCTACTACTCCCAGTGTACACTTCTGTTTTTGTTGGTTTGCATTGGTTGGTCACAATTCTGAATAGACATCCACATTTTGGCAAAGTATATTGGGTGGATTACCCCCTTGGACCTTGTTTAGTCACTTTGTAATCCACACAAACTCTAACTTTTCCATCTGATTTTGGTATTACCATTGGAGTGGCCAAAATACTTTAATATATAATTTACTGATAATGCCCTCCATCTCTAATCTCTATTGTTCGTTCTTCACCCTCTCCATTATGGTATAAGGCTTGGCATTGTCTCATATCACCACCTTTGCATTGAACCCATTTTTTTGGTTTCCCTGTCTCGCTAAACACTCTGACAAATTGCCAAATAACAGCATCTTGCAAATGATACCTTGGTTCAATAGAGAAAAACTCCTTCCAAAGTAGCTTGATGGAGCCTCACTACTTTCTTCCCCCTAGCGCTGAAGTGTTCCCAGTCACTATGATCACTGGCAGCCAGTAAAACTGATCCTTGTACTTGACTGGGACGATGACACCACCAATAATTATAATTGGCATCCTCTCTCTTGCATATAATAGTTCGCAACTCCAGTTTTATAGAGTCGAGGGTCATAAAAGAGCAAGCACACAGAACATATAACAAGGGGAGTAGGACACAAGAGGGGTGGGAGAGGGAAGCACAAAACAGTGGGGAATAGACACATGAGGAGATCTGTGGAATGGAGAGCGATGGGCTGGGGTACACGGGGTAAACAAGATGGAAACTACAGGGACTTTCATGTCCTTACACCCCAGGGACTTTCAGGAAGGAAAGCAGTAGGTGAGTTTGGGGTGGATTAGCCTGGATAGAAAATATCAAGGTAAGATATGGTGGTGAACAGCTGTTATGAAGACCTGGAGTAAAGAATGGGATTGAAGAGAGTTGAGAGTTTGTTCCAAAGGCAGGAAAAAAAGAGGAATGAAAGAATGAAGGTGAGCAGTGAATCTTGATTTTGGTAGTTTTACCAGAAGGGGGTTGCTGGTGGATATTGAGCACCCTGCGGAAATATCGGGGGGCGGGGGGGACAGATCACAGACAGAGCAGGGGGGGCAAGGCCAGTGGACAGAAAGACCACCAACCTGCCTGCAGTGAGAGAGTGAGAGAGTGAGAGACCCAAAGTCTCAGCCTCATTGCAGGAGATATCAATGATCCTCAATGCCTTGGTTTCCACCGCATGAAGCCGAGAAAGGTGACAGACGAGAGCACCAGCCCAGAGGGGAGACCAGTACTCAATCAGGTGGTGGAAAGCTTTGTACATGGATAGGAGTTGTTGATTTGTCTTCTGCAGTCAGTGATTGCTGAAACTCTTGTAATACAATGCTTGAAGAACCATGCATGCAGATGCTACCATGTCAACTTCATTGGACCATCGTTCCTGTGATATCAACATCGATCATAATCTCCTGTGACTCATTGTTGGTAATCTCGGAGGTCTTGATGATCTACAGTGTGGCCATAAAGTCTGGAATCATACATAATATTATTTAATTCTGTTGCAGTTTGAAGATCTCCTGTGGAGTGGTCCCGTGTATTGGGCTGCACGCTCGCCAGATCTGAACCCCCTTGATTGCTTCTTCTGGGGTATGCTGAAGGCACAGGTTTATTCAGTGAAAATCAGCCATGAATCATCTGAATCAATGTATCATGGATGCACATCCAGGGATTGATGGAAATGCTGCATTAATGCACTGCGTTCGTTGCATTTTTGCACAACGCATTGAACTGTGCATTTCTCATAAGGGACAACACTTTGAACACGTCATGCAATGTTATTGAACATATCATGTATTGCAATGTAATGTCAATAGACCATTTATAATGTATATTCACCTGTTTCCAGACTTTATGGCCACCCTGTACATCTCCAAAATTTCCTTCTCTGTCTCACAGTGGTAGCGGGATGGCTTTTTTGTCTTGTGAAGGATCTGTTGGTTTCTTCTTTGACCTCTGCTTCCGCTACCTGATGACATCGTCCATTTTCATGACATTTAGAGGTGTCCAACCTTGCAGCTATAACATTTTGTCATCAAATAAGGACAGGTGTGGGACTGATGATGCCCAAGACAGTAATAAGACACCTTACTCAGGCTAGTTCCACTGCTACCCTTTTTCTAGTAACTAAGTGAAGGCTTTGTGTGTGCTGCTTCTGAGTGTATAGCTTGTTTACATCACATGCAACTGCAGACACCATTGACCTACACCCCAACCACATGACCTCAAAAAATTTCCATAGCGACCTCAGTCTGGCATGCTATTTCAAAAGTTATCCTGCAATGCAGTTTGCTGCTGGGTAAGTCCACGTAAGAATGGACATGAAGCATAGGATTTGAAAATGTGTTTTTCAAAAGGATTTCTGTTGGACGGTGTTTAGTTAGGTCTGAATTTTCATAATTTATGCGATATTTACTCCATGGATGATGCCACGTGATTTGGCGGCCATCTTCAAAGAACTGCCTCAACGTCTCCCAACGGTAAGTCATTCTATTTGTTATCATTTTGTCGAAAATGTTACGTCCGTTACAGTGAACTTTTCAAAATATTTTAACAAACAACAGACAGATCGTATTGTTGGAATATAGAAAGTATGCTCCTAATGCTTAGTTTGCTTACTGTGAATGAAAGGTATACTACATTTCACAGGATTTAAGAATTGTGCTATGGCCAGTTTTAGTTGTGTCCATTTCGATGTTACGTCCGTTACGCTTCTTAAATGTTGATTTTTGCTTTAGTAGTAGACTACACAGTGGGGTTTGTACCAATATCAGAAAGCCATAGAGACTAATTACGATATGTAATAAAGAAACTCTCTGTAATATTGCCAACCTTTTCAAAATTTCTACATTAGTGATGCAATTTTTGTCTCAATGTTACGTCCGTTATGCTGGAATTACCCTGCATCGGTGTTCATTTATCATTCTACACACAAAACAATCTCTCAAAGCTGTGTTCAAAAAGATTACCAAAATGGCAATGAATCGAGACCTTCTAAGTGCCACAATGCACTCACTGATTTTGTCTCCTGGCAATTTGTTCTTCACATAGAACCTGCAGCTTCCAACAGTCACCAACGGTTTGAGAAACTTTCTTGTGTTTCTGCCTTTACATCATGAGGAATGCTATAATGTTGTGAGCCTCAGATTTTACAGAATCCAAGCGAGGCAGATGTGAGGTGGCCACTGATCCAACAGGGAGAGCAGTACTTCATTGAGCTATGGACAAAACCCTTGTAGACTGTGAATAGTTCAGATATTTTGAGAAACTTTTCAGGGGTTTAATTGCCACATACTTTTCAGTAGAAGTGTGAGCTTCAACATAAAGTAAAAAGATCACATGGATCCAAAAATTAACAGTGTTTGAATCGACAATGGAAGTCGTAATCGACCCACACCCCATATTTGAATTGGCTTGCATTCAAAATGGTGGGTCCACTGTCTGGCATCTGAACCTGGAAGCCCAGTAACACAAAGGTGCAGTGGCCTGCAAAAATATTCATCCTCCCAACCCCCCCCACCCCCCCAAAAAAACTCCAAAGTTTTCACATTTTGATGTCACATGAGCTTCTTTCAGAAAGCTTTCAAATCAAATATAATAAATCGACCATCGAGTATTCACAAACGACTCCAAAGTGATAAAGCTAAAAAATGCAGATAAAATGTGATTAAGTTAGATTAACAAAGAAAATCAGATGATTCTTAGTTGCATAAGTATTCAAACCCTTTGCCAAATTACCCCTTAATCACTTCAGGGGCAAATTATTTGTTTGAAAGATTCCATAATTTGTGTCATGGGTATTCAACTGTATGTAATTAGTGGTTTAACTTAAAAACTAAGATTCCCCACTTACCTAAGGAGTTTTAATATGCAAACAACTTGGTCAACCAACCAGGCAAGCATGAAGACCAATGCAATTTCCAAAGTAGTCAGACAAAGTGGTGAAGAAGCATTGTTCAGGAGAGGGTTACAGGAAGATTTCAAAGTCACTCGACAGTTGAAGCAGTATAAAGTCCCAGTCACACCTTGACGTTTTAGCCAGCAATGGCAATGTATTAAAATGTATGTAAAACGCTGGCTTACGTTGAACTTTTGATGTTTTTTTTAAAGATTCGGTCATATTCATAACGACTTGATATTATGCATAACGTATTAGAAACGGACACAGAACGTTTCGTTGTGTTATAGATAACTTATACCAATGAATGCTGAACCTGTTGTCGGCCTTCATAACCTATGCCCAACGATAATCTAACTTAGGCATAGCGCGTTGCACGCATCGCCGATGATGACGTGGCGTAGGTTATGGAAAGGCTGCCGCACAACTATTCAAATCATAACCGTCACAGAAATGGAAGTGTGAACATCGCAGTCACACCTTGGCGATCTTGCCAGCATATGCCGACCTCTGAAAAATGCGTCTAAAACGCTGGCGCACGTCGAATACGGTATGGGTAAGTTTGGTATGCGTGAATAGAATGCTAAAGTATGCTATTGTACGTCGTATTAAATGGAGTACATCTTGTAATTTTAAACATGTTGAAAATTTTACGACGTATTGCCGTATGACACATGCTCCGCATGCGATGGGAATAAGTTGTACGCACGATATGCGATCGTTGACACACATCGACACGCGTTACTTGAAAGGTGCTCATAAGTCGAAACACGTCAAGGTAATGGTTGGCGTCAGTGTTCCAGACTCCCGGTTTTTTTTTCTTCGGTATGACGGTGTTCAGTGTACAGTGCGGTTATAATTTAAATCGGTGAGCGGCAGCCTATTAATTATATTATATTATATTATAACCGCACTAGAAATCGAAGTGTCAAAATCACCATCATACCGAAGGAAGGAAGAAAAAAAATAAAATAAAACCAGGAAGTCTGGAACACTGACGCCAATCATTACCTTGAGGTGTTTTGACTTATGAGCACCTTACAAGTAACGTGTGTCGACGTGTGTCACCGATTGCGTGACGTGCCTTCAACTTATGGCCAGCGTTATGCGGAACGAGTGAGTCATACGCTGACATCTCTTAAAATTTCAAGCATGGAAAATTTGAGGACAACCGAAAAGTACAACGTTTAAAGCCAGCGTACAACGACATATGGCAGTATTTTTCAGCGTGCTCTCAATGTTATCAAAACTTACCCATAACGTATTCAACGTGTACCAGCGTTTTTGACAAATTTTCCAAAAATCGGCATAAGCTGGCTAAAACGTCATGGTGTGACTTTGCCTTAAATATGGTTCAGCAGTGCATTACATCCTGAGACAAAACAAAAAAAATCCTCCTCACCGAGTTTCTCAAGATGTTGGAGTTTGTAATGTTGAGGTAAAATTTCGTTGAAGGCAGTGCAAATTCCAAAAGGTTCAATCTGACTAAGGAACATCGCCCTGGTAATCCAGATATAATCATCTTCTACTTCTAAAATTCCAACAAAGCTCCAGCCAAAATGTGTTTGATATTATCCTTTTGAGTATGGTGAAATCCATCATTAAGAAGCGAAAGACATATCGTACCACTCAGACTCCACCCAGAGCAGGTTGCCCATTCAAACTCAGCAGCCGGGCAGGCAGAAAACTGGTTTGGGATATCACTGCAAATCCAACAATGACTGTGAAAGTTCTGCAATGTCCGAGATGGGGTCAGTGTTCATTAATCAACACCCAAGAAAGAAGCCATGAATGAAAAAGATGCATCTCAAAGCTTGTATGGAGTTTGCGAAAAAGCATCTTAATGATATTTCAGGCATGTGAAGAAACGTTTTATGGTCAGA
>NC_140961.1:125380805-125388312 GCF_056783735.1 Eptatretus burgeri
GAACGTCCCCCTTGACACACATTATATACTGTTATACACCTCGGACTTGGCCCTCGAGTGTCCACAACGGTGTATAGTAGGAGGGAGTGAAGCGCCAACCTATTGCTCCCATTGCACACACACACAAACAAAAGTTAAGCCTTGACTATTCAGTTGAGGATTCTGTGTTGGGGTTCACAGATCTAAGAACGTCCCCCTTGACACACATTATATACTGTTATACACCTCGGACTTGGCCCTCGAGTGTCCACAACGGTGTATAGTAGGAGGGAGTGAAGCGCCAACCTATTGCTCCCATTGCACACACACACAAACAAAAGTTAAGCCTTGACTATTCAGTTGAGGATTCTGTGTTTGGGGTTCACAGATCTAAGAACGTCCCCCTTGACACACATTATATACTGTAATACACCTCGGACTTGTCCCTCTAGTGTCCACAAAGGTGTATTATCTGCTTAGTTTTGTCTTTTGTAATTCCTGTGAATAAAATGAACCTAAAATCTCTTCCCTTCCAAATCATATATTTTATAAGTCCAAGGAACTGTATCTATTACATCAACAATTTTAAAAGTTCTTTCGTCCATCGTTCAGTAAAACCCTTTTCAAAAATGAGATTTCCACCTATATATTCTTACGATATCACCAACTTTGAACTTAGCTTTTCTGACATTCATCTCTTTTTCATATTTTAATTTTGTAAATGTTTCTGATGGCTTCATATTCGTTGACGTGTGAATCGTGTCATTATACTTATCCACAATATCCTGAATAAAAGATAACCATTGTTGTGAACCGAGTTGTGTGAATTTTTTATATAGGTCTCTCTTTAAGGAGTACGATTAAAACGTTCAACAACAACTGCCTTCCCTTCATTAAAGGTACTGTATAATGTAATACTGTTATTTTTTAAAAAAATTCATAAATGTCTTGTTATAAAACTCTCTACCCTCATCAGTCCACAATTTCTTAGGTTTTCTCTTACTTTTATTAAATATCTGTTGAAAAGCTAACACAAGAGTATTACCTGTTTTGTTTTTTAAAGGGACAACCCACGCATATCTACTCCTCAAATCAATAACGGTTAAAGCATACTTGTACCCCTTATCATTATTGAGTTCAATCAAATCAGCAGACCAGATATAATCAACTTCCTTGGAATAAACTTTCCTTCTCTGAAACTTTGTGAATATTGGTTTATGTAATTCATCAGCTAATTGCTCTTCAGTCTTAATGGCATCATTAGAGCCTATAAGTTTTTTGAATTTCCAAGTCCAAGTTTCAATTTAGCACTAATCATCTTCTTCACGATGAACCTATCAACTTTTTCTCTCAAGGTTGGATTTTGTATCAGAGACAAATTATATAACATTTCTCTATCGGCTTCATGCTTTTCTTCCAACGTTGTGGTATTCCCATAATCAATATCGTGTCTCATGCACACTTCATCAACTCTATTGATTGGTTTACTCCAGGATTTAGGATTGTCTGCCTCATCTAATCTTTTATCCAAGTTTGTGCCTGGACCACAGAAAGAATACCCTGGAAGATGTAATTCCCCTGGTATTCCAGTAGTTGTAAATTTACTTCCTGATAAAAACTTTTGTATATCTCCTCCGAGTTTGTGTTTGGAGATAAATTGATTTTTTTTTGAACCACACACCGAACATATACCTTTTTGTATAACCCTGTTATTTTTACTTTTAATATATGAAATATTTTTAGTATTAGTTTTTTTTTTACATTTGAGACAATAACTCATTTATTTATGAGAAAAATTTCTGCAGAGTGCAAAAACCTTTTTAGTTTCCAACATGCACATTTGAATCTTAATTTTTAAAACATAAAGAATCCTTAGAAATGCCTTCACTCTCTCCTCCATTTATTTAAGAAAAAACTTGAATTAAAATACATGTCTTCTCGATGTCGATAGTCTTGTCGAAAGTATTGCAAATAGACTTTTTAATTCTTTGTATGCCTCCCCTGGTGAGATAAGTTAATTTCTTTAATAATTTCATTCTTTTTTGAATCTCACTGGTTTCCATATTTTGATATTTATTCATTCTCTCTCTTTCCTCCCTCTCTCTCTCTTCTCTCTTTCCTCCTTCTCTCTCTCCTCCTCCTCCTTTTCCTCCTCTTCCCTCTCTTCTTCAACTCCTTCCTCATCCCTTACTATACTTGAATCGTTTACACCCCATAGAATATTATACATATATTCATCAGGATTTCTTGTTATTCCTGTATCCAAAATAATTTTTTTTACAACAGGATACCAATAAAATTTCTTTTGAATTTCTAAAAGAGCCTTACCTTTTCTTAACCTTATAATTTTTTCATTATTTAACATTCTAATTAAATCTAAAGTTGTTGGTTTATCAACATCAGCATAATGCCAATCTTTTATTGAAAATACCTCATTCTTATGTTGTAGAACATATTTATTAAAATACCGAATACCCTTTTCTTGAAGGTATGCTTGAACACAGAAATGATAATTTTCTTGAAGCCTTCTTGCTGTCATTTATGTATTAGAAATATATGTTAGAATAATATTATGGCACGAAACACCTCCCCATCTTCCCATTGTTAAATCATTTTGTATTTCCTTACTTATTATATATAATCCTGTTTTTTCTGTTTTCATGAGATAAACAAGGGCAAAACCATTATTATATTTACCCTTATTAAATTCTTTTATTTGTTGTTTACTAATCGTGGCTCCACAAAACTCATTCTCGATACCAAGTGGATAATATTCTTCCTTACGAGACTGATTTAATTGTTCCAGGTCTTCGAGGTTAATTTTAAATGACCAATTATACCCTAAATCATTCATATCATACCCCCATTGTTCTATTCTCATACAAACGATACGCCCTTCTTTATAAAAATTTATTTTAATTCGAACTGTGAATTCTGTATGACCTGGAGATAATATCAACACTTCTGTATCTTTAGAATACACAGCCGTTTTATTTAAGTATATATTGTGATAAATCGCTTAATCTCACCAAGTCATTCGCGTCAGTCGGGCTTGGATAATTTTTTAATTTATAAGCATTTTTCATGTTAATATTTTTGTTTATATTATATTTATATCGTTCAGCCTGTGCCTTTGTATAATAATTTGATAAATCAATATCCAGTTCTTGAGATACACCAAAGATAGAACCATCTTTACCAACATAAGTCATTTATATTAGATTAAAAATAATATCATAAAATTTTTTATTTTTGTTGAGTTGAAATAACACATATAGACATAATTGACCACAACACTTGGAATTTAATTCTTGGACTTGAAATGTTTGATAAACACCATTCTGTAAGAATTTTATGACTTCAACAGGTGGTGGAAGACCAAAACTATCAAAATAATATTTGTCTTGACTATTAAAAATACAAACCCAATGAGAACCGTTCCCATCATTATCTTCTAAGTTCATAATAATATTCTTTGTATGTTTCGACACATTTGTTAATTCATCTCTCATACAAATAACCACATTATGAATTTTTAATTTCTTACAATATTTGGCAAGTTGTAAATTTGATGTTGTATTCTTTCCAAATTCTTTCAACCACTCATCAATGCTCATTTATTTATTAGAAAGATATAATCCATTACCTCTTTTCGTTAATTTTACACCTGCTTGTGCTATAGAAGAAAGCATATCTCCAACTAACAATCTCGCTTTATCAGGCAGACCTTCAAGTTTTTCAGCAAAATCTACAATTACACCACTTCCACTAATTTGTTTCTCCAACTCTTTGTTATGTCTTTCCAATTCTTTTTTGAGCCTGGAGTTGAGCCTTTCTTTTCGTTGGCAGTTTTGACCGCTGTTGAAATACCACCCGTCAATGCTCCAACCGCACTTAAACCAGCAAATAAAGGAATTAGAAATGGGAGAAATCCTCCACTCGTCTCTCTTATTGAATATTTTTTTAACATTGGTTTTGTCATTTTAATTTTAAGTGAGCCAGTGTCATTCAAGATTTTAACCTGTTCTCTTGTGAGCAAAACATCAATTCTTACTGCTCCTTTTCTCTGAATTGTATTAACGTTAATCGTACAAGGCTTTTGATTTTGAACACAAGATATGATAGTTTATGAAGATTGATTTGATTAACATATACCCCAGTTGGTACTTTGCCACTCATTTATTTAACAAAAAAATTATGTGAGACTAATCATCACACCATTATCTGTATTAATCTGCAATTCTGTTTCTTCCAAAAGCAAACAATATGTATCAACTTCTTCACTCTCTCCTCTTTCAATGTATAGGGAAGTATCCACTCGATTAGACTTTATAGTTTCTTTTTGAGCGCTCAGGTCAAACGTATAGATTGTATACAAACTTTTAAATGCTGTCATATCCAAAATAGGTTCTTTATTTCCATTACTTTCACACACCTTTTGGTAAGACTTGTATGCTTCAGCAAAATCATTTTTTTCCCAATTAATTTCCAATCTATCTCGTGGATAAAATGTTCCATCTAGAGAAACGCGAAGTTGTTTCACCTTAGCATTATCACTCAATGCATTATTCTTATCAGTCGCAGTATCACCATCTGGCTTTTTAAAAATCATCCACAGATATCGTGGCTTTCCTTCCAGAACACCCAAATTCCACGTGTAAGTAGTTTGATTGAGTTTAACGTGTTGACATCTTCTTTTTGAGGTATGATACACTGAGTGGTTTTTTTGAGTTAAGTCTTCGATTCAACATCTCTTCTGTTTTAAGATTAGGAGTATATTCACTGATATACCAACTCATCTCCTCAATTACAAATTTATTCTGATCACCAAAAGCATTACCAACACCAAAAAGCAATCTATTTTCATTATCATTCCTTTGCAGTTGAAATCTAATTTTAAGACCATACAGAACTTTATCATAATCACAAAATCCAAATATACCTTTAAGAGGAACTGCCACAGTAAAACTATTTTCTGCTTTTGTATCATCATTATACATTCCTTTCCTTTGAGTATACCCAGGGTCTGTGTTTGTTCCCGTTGACATATCAGGAATAAAACCTTCGACAGACCCCTTTCCCATTCTATCACTGAATGTATAGAGTGTAAATTTCATCATTTCAGATACAGCAGAGACATAATCAACCGCTTCAACTTCTTGTGTTCCAATATACAATCGCACACTATCAAACATTTTCCAGAAGAAATCATTTACAAGTGTAGCGTTTGTGTTATTCCCAGCCTTAGTGAATTTAAATTTACACAACAAGAAACTTTCGGAGAGATTCAAATAGGTTTGTTGATTATTTATTTCAAAACTTTTTGTACCATTTGTATTCCAGTCTGTTCCAGTTATTGCATTTACCTTGAAGTAATCTTTTTTTTTAGTGGAGTTTGAGATAATAATAGTATCATCCAAATCATAGATACTATCAATTGCTTCCATACTTGTATTTATTTAGGAAAAAAGATGTTAAAACTTTTGAAACCCTGATCCAAGTATTTGAATTATTTTCTTTGCCTGTTCTTGGGGGACAACTGAGTTTTACCTTTCTTAATTTCTTTTATTGCTTGTAATTTATGAGATTCTTTCTGAGCATCTTTTATACTCTTTACAGCACCTGCTACATTTCCCACAGCAGAAGCAGTTGAACCAATTAGGTCTTTATGTTTAAGAATAGTTGAACCAATACCCATGAGAGTATCAATTATCCCATCTCCTCTAAATTGATGTCCAACACCCCTTTGTCTCTTAGGTTTATAGTATCCTCTACCAAGATACATACCTTCACCCTTGTAGTACGGGGAAAGGAACATCCCATCCCTGTAATTATTTTATATTTTCCCAACTCGTGCTTCCTCACAATAACCATCGTATTTATTTATTGAAAAACTTCACGTAGGTGAATTCTGATGGATATAACTTCTCCATTAAAAGAGATCACACGATTATCTTGGTCGGTTATCCTAAAATTTACTCTGTGTATGGTTTTTCCTGACACAGGTAGATAAACCAAATTTTTAGGCTCCATATTGAATTTATAACCAATTGGGGTTGAGTATGCGCTGAATGAAAATATTGTATTTGTTTTTTAATCCATCATTATAAGCACCATCAATCAAATCACAGTGAATTAACACCGAATTTATTCCTGAGGATATTTGAATGACATTATCACTGTAAAACGTCCCATTAGTTTCAATCTTTTTGAGGAGAAACCTAATAACTCTCTAAATGAATTATCAATTGTGAAATCAACCTTGTAGTTATTTTTAACTTTAATCGTTGATTTTGAAGTATGTTTTTGAATGTTTATAATAATATTTTTTGGTTCATCACCCTGTTCTTTCATAAGACGAGCAATTTCGGAAGATATTTGAGAAATCTCGTATGCTCCGGTGAGACTGTTATCGTTTTGTATCCACTTCCCGGATTATAACTAAACTTGTCATTTTTCTCGGTTATATTAAATAAGGTATTATAAGTCTCCATGGACAATAAAGATGCCTCATATTCTTTTGTTGTGTCAAGTTGTAGTGGGTATGGGAATGAAGATGTGTGGTCGCTTGTTGTGAAATTAAAACTCAGGATTGTGCTTCTCATCTTATTTAATATGAGATAAAATGTCTTTATATTGAGATTTATTAATTATTTTCATGTTCATCAACTGGTCTAAAATGGCTGATGCTTCATTAAAACAATTGTTATTTCCAGCCTTCTTACTGCCGAACAACAATAACAGTCTATTAACTAATTGCGATGGGTCATTTGGAAGAAAACTAATACCTGAACCAAGGATACTTAAAGCCTGAATAATGTGTTTCTCCTTCTCATTCTTCCTACTTTTACCAGAAAGAATAACCTTATAATTTAGAGTGTTCAGCAAATCAATATATACTCTATCATCATTATTTTCCATATCCAATGGTTTATCAATATACTTTGATTCATCCCTCACAGTTGAACCTTGTCTTCCATCTTTTGTGAGAAGAAACATTAATCTCGGAGTTAGTTTAACAGGGGGTTGAGCAGAACTTAAGAACCTTAATTCATCATTAAATATCAATACCTTTTCTTTAACAAGATGAAATATTGCTGGTTGTTCTGTTGGAATGAGTCCTGCTTTGGTTTTTGAATCCGCTGAATATTCATTGTTTTGAACAGCATTCACAATATAATCAGGGGGTTGATTAATCTCTTCCAGTTGTTGAAATAAACCTTCATCATCATATTCTAATTCTCCTAAATGCTCTAATTCTTCCTCCGTCATTTGACTGAAATCTTTTAACATTTGAAGCTTTCTAGGAGTATATTCTACTGTGGGAACTGTGGAAACATCTTTCATTTTTTCTTGGGAAGTTTTTAAAAGTGGTTTAAAAAATTTCTCTTGTTTTTTTTCAAATGCTTCTTCGCCCGTTAGTTTCTGTCTGCGTTTCTTCTTTATGTCTTCCTGTTGTTTTACAACTTTTGAAGCCAACTCTTGATGTTCCTTAAATCTTCTTGCTCTTTCTTTTGTATCCATTTAT
>NC_140961.1:125388812-125403812 GCF_056783735.1 Eptatretus burgeri
GGCAGATAACGTTGAGCAAAATAGAGGGTGAATTGAACAGAGAGAGGGTGAGCAAGAGCAGCAGAGTAGGTTTTTAGGACATGTGGGCTGATGCCGTCTGACCTGTTGCAGAATCAGTTGAGGTTTGACAGCAAACTCTCCACCTTGTCAGAAGAAAAGGACACAGAGTCCAGGAACAGCTGGGGGAAACTGGGTAATGTGGGTACAACAAACAATGGGTTTCGGACACAATATTTAGAAGCAAACACAGAGTTTTGACATTCAGCCTTTTTGTGTGTCATGTCAGCTGTAAAATCCCTTTCAAACCCCTTATATTATATCTTTAATTCCATTTAGAAGCCTTTAGAAATAGCCTTTAGAAGCTTGGAGAAGTACCTTTAGAACCCTATAGAATTACCCTTTAGAACCGTCTTGAATTACGCTTTGAAACTTTTTAGAATTGAACTCAGTGAGTTGGAAAGAATCCTCCTCTTCATTTTTACTGACAGATGGAAGGAAGGACATACCCAAATATTTAAGCAGCTTCACCGCTTAAAAATAAACTGTTTTATTGGATAAACCTGTGTTCATTTATTTATTTCAAGCTCACTTCAGTATAATCAACACTGATGAACATAATTTATGCAATTGTGTTTGTATTTCATTGCATCATTGCATTCACGAAGCTGAACAATGCAAGAAAGAAACATTGAACGTTAATTTCAGGTTATTATGAAAACATTTAAGAAATTTCGATAAAGCATTTATTTTTAAGTTTTAATTAGAACTCATGTGCAATTGTAAAAAGAAAAAAACAATTAAAATGTTGGAATCAAATTACCCCGATGTTTGTAATTAACTTGAAGTAGTAATTGAAATTTAAAATTTCCTTATGAAAAGGCCTTGTACAAAGCTTGAACATCTCAGAGAAGCTTGTGCATTTGAGAGAGCTTTAAAATGTAAATGGAATATCATAAACTTAAAATGTCAGAGAAACACCTTTTCCTCGTTCAAACAACCATTACATTTGCTCTGTTGTTTCGCTTACTCTTTTCATTTGGATTGCATCACAGATGCAATCTCAATAAGAGAAATATTCCAGAGGGGGTGAAACATAATGGAGATTTCATGATTGGTGGTCTGTTCCCGATACACAGCGAAGTGATGCTCGAAAGTGCATCGCTGCAGAAAGAGCCTCATCCACCTGCTTGTGTAAAGTAAGTTTGAATAATGGAATTGAGAAATTGAAAGAGTTTAAGAAAAATCTCACCGATTGAGAAATATAAGAGTGGTGTTAAAAATGTTCTACAAACCAAATACTTATCATAGCTGAAGATGTGAAAAAAGTGTGTCCAAGGCATGTATATAAATAAATGTTGTTTTTTCTTACCAATATATACTTGTGTATTTTGCAATATAAAATGTTGGCATGTCTTGAAATATTGCATCTTGTCTGTATTATATTTCGAGGATGATGGACAAGATATGATTGATATTTTGGAAGTGTTGAGTGAAAATGGAGTTCAAAAAGCAAAAATTTATCAAAGGAAGGACTTCTCCAATCGTATTGCTATATTGAAAGTCATGAAGGTACTGAAAAGGAATTCTGGATGAGAGGAAAAGGAAGAGTGTGGCAAGGGAGATAGGCAAAAATACAGCAAGGGGTTAGAAATGGCAGTGGGATGACAGATGGGATGTTCAAGATGAGACAGTTGTTGGAAGTGCAATATTAAATGCTATTGGGATTTGTGGATCTTGAGAAGGTCTATAACACTGGCCTGAGAGAGATTGTGATGGTGACACTGAGATGGATGAGAATGTCAGAAGCAGAAGTTTGGTTGATGGAAGGGACTGCAAAAATGAGGAAACAAATTGAAGAGGTTTGGTTTGTCCTAAGTACGTCAGAGGAGTTTAGCGTGAACATCGGATTGTGCAAGGGAAGCTCTCTTAGCTCACTTATATTTATCATGGTGATAGAGTTGGCAAACAGAAGGGTAAAAATGAAGCGTATTCTGGAGAAGATATATGCTGACGATGTGGCTGTTGCAGCTGAGAGTAAGTGGAATGGAAGGAGGCATATGGAGAAGATAAAGGTAATGTGGGTCAGCCAGTAGAGATAAAAAATGAATATCAGGTTACAGGGGAAGAAGATCAGGTAGGGAAATAGATTTGAGTATGTGGGGGAAACACTCACAAAGGTGTGGATGATACAGGTGGCTAAATGCATGGAGGAAGGTTGAGGGATTGATATCAGATAGAAAAATATCGAAATATAAAAAAAATGAAGAAATTGAAAGGAAAAGTTCTGGTGTCTTGTGCAACTAACCTACCTTTTACGGTCTGGATATGGTGGCACTGACAGAGTCAACAGCAGAGGCTGCAGGTTTGTGAGAACAACTGGGTCAGAAAAATTGCAGGAGTGAAGAGGGTGGAAATGAAGAGGATGGATGAACTGAGGGAGCAGATTGGTGTGCAGATGAGCTTGATGGGGAGATTGGTAAATAGCCGGCTGAAGTTGGCTGGACATTCGGTGCGGATGGAGGAAGAGACAAAGGCAAAGAAAATGCTTAGGTTGAGTTGTTGAAGTAGGAGGAAAAGTAGTAGACCATGGCTCAGATGGGAAGATTGTGTGAGAAAGGAAGAGGGATATCAATAAAGTGGGGTTGGTTGGAGAGAGGAGAGAGGAGAGAGGTCACTTCAGACAGATGGATGTTGAAAAGTTTTTTATTCAATGGAGGGCAGAAGCTTGGTACCATTTGGCCTCACCCCTTTTCAAGGGAAGAAAGGAAGAAGAAAAATGATTTAATTATTCGAATTATCTCCACTACCTGATATGAGGTGGACGGACGATATGTGTTCACCGGTGTTTGTTTGTCTGTTAGTCTGTGAGCAGGATATCTCAAAAAGTTATGGATATATTCAGACAAAACTTGGTGGGCAGATTGGGTGTGTGAGAAGGGCAAATTGATTAGATTTTGGAATCTCGACACTATAATATATTAGGTGATTAGTCACCATTGAGAGATCTGGCCAAAAACGATATGTACATGCAACGCAATCTTTCAAAAAGTTGTGGAAGGGTTACGTCAAAACTTGGTAGGTGAGTTGGGTATGTAACAAGAACAAACTTATTCTATTTTGGTTCAGGTCCAGATCCAGATCCAGATCCGGCCTATCATTTGGATAAAAAAAACGTAAACAGTTCAGCCTGGCAGAGGTTTGTGCTCTTCCGGGTGCTGTTCTAGTTTAGTTTTGTTTCCCTTACTGGAAATGAATGATGACATTGCAATTAGTTTTGCATTTATCTCCAAAGTAATTTGTACAATGTTAATGGTATATGGCAACTGATTATGGTTTGATGATGCTTTGTTTTTCTGTCGTTGATGAAGAAGTGGTAAAATAATAATGCTTTGTTGATGGTGGTAAAAGCACAAATCTTTTTTCTTTCTCTTGTTAAAGTTTCAATTTCTTTTTTTCTCTTGAAAATTATGATTATGTTTTTATTTGGTTAAATTATTCAGAAGAGAAATGCCATATTATGATGGAATTTAAACAATGAAAAATATTTTCTGAAGTAATTTTGATTGTCATTATTTGATCATTCTGGTCATCAGCATTTTTTTTTTTTTTACAAATACCATGCTGATTAGATAATGTTGGAATTTATATTGAATATATTGCTAGGATATTGAAAAGATTACGTGTAGTCTCTTATCAGAGTACATATTTCATGTATTTTAATGGACAGAAGTCATTCCTCATGGAGGAATGCAATAACAGAGGTCAGAAAGTTGACCGGGAGAAGTGCAAAGGGAAACAGGTGGACCAAAACACGCAAAGGAATGACAGCATGACAATGGGAGTGTTATGGAGGAAAAGGGTCTTTGGATCAGTGATAGTAGAAGGAATTGAGAATGTGTAAATCGTTGTATTCTATTACATGCTGACAAACCTCATGGTTTTCAAGTTTTTATTCAGAGGTTTTCTGCCATCCACTTGCAATGGCTTTTGCTATCAGTGAAATAAATAGCAATCAACACGTGTTGTCCAATATTTCTTTGGGTTACATCATATATGACTTTTGTTATGATGGCCCAAGAACAATGCTGGCAACTTTGAGTTTTCTGCAGCAAGAAATTGCCAAGGAAGAGGAATCAAATGACAACTGCAAACTCAAAGCTGTCATCGGCCCAGACACCTCTGATCTTTCTTCAGCAACTGCACGTATGTTGGGACATTTCTTTATCCCACAGGTAAGAAGACAAGTCCTGCATAATATTATGAAACTTTTACCTTAACATGAAGGAGGGTGTCTTTTATTATATTAGCCTGACATTTTTTTTTCACGTATTATTAAAGGGTCTGAGGCTCGGGAAGTAACTGCCACACAAATCACACACATGCATGTAAACAAATACATAAGACAACACCAGACTTGACCAGAAAACATGAGCCATGAGCTTGTTGGAAGTAATATAACTTACCAGGTTAATCTGGGTACCGTCAATGTTATCCTTATGATGTAGCTTTCCTCTCCACAGTCAGAGGGGCAACTTATATTAAATTTTCTACTCCCCATAGATGGAATTTGTTTGGCTGTGCTCCATCGATGGAGTTTTTTCTGTGCTACATCTTTTGAATGTGAAGCATTAAGAGAACAAACGGCATGCGCTATTTTTAGTCTATTGTATGACCATAGACTATTTATGTATATATAATTATATAATATATATAATATACGTAGAGTCCATGTGTCTATGTATATATATATATATATATATATGTATATGTATGTATATATATGTATATATATATATATATATATATATATATATATATATATATATATATATATATATATGTATGTATATATATGTATATATATATATATATATATGTATGTATATACATATATATATATACATACATATATATATACATATATACATATATATATATATATATATATGTATATACATACATATATATATATATATATATATACATATATATACATACATATGTATATACATACATATACATATATATATATATGTATATACATACATATATATATATATATATATATATGTATATACATACATATATATATATGTATATACATACATATATATATGTATATACATACATATGTATGTATATAAACATACACACACATTTATATAAACATACACACACATTTATATGTGTATATGTATATATCCTCCTCCTCCCCATCCCTCCCCAACCACTGTGGGTGGGGAGGGATGGGGATGGGGAGTAATTGGGGAAATTTTTGAGGAAGATTTTCAGTGTGGTCAGAAAGTTTTACCCTTTTCCCTATTCACTTACATGTCGAGATTGGGAAGCTTGGGAGGAACTGCAAAATGTCAACTTGTGATGCTGGTTATCCATGCATGGAAGCCAGTATAATCACTATTCTGGAGGGGAAGAGAAAGTTGGATTTTGGAGAGGGATTTTTGGAATTGGTCATAATGATCCTCATTCATTATACAATAATTTTGGGGGATTTTGTTCTGGAACTCTCAATTCCTTACTGCTGATGAAGCTGCCAGCAGTCCCTGTCAAACAGGCCTGAACTCCCTTCACTTCCTTATCTCTTGTTTTATATAAATTCTCTGCAAATGTTGTTTTCTTAATTTGCTTCCATTTCCTTACCCAGGGTTAGATAGAAGGTCTGTGCGTGTGATGATGTGTTGGCTTTTCATATCAGTTGTATGGCCTGGGCTGTATGTAATTAATCAAGTCCGTCGTTATGGTTGAGGATCTATATGACTTGTTTCTTTATCTTTTTGACATTAGTGTACCCCATCCATTGATATATTTAGTTGATTGTAATTAATTGTGTTTAACTTTGGGCCATTATTCTATGGTGCTGTGTTGTAAAAACTCGATTTGGAATAGTATGCACATGAAATTTACACCCGTGTTTTGGAAACAACCCTTGTCAATTCAACACTGTCTGAATTGTGAGTGTGGCAGGCTAGAACTCTACTCCTAGCGCTCAAGTTTGAATTCAATCTTCCAAAACTGCTTGGCTAGCTTGCAGACTTCTCCGATGGATTGAGGTGGTGGAACGGTACTCCGGTGTGCTTCAGCAGCACTATACCCCTGGTCTTAACACAGTCCACTCTGCCAAAAACAACTCCACTGCACCTATCTTGTCCACACCCTTAATTATTTAATATATATGAATGACATTTTAGTAAATAAAATCTGGTAAACAAAACGATCATCATCATCATCATTGTCATCCATATATTTTTGGATGAGCCTACTTTAGGAGAGAGTGGTTACATTATATCATTTTTGTGTGTAATAATTTGCAGCTAAGACCAGAATTGAGTGTAATTCTGTTTATCACATAGATAAGTAACTTTGCTTCCTGCCAATGTTTGAGTGACAAGGATGATTTTCCTTCATTTCTTCGTACCATGCCGAGTGATGCTCATCAAGTGCTGGCATTGGTGCAACTTGTGCACCACTTTGGGTGGTTATATCTTGGAGCTATCGCAGCTGACAGTGATTATGGGCAGAATGGAATATCCCAGTTTTTGGCAGAGGTGGAACAAGATGGAGCCTGCATCGCATTCCAAGAGACCATACGTAGAGTTTACAGCGAGGAGAATATAAAACATCTTGGTGAGTTGTCGTGTAAGAAAACGTTTCTCTCAAATCGCACTTAATCATCTTTTGCATCCATGAAAGCAGGTGCCATTAACTCTCACACTATTAATTCCTGTTGACTTGAAACAAATTATCTCAATATAAATGACCTGGTGATGAAATTTTTCTCCATACATGCATAATACATGCAGGCATGCAACTTTTCACATCTATGTCAGGCAATCTCAACCAAAGCTTTTTGAATTGCAATATTTTTTTTGACATTAATTGATATTGAATATTGCCAGCAGGTGTAAGGCAGTCTTTAGTGTTTATAAATTTCATTCTGTAGATAAGTAACTTTGCATACATTATACATGAGAAAAATATCTGTCATTACCTTACTTTCATTCATTAGCAAGGTCATGGAATCTACCGCCTCCTTTCTGGTCTTGCACCCTCTGCCCTTTACATGGTGTGTCACCCCTCTCCCCACCCTTCCCAGGTTTCTGCAGGGCACACATGGTCCACTAGTACCCCACTTCTGGTGAAACTGCTAAAATACAGACTCATTGCTCATCTCCAGATGTTCACCACATCTCATCTCTTCCAAATTCCACAACCATAATCTGTTCTACCACCATTACCCCACCCCAACCCCACCTCTTTCTGACTTTCCAGTTTTTCCTTCCACTTTTATGATTGAGAATTCATGGCAGTATCCATATTGTTTATCCCCTATTTTCTCCCCTGTTTCTTATTCTTCCACACATCACTTATCACTTTCTAAGTCTCCTTTTAGTTAGTTCCTCAACACTGCAGAAGTTTTTCTTGTACTGTTACTTCTTGATCCATTCTGTGTTCTCGCTCCTCCATGAGGCTTGACACTTTATACCAAATTTATCTGTGTATATGTCTGATACCTGTACATGTTGCAAGTGATTAGTTGGTTGAAGTCTAATCTTAAATTTATCTAATAAGAAACCATCTGGTTGAATGTATTGATAAAAGTGGTTGCTGGAATCTGAACATGAAAACAATGGTTTGTGTGTTGTCTAATTTGTTGAAAGGTGACATCGTGGCAGATACAAACTCCAAAGTCATTTTGCTTTTCATGAATCGCAATGAGCTGAGACCATTTGCCGAAGAACTCTTAAATCGAAACTTATCTGGTATTACCTGGTTAGGGACAGATGGATGGATTATTGATCGTATGATTGCTGCACCATATTACCATTACATTTTTCATGGCTCGATTGGTTTTAGCCTGCATCATGAACATATTCCAGGTCTACGAGATTTTGTGAGAAATTTAAGACCTCGTCAGCCTCTTACTCAAAAGAAGAATCTTCCACAGCGTTCCTCAAGGAACATGAATATTGTTAATATTAAATTTGCATCCAGTCTGATGAGAAATATTGAAAATCCTGCAAACATAACAAACAAATTTCTTTATTCATTGATTAAAATAAGAAAAGGAAAAAGTTCTGACATTGTGAAAAATGTGTATATGACAAGTTCATTGTGTTTGAAACCGAAATATGAACTTATCTATCACATCTTTTTGGAGCATTATAACATGAATATATGTGCGATTTTCCAGAATGCAAACTTAATATTAGAATTTCCTGTGTCTTATGCACAGACAAATGTAATTTATTCAAAAAATGACATCAAAATGTCGGATCTTCTGGAATACTTCAGACTCTGCTTAGATGTGAATAATAAAAACATTTGCAAACTTTCACTTAACAACACACCTGAAATTATGTTGAAATCACAAATGTCACAAAATATTTCTAAAAACTTGGCAGATGTTGCCGGCTTTTTAAAAGACATTTCAATGTCTCTGTTTTACATTAATACAACAAATTATTTTCCAAGTAATGCCTCAAAACAAATCATTAACATTCTGGGGAATTTCATGAAAATGTTCTGGGAGAAAACATTCAACTGCAGCATGAATGATGAGGGACTTGTTGAACCGTGTAAAAGCCTTGAACAACTGGACACGAATGAGTTGATATTTACTGAGGTTTTACAACTCCAGTTCACCTACAACACTTACATGGCCACATATGCCATAGCATATGCCCTGCACGACCTGCTCAGTTGTCAGCCATTTTCTGGTCCCTTTAAAAATGGATCTTGTGCTACCATTGATGATTTTGAAAACTGGCAGGTAAGATTTAAAAATTTCATGAATGGGATTACTTTTATGGTTGTCTTGTTGCTTTTTAGGTCATCTCTAACGAGATGACCTAATAAAACCAGTCTCGATGTCCGTCCGTCCGTATGTATGTACGTCCACATTTTATTTCTTCCGATTTTCTTGATATTTGGTGTGTGGGTAGATGTCGATGAGGGATGCACGACGTTATGACCTTTGACCCGATTGAAGGTCAAGGTCAACATCAAGGTCACTCCAAAGTTGCGAAATCGTCCATTTTTAAAATCAACCTCCTCCGCCGTTTATGATCCGATCTTCAAAATTCCTTTGGATTCCGTTAATAAGGAACAATATCTAAATTTGGTCAGGCCAGTTTTTCGAAATTCATCCTGATTATCAAGTTATCTGTCTTCAAAGTTGGAAAAATCGTCGATGTGATACGGTCAAAATAAAATTCGCCCAATCTTGATGAAACTTGGTATGTCGGTAGGGGTCGATGAGTGATGCATGACGGTGTGACTTTGACACGATTGAAGGTCAAGGTCAAGGCCACTCCCAAGTTGCGAAATCGTCCATTTTCAAAATGACTTCAAAGTTGGAAAAATCGTCTATGTGATATGGTCAAAACAGAGATGACCGTCACCCCCAACCGGGGGTAATTTTTTAAACTTAAAAAAAAACTTTTGAAAAAGACAATAGCCAATAAAACTTTTCATCGTTTGAAGTGGACATTCACCCATTGTATGTTGAGTTTTCAAGTGAGCTTTCAAAAAATAATTACATTACCATTATTCACTAATATTTTCTATAGCAAAAACATAATAGGTTGAAATACTACTTGTACATGTACATTACAAAATTGAATACATGTATTTATTTTAATATAAGTAATATAACACTCACCTGTGATGTTATTTTAATTAACCTCTGCCATCGAAGATGGACGGAGGTTACTGTTTTCACCCCTGTCTGTTTGTTTGTTTGTTTGTTTGTGAACACTATTACGGAAAAACTCCTGGACGGATTTCGACGAAACCGGTCGTATGGGGGGATTAGGTATGGTCCAAGGATCATGCCATTAGATTTTGGACTTGGTCAAAAAAAAAAACTTAGAAAATTTTGCAACTTTTTTTTCAAAAAAATTTGGATTTTATTTGAAAAATATTTGAATTTTTCTTTTTTGAATTTCTACATGTTTTAAGTGATTTCCAACACCCCCCCCCAAAAAAAAAAAACTTGGAGAAAAAAAACAGAAATTTTGCAACTTTTTTTTCAAAAAACTTCGATTTTATTTTTTTGGCATTTCTACATGCGCGTCAATCTCGTTTAATTTATTCAATCGTGGTTCAGTAGAGTCTGATCCGTTTTGACCTACAATGAATAGGATATCAGGTTCACTTAAGTGACCCAGCATTGGCGGTGGAGGTTTTGCACTCTACCGAGTGCTCCCCCTCTAGTTTATTATGATTTTACATGGAAGAATATGCAAGGAACCCCCCTCTCCCCTCCACTACCCCGTCCTGAGTCTCCCATGCCCCAAAGCCTTAACCGGCACTGCTCACATGTGCAGGAAAAGACAGTGGAAGCATAAATAAGGGGTCCCATGTTCGGTTTAAGCCTGGTGTTGGCTTCGTGGTTTGGGTGGCGACTTGGGATCCTAGTGTCCTGAGTTCAAGCCTCGTTGCCTGCTGAATTACTTCACCAGGGGATTGATTCAGCCTGCCATCCTTCCGAGGTCGGCAAAATGAGTACCAGCTTGTTGGGCTGACCGAGTCATTCGAGTATCCTGCGTCGGAGTGGCGACCCGTCCAGGAATATGCCTAATAGCCAAGGAAACTGCTTCGGCAATGGATGGATGGATGGATGTTCGGTTTTTAAGGAAATTGTTTCAAACAGATTGAATGTTTCTCGGTGAAGTAAATGGACAAAAAGCAATTTTTTTTTGTGGGTTATCAAAATAAAGACGAATTACTGCACCATAGTAGCAATAAGAAAGCGAGACATGACAAAACACACACACACACACACACACACACACACACACACACACACACACACACACACACACACACACACACACACACACACACACACACACACACATTAAGTACTGGTAAGTTCTTACAAAAGCTATTTTTTTTGAAGTCATAACCTTAACTTATAAGAAATTTACTGACTTCCCAACTGTCTGGATCATCAGCTGGGGGTTTCGATCCTTTCCGGTTTCATCGAGGTTTCGATCCTTTGATCACAGTACCTCTCCAAACAGTGGATCCATAACTGCAGTCGCAGGTCCACATCAGTAGATGACTCAACATCAGTGAACCCACAACCTCAAAGATGTGTCCAGACAGTCAGTCAACACAGCAATGCAATATCCTTATTCAAACATATTTAATTCTTACTTTTATTTGAAGTATTACTACATATGAACAACTTCAATCATATACCACTTGATATGATAATATTGTTATGGTTCTAGGAACTGTATGCATTCAAACATACAGGTGCCCTGAAGTTAGTTATGCCGTTAAGTATATGTGTCAACAGAACCCCTCCTTGTGTTTATTGGGAATTCGAAGGGGTGTGTTGTGATGTTTTTTTAGTTATGTTAACAAATCATTTCATTTCCCCTCATACAGAACCACGGTACCTTCCTAGCTCTTGCAGCCCCAGTTCGCTGGCCACAGTGTTCCACTGTCCACCCGCTGTCTACAGAGACTCGTTTTTCCAAGGCAAAATCTCCACGTTCGCTGTTTCAGTTCCTTCTTGGCTTCCCAAAATGTACACAGTTGTGTCTGCACCGTCATTCACCTTCCCCAAACCCACGTGGAGTAGGCGGGCCTCGCCAGTGCCTGGCCGAGGCCCAACCCAGAAAGGGCGGACCCATGGGAACCCCATCCAATCAGGGCGGACAGTGACGCCAGTTTTGACCAAGGCCCCACCCCACTGAGAGAGGTCGATGGACTATGAAGGGACCCTCTGAGATGTGCGTTAAGCCGCTGCCACACCTTGACGATTTAGTCAGCGTATGCCGACGTATGAAAAATTTGTCTAAAATGCTGGCACACGTCGAATACATTATGGGTAAGTTTTGTATACGTTAAGAGCATGCTGGCATACATCGTAGTATGCCGAGCTTGTCGACAAATTGTAACATGCTTAAAATTTTTCGACGTATGCCAGCGTATGGCTCACATGTTCCGCATACGTTGGCCATGAGTTGTAGGCACGTTACGCGATCGTTGACACACATCGACACATGTTACTTGGAAGTTACTCATAAGTCAAAACACGTCGAGGTAATGTTTAGCATTGCCGTCACATGCGGAAACTAGCACAGAGTGGATTGACTTGAGATCTCTAGAGTCTCGACTAGTCCGATAAATCCGTCGTCCGTCCGACTCGTCCGATAAATCCGTCATCCGTCCGACTCGGCCGATAAATCTGACATGCTGTAGCTTTCTTTTATCATTCTATTTCTTCATTGTTTTCTTCTTGTGCTACATGACGACAGTAGGAATAAAATAAATAAAAATGCAACAGAACGTCAGATTTATTGGACTACTCTCGACAATTGTGTCACAAGGTCAGTTCTGCACACAAATTTTCCTCATATACGGACAGCGAGATTGCTTCGTTTTCTGTGCGGAGAGATATGGCCGATGACATGCGCCGGCCTTGATTGTGATTCATTCGCCACGGAGAAACATGTCTGCTGCGCTGCGTTGCACTGGTAACGTCACCTCACTAAAATATTTCTGATATCAAGCAGTATGCAAGTGGAATTTACATTATTGAATTACGAATAGGATTTAGTCTAACCAGTTATTATTGCCAAGTCTTTCTTCGATGTCCTCCCGATCATCATGAACTCTGGGAATTTCATCGCCATTTTCCTCTGCTTGTCTTGCTTCGGGCTCGAACTGGTAAGGCCGTATTCCATTTCCAGCTGCCTGAACTTCACCTCCCGCGACTACGTTATCCGACAATTCTCCATCTGATTCAGACAAAAATCCTTCAATTCGCTCACACTCACTGTCGTTACCAGAAAAATGAAAGTCCATGTCATCCATTATTCAAAACCAAATGTTCTATTTTTTAAAATCAGAAATGAACGAAGCGATTGAGTCGACCAATTGAACGTGGAAATGCACAAAAAACCAATAGAATCACGTAGACCACCAACCCTAGTAATTTATGTGCAGCCTTTGTCAAACTGCAGTTGATGTCATGTGGGTTTTGCCCCTTTCGGCAGAATTTTTAGGGGCGTTCCCGAAGAGGTTTCTTTTTTTAATTTTACATTTTACAGAATGATTATTGTGAAAAAACATTGTCAGATCTGAAATCACGATGAAAAACAACTGTGGGATATATATATATATATATATATATATATATATATATATATATATATATATATATATATATATATATATATATATATATATATATATATATATATATATGAAATTTCAGTACTTTTGGGTGTCATGGGACCTTTAATGGCACAATTAACAGACACAATTGTGTCTACTGGACTGCGACTATCCCAAGAGTGACAGTTGAGAAGGAGGTAAATGTACCTGGAGTGACAGTTTGTTAAGCCATATCTCCATTCAGGATAATTGGACCCTTTTTCTTTGAGAGATCTGTCACTGCAGAAATTTACCTGGATATGCTGCAAAACTTCTTTTGGCCCAGGGTACAACAGCAGGACTGTTATTTCCAGCATGATGGAGCTCCACCTCATTAAGGACGTTATGTTCGTCAGTGGCTTGATGAAAACTTTCCCAGAAAGTGGATGGGCCGCCGCGGTCCGATCGAGTGGCCAGCACGCTCCCCAGATCTTACACCTCCAGATTTCTTTCTTTTGGGGCTCATGAAAGACCTTGTTTATCGTGAAAAGCCTCGTACCATTCAGGAATTGAAGGCTCAAATCACTGCAAAGTTTGAGGAAATTGATATCGAACTCTGCAGACGTGTGTGCCGCTCTGTGCCTGCTTGGCTGTAATTGTGCATCGATCACGAGGGAGGGCACTTTGAAAATTGCAAGTAAAACAGCTTGGTACAGTTCCATAATAATTTTTTCTTGAATAAATGGTTAAATAAACATGTCATTCATTTATTTCTACCTTCTTGAACACTGTAATACAAATGGCAAACAATCAACTGACAGAAATCGGGCGGTACTTCTGACTCACCCTATATATATATATATATATATATATATATATATATATATATATATATATATATATATATATATATATATATATATATATATATATATATATATATATATATATCCAGCTCTGGAAAAAATTAAGAGACCCCTGCAAAATTATCAGTTTTTCTGCTTTTACTATTTATGGGTATGTGTTTGAGTAAAATGAACATTTTTGTTTTATTCTATAACTAACTGACAACATTTCTCCAAAATTCCGAATAATAATATTGTCATTTAGAGCATTTATTTGCAGAAAATGACAACTGGTCAAAAGAACAACAAAGATTCAGTGTTTTCAGACCTCAAATAATATTAACAAAACAAGTTCATATTCATTTTTACACAACACAATACTAATGTTTTAACTTAGGAAGAGTTCAGAAATCAATATTTTGTGGAATAACCCTGATTTTCAATCACGGCTTTCATCCATCTTGGCATACTCTCCACCAGTCTTTCCCATTGCTGTTGGGTGACTTTATGCCACTACTGGCACAAAATTTCAAGCAGCTCGGCTTTGTTTGATGGCTTGTGACCATCGATCTTCCTCTTGATCACATTCCAGAGGTTTTCAATGGGGTTCAGGTCTGGAGATTTGGCTGGCCATTCACACGGTCTTGATCTGATGGTCCTCCATCCACACCTTATTTGACTTGGCTGTGTGGCATGGAGCATTGTTCTGCTGGAGAAACCAATCCTCAGAGTTGGGGAACATTCTCAGAACATCCAGGACAACCTTGTACGTGGCTTGATTCATGAGTCCTTCACAAAGATAAATCTGCCCGATTCCAGCCTTGCTGAAGCACCCCCAGATCATCACTGATCCTCCACCAAATTTCACAATGGGTGCGAGACATTGTGGCTTGTAGGCCTCTCCAGGTCTCCGTCTAACCATTAGACGACCAGGTGTTGAGCAAAGCTGAAAATTTGACTCAACAGATAAGATGACCTTACTCCAGTCCTCTACGGTCCAATTATTATGATCTTGTGCAAA
>NC_140961.1:125406312-125419517 GCF_056783735.1 Eptatretus burgeri
CACGAACACGAAAATCGAGACCAAATCCATAAGCACCTGTTTCAGACTAAGTCCAACGATGGCTCACAAAAGTACCATTTTGAGGAAACAAAGGAACATTTTGAATACATCTTAACCGAGGTAATGCACGTTTTGTTCGCAGAGATTGCGGCAGCGGTCGAATATACACGGCCCAATGAAAGTACGTAAATTCTCATAATGCAGAGGAAAGCAAACACTGTAGTCGTCTTTAATTAAAAAATTTTTTTATTTTTCACTTAACTTTTCAAGACTTATCAACAAACTGATGGACAGGTAATGCACATATTATCTTAAGTAAATTAAAATTGGCTTGATCATGAAATGCCTGTGTCCGAATTGGGAGGCCGGGGAAATCACTGAGAGATATTTATTACATACTCTACATGTACACTGTAAAGAAGTAATGTACACGTACACTTTATTGTTGTATGAAATGTACACATACACTTTCGTACACTCACCATCACCTCTGAGTTCATGTACATTTAAAAACTACAACACCAACCTGGACATGTAACCAGCCATGTTCGTTCCCTGGAAACACATAAACAACAAGAAGCATGCACCTAAGCTCACCCACACACATACAACACCAGACAGATCACGTGTAAGTAAAAACAAAAAAAAGAGCAGAGCAGCCCATCGTTGATGTGATTTGACATTTATTTGCTTGAGGTTTATATAATAAAACAAATAGCTCCGCAAAGCGGGCGTAACCCCTCAGCCCATGCATTGTAAAAGGAAGCAGTGATATCATGATGATGCAGTTAGTTAGAGCACGTTAGACATCATATCGAAAATCAATCAGACTTCAAGATGGCTACCGTGGCAGCGAGTGAAAATCGCAGCGTGCTCATTTTCGAAAGGAACCTTCCTCTACTCAACTCCAACACACACTGCAAAAATGCATTTCATCGGACAAGCCAAGCCATTCTCGAAATTGACGAAAACCAATTTCAAGATGACTGCCGTGGTGGCCACACTTAAAATCGCAGCGCGCCCATTTTCAAAAGGAACCTTCCTCTACTCAACCCCAACACACCCTGCAAAAATGGATTTAATCGGACAAGGCGTTCTCCTCGAAATCGACGGAAATCAATTTCAAGATGGCTGCCATGGAGGCCACATTGAAAATCTCAGCGTGCCCATTTTCGAAAGGAACCTTCCTCTACTCAACCCCAACACACCTTGCAAAAATGGATTTAATCGGACAAGGCGTTCTCCTCGAAATTGATGGAAACCAAAAGTTGACAGACGGACGCCCGTACACTGCCTGTGACGACAATACCCCTTTTTCAGCCCACTTCGGGCTGAGGGGTAAAAAGCACTCCTCCATTCGACCTCAAGTACCAGCACGTGACCGGAAAGGAGTGATCATATCGGAATAAAACCTGGATATGTGCCGAGGCTCAGGGTCTATTGGCCTGAGTAAGCCTGCTGTGAAGCATCACCTGAGACTGGGTCTGCTCTTGTTTATTGCTCATTCTCAAATTAGCACAGTAGATGTTGTTTACTTTTGGTTGGAAGCATCTACTTCTTTTAAAAAACACACACACACATATATATATATATATATATATATATATATATATATATATATATATATATATATATATATATATATATATATATATATATATATATATATATATATTTTTTTTTTAAATGGGATAAGATCGGAACGTTTGGGATTATGCGTTTTTGATATGAGGAAAGGTGCATCCAACCAAAAACATAACTAGACCGACTCTGCTAATTCAAGTAATAAGCAAGAGCAGACCCAGTCTCAGATGACGTTTCACCCGCTTCCCAGCGAGCTTCCTCAGGCCAAGAGATGTTTCATCACTCTAAGTTTTGGTTTATACTGTGAAGAATTTGAATCAAAATGTCAATCTATACCATTAATATTAAGAAATCATTCCACTCATTATGCCAATAATTACATTTTCAAACAGCATCTATATTGTTCAGTTCTGCAATGCAGTTAAATTACATTTTTTCAGATTAATTTCAAAATTTAACTGCTGCTGTAATATCTTTGAGAGGTAAATTGCTTTCTGCACTGGCATTTTGTTTTTGCAATTGTATTGATCCAAAAATCTATTAACTGATTTAAGAATTATGTTTTGCCTTCTTGAAGGCAATGGCCTTAATATAATGAAAGATATTCATTGTTAAGTAACCCTGGCATTTTCACCTATATGTTTTTTAGCTGTTGTTCTATGCAAAAAAAGTTCGTTTTATTCAAGCTGGTGAAACAATGAGCTTTGATAGAAATGGAGATCCTCCAGCAATATATGACCTGATCAGCTGGTTGCCTCAAGTAGCATTGGGAATTGAATTCTCTGTGGTTGGTTCATTCAATTCTTCTGCTCCTCCAGACCGACAACTGCACATTAATACTGATAAGATCCTGTGGAATGGCCAAAAAGAAAAGGGAGGTGATGCTCTTAAATTCTGCCAATAACATAAATATTTTCTTTCTGTTGTTGTTGTTGTCATAATGTCACAAACTCAATCATACAAAGGAAAAGGCTATTCAGCCCATCTCGTATGCACTACAAGCTGTCCCTGCAGGACTTCATGTATTCAAACTATGCTTTCTGAAATGGCTTCTTCCAAGTTTGGGTGGAGTGGGAGATGTGAGAGATGGATGTACATACACTCATCAGAGGAAGGGAGAAGTGGAAATGGGCAAAGCAAAAGAGCAAATTGGAGGGAAGGTTCTGGTTAGAGAGGACGAAGGACAGACATGGATGGAGTGGATCTCACAATGGGGCTCCCAGAGGAACGACAAATAGAGAGCTGAACATTATATGACAAGCCAAAAATAACTAAATAGACAGATCTGAATGAATGATGCTTCAGTGATGTGAACTAGATTTCAGCAAATGTCTTTCCAAGTGAATTCAGTCACATGTTATGCGACTGACTGCAGAACTGTCATCAAGATGAATGCACGAATACTTATCCAAATGATTTTTCACCTTTTCAAATTTGTCTTAATGAGCCACATTTAAAAGTGTCATTTCACTTTTCAAAACTCATAATAATTATTGCTTGACTTAATTTTTGTCTACTGTATGTATATTTTAGTTTGTTAAGCAACGTTATGAGGAATAAAACGTTTAATGAAACTTTTGATGCAACTAGCCACACCAAGCAATGATCTTTTGAAATTGTCTTGAAGGAGACTCCCATATTCTGATGCCAATGATAATTCATCTTTGGAACTCCATTAATATTATGGACATCTGCTCTTGCACAAGATTTTCTGAAAATTGGCAATGAGACTATTCCCTGACTTTTTTATATGCTCTGTTTATGATGGTTATGCAATTCACCCAGAAATAATGCATTGGCAATTTTCACTGCTGAAAATGATCTCATTAATTTTCTTAATATTCTGTTTGTTATACATGGGAGCAAACTCCTGTCAACGCAACTTTTAATATTTATATAGGTTCCTGACTCTATGTGCAGCTCACCTTGCCTGCCTGGTACACGCAGGATGTCTCGAAAAGGAGAACCATTCTGCTGTGTTGACTGCATTCCATGTTCAGCTGGGGAATACTCGAACAGCAGTGGTACGTTGGTTACTGTTCATCTCATAAACTGCATCCAAAGGACGTTTGAAGAAACTGTCGTTGAGTTAGCTTTTAATACACAAAAGGTTTTAATGCTGGAATATTAATAAAATGATTATTGTTATACTTTTTGCTCTGCATTGCTCAGTGTGTAAGTACTAGCAGGAAAGTAATCTTTGCAGGATTGTTGGAAGAGTCTCTTTGGGTTTGCTGATAGTCTAGGCCCTAGGGACTGAAGCGATCTTAATTCTTCCTCAACCTGATGCCAGGAGGCATTTTTCATTTTATATGATAGAGCACCCAACCATTTCTCTGACATGCATGGTCTAATTTTGTTCAAACTTGGCACAAGCACATAACACAATAACATACACTTGGGCCTAACTTCATTTTGCGATCTGATGAAAGATGGCCGACTGGTAGACTGTTGACCATTTTAGTTGTACATCAATGTGGGCCAGCCCTTTAACTCCATACAGCAAAATTACTAAACAACGGGGGGCGGGGGTGGGGGTGGGCTATGACATTTTATGTCTTTTTTACTTGGTAATTGCGTAACACCAGTACACAAACGCCACACAAAATACACTCCACAAAACTGCACAAATGCTACACAAAAAAGTCCTGTCGAGGGTCTGCAATTTTTCATTGCTCTTTTTCTTGTTTACAACTGCAATCTTACATTTTTCTGCTCAAATATACTATCTTTAATCGACATTAAATCCATTTCATCCTTAACTATACCTCATATAATACAATGTTAAAACAAAACAATAAAATAACAACACAAACGTTGTTCCACAGACTCGCAACATTGCCATAAATGTACAAAGTTTTTTCTGGTCCAACAAATACCACACAGCCTGTGTGCCCATGTCTGAGGAGTATCTTGCATTCTCAGACCCACTGAACATCTCTCTGATTGTTCTTGCACTTCTTGGTCTTGTGCTCACAATTATCATTGGTCTGTTGATGTTGTACCACCGACAACTGCATGTTGTGAAGGCCAGTACCGATGGTCATTTAGAAGGATTATTGTTATTTTCAATGGTCGGATGTTTTACAAGTTGTGTGACATTTATTGGACGACCCACAAATGTGGCCTGTAGGATCCGTGGTCCTGCAGTCTGCATGAGTTTATCCTGTGCATTTTCCTGTTTGCTCGCAATGATAACCCATACCATTCGAAATTCCAGTGAGTTTCATTGAGACACAACATGTCAGTTGCACCATTTGTTTTCACCTCATTTAAATGCTGAACAAGATATACACATTGTTTTTAAATAGAAAAAAATACTGTTGAAAGAGAGTTACATCTATACTCCCAAATGTCAGTGTGTGTGTGTGTGTGTGTGTGTGTGTGTGTGTGTGTGTGTGTGTGTGTGTGTGTGTGTGTGTGTGTGTGTGTGTGTCTCCATATTTCCAAAACCATGAAACATGGTGGCCTCAAACTTTTCATGCATACTAAGAGAACTCCAAGGGAGTGTATGACTGAAAACTGGGTGTTTGGCTAAATATAAACACCCATTTTAAAGATAATTAACGACTTACCTCCATGAAAGGCTTATCCTTGGTCAGCAAAACATTGCTTCGCAGGAGTCTTTGCTGACATTTTGATTCGGCTTATTCAAACATGCCTTGACTCGGAAACAGGATCTGCTCTCACGGACTAAAATATATCATCAAAATATTATTTCGCATTTGAGAATCAGATCTTGTGGAGTAAATAAGAGTCAAAATCTGGAGTGACATCTGAAAATTTTAAAAAATTTGCAATTATTATAACCAAGTGCATTTATTTAAGCAAAGCATGAAACTTAACTTTTTCTACTGTTCGGATGATTATATTGCGTGAAAAGATTAAAGAGCAGGTTGCGGGTCACCAAACATGTTCTGAAAATTTATCAATATGATTATATGTGCATTAAATAGTTCGATGCAAACTATTGTGGTTGTCTAACTATTGGGAAAACTAATGAAATGTAACTCCGAAGTTGTTATTTCTTGAGGCTGTTGAAAAAAACAGCCGCGTGCCATATATGGATGGTGACGTCACGTTCTCCAAAACAAAGCGGACGCTCACTCGCTCATTGAAGAAGTGTCCAGTTCAGCGGGCCGTTCTTTCGCATGTTTTGAGCTTGCAATTGTCTATATTATCCTTTTTTATTTTGAGTCATTGTAGAACAGTTATTTGGATATTTGTACATCATACCTCGTATGTGTCTCGTCATGTTTTGCGAAAATGGCTGGAAAACGGGTAATCGCTCCCACCGATTCCTGAAGGAATCAAACATTCGCTGGCAGTGGATAAGATTTGTACAAACAAAACGGGCGAATTTTCCCCCAAAGAAAACGGGTAAAGAGGATCCTTTGGATAGACTTGTCATTTGTGGTGACCATTTCACAGCCGAGGATTATGAAGGCATAAATACATCTGATCACCACTCTGTGAATGTGAGTTGTTGGTTGACAAGTTCTCCAGATACTGTTCTGTCACAGAATCAATTGTTGATTTTAAGTGAAAAAACCTTGAAATGTATTCTTAAAGAGTACATGGAAAAACACACAAATAAACTTTCTGAAAAACACAAGCATGAAAAAATTTCTCAAAAAATCAACTTATTGTTGATTAAATTACTTTTTTAACAGCATTAGCAAATTGGGCTATTTCATTTCAATTGTAAAAAATTGATCAATTTTCCACTTTTCTTTCTAAATTTGGTGGAATATTTCCCAATGAGGCTAAACATGTTTTAGTATTTATATGCCACAACAGTCTCTTGAAAGTTGGGTTTTGTTCTAACTGTTCACTTTCACTGGGGTCAAACTCAGCTGTCAGAAAGACTTCAACGCCAAGACTAAGGTATATAATATATTTGGGTCCATTATTGATTCATTCTATTTTTGACTCTTGAGTGACTAGAGGGTTAAAAATTATTATATCAAGTCACAGACGAATCAAACTTTACATTATTTTATGCATCGAACAAGAAAATGAAAATCTACAAACCATTCTGTCTGGTGGAGTCTGTCAGTGTGAACTGCCGGGCAGTCAGTCCTGCCACTTGTACACGAAATTGGCCATTTTCTGGCACTTGCAAGTGGCTCAAATTTATATGGCTCAGGACCAGAAACTCCATAGTATAAATTCCCATCATCCTCCGACTCGTCCTCGGCAATATCGGAATGAAAACACTCAATTTCATTGCCGCTGAAATCACTCTCTGATTCGCGTCTCACCATTGTTCACACACTGTTTCCGAATGTTCATGAAGTTTTCGGAGAACGTGACGTCATAGCATCTTCGGTAAATTCCCGTCTGTTTTTCGATCACTGACAAAAGTTTTGACTTAAAAGTTAATTTTAGCATATTTTGAGTTTCAAATGTAAGAAAATAATTGCCCAACGATAATTATTAATGTGATTACAACCTTCGAATCACGCAAAGTCATCAGCGACCCAAAACCTGCTCTTTAAGGAATGTTCAGAAAGTGTAACTTCATTGAGCGAAATTAAAACAATTTCTCAATGGGATAACTACACTCCACAAGCTGCTTTTGCAAGCCATGGCAATATAGTCCACATGGGTCCTTTTTTTCTGCAATTACTAAACACAGTTTGCTTTTTCACCATTTTGTGTGATCATCTTTCATTATAAAATGTTAATATAAATATATTAATAGTTGCTGCGATATATTGTTAGGTGGAAATGGGGAGGGATCTATCCTGAGAATGTGATAATCATAGTCTGGTCCATGTGTTTTGAGTAGGTTAGATTGACAAGTAACAGGGATCTGTCAGAGGAAGTTGTTTGTTATATGTGACACTGAGGAGGCAGTGTATTAATTTATAGACAGGGTAGACAGAATAATTAATTATATTTGTACAAAACCTCTTGTTTGTAGGTGGGGCTAGGTGAGGATTTCCCATTGCTGAGTCACATAAGCCGATTGCAATCTCTCTGGCCTTTTTGTGCTGGTCATGTTGGTGCAGTCAGCTGCACCAACATGGCCGGCAGAAGAAAAGATACACATTTATATTTTGTTGGGCTTTATAGCCGCACTTTATGGCACATCCTATTGTAACTAGTAGAGTCCATCAGAGAGTCCGTGAGTCGACCAGTAGGGTCACCTGGAGAGTCAGTGAGTTGACCAGTAGAGTCCACTGGAGAGTCTGTGAGTTGACCAATAGAGTCCACCGGAGAGTCTGAGTCAATCAGTAGAGTCCACCGGAGAGTTCATGAGTCGACTCGTGGATCCACTGGAGAGTCTGTGAGTCGACTCGTAGAGTCCACCGGAGAGTCCGTGAGTCGACTCGTAGAGTCAACTGGAGAGTCCATGAGTCGATTAGTACAGTCCACTGGAGAGTCCGTGAGTAGACTCGTAGAGTCCACCAGAGAGTCCGTGAGTCAACTTGTAGATTCCACTGGAGAGTCCATGAGTCGATTAGTAGAGTCAACCGGAGAGTCCACGAGTCGACTCGTAGAGTCCACTGGAGAGTCCGTGAGTGGACTAGTGGAGTCCACCAGAGTCCGTGAGTCGACTCGTAGAGTCCATTGGAGAGTCCATGAGTCAATTAGTAGAGTCCACCGGAGAGTCCGTGAGTTGACCAGTAGAGTCCACAAAAGAGTCCGTGAGTCGATCAGTAGAGTCCACCACAGAGTGTGTGAGTCATCCAGTGGAGTCAACTGGAGAGTACACAAGAAGACTGGAGAGTCTACTGGGGAGTCCATGAGAGAGGAGAAAAAGAGGTTCATGAAAGGACTCAGTCCATGAAGAGTAGGATTGGAGTCTACCTATGAAGTCCACTGGAGAGTCCATGAGAAGACCGTAGAGTCTACCAGGGAGTTGACCAGCGAGTCAACCAGGAGAGAACAGTGTGCAAGAGAGGCTCATGCATGGCAGTCCACCAGGACAGCACCAGGCGAGGCTCATGTGGAAAGAAGGATGGAGACCTTGCTTGGAGGAGAATCCTCATGTGGAATCAACCTAAGCTGGAATCACCATGTATTTTTGGAGGAAGAAGACGGCAGACCAGGAGGCTTTGATCTAAAAAAGGCCAAAGGGGACCACGTGGCCTCGTCAGGCCTAGTCATCATTGGCCCTGCTCGTGGTTGTTTTCATTCTTCTGGGCACTATCGTTGCTGGCTCTCGTCTTACACCTTGTCTCAAAAACAGGCGACATTTTGTTAAACTGTGTTCAACCTCCATGTATCAGAGAAAAGGGAAGTCCTGCCTGCATTACTGTGTTGTTGTACAAGTGTGATCTGTGCCACCTAGTGGGTGAGGAGTTGAGCTTTTCTTTCTCATCCATTGTATATAAGTTTGCATACTCCCATTCTCCTCTTTGTGTCTTTTGACTCGCTTGATTTGGTTCATTTATGTCTTGTCGATCCTCTTCTCTGTGCTTCTCAATATAAAAATAAATCCCTTAAAAGGTAAGAAAGTGCTTTCGCCATTTGCTTTCCATATGAGTTTGCAATCATTTCTGCTCATTTGGGTGACCTTGGGGAATGGTCAAGTGTAGTAATATTGAATGCAGTGCCTTTAAAATCAGTTTCGGACCATCTGTATAGCATCAGTGTTAATTCGCTTAGACACGACAATATTAATACATAGTCGGCAGTTGCTGCAATGAAAGAGGTACTTTTTTTGTTGCTGCAAGCGAAGAGGCATTTTTTGCTTTCTGCTTTCATTACAAAATATGAATATAAATATACTAGCAGGGTACCCGTCGAAGACGGGTAATGCCACTGAAATGAAAGCATGTGTTTGATGTGGGTTACCGACAGATTCAGTGGAGTCAATTTCGTTATGAGAGGGTGTCTTCAGTCGTCCACTGGAGCACATTTTAAAAAACAACATTCCTCGTTTTGTTGTCTGGGACATGGACATGCAGCCTGCAGCTTGATCCAATCTTGATGCCGCAATGTAAAACATCCCGTGGGAGAAAACAGATGGACGTAGATGTAGTCCGATGATTTTGAATGGCTGTCCTTGTGCTTTGTTTATTGTCATGGCAAAGCAAGATCGTATGGGAAATTGTAGTCGGCGAAACTGGAACGGCAGGTCACTGTCTGATGGTATAAGCAGTATCCTTGGAATTAACGCATGTTTTCCTGCTGCCGGTCCATTAATGAGGAAGACCTCAATCACATTTTGGCTAATTCAGTAGACTGTACAGCGGGTGCCATTCGTAATATTGGGTGCGTCCAATGAACGTTGAACCATGACTGGGCATCCCACTTTCAGCTTCAGTTTGTGTGGTGGTATCCCTGATATTTCGATGGAATTAAGGAATTCCACTGGGAAGTGCATCGCCTCCTCAGGAGGGAGTGTACTATTGATGGAATTGTAGTTTTCGGCATGTTGCCACCTGGAAACCGATAGAAGTAATTAGTAATGAGCGTTTAAATCAACATATTTTAGTTCTTGGATTACGGGCGAAAATATCCTGTGAAGCAAATAAGATTGATTTTTGCCAGTTTCTGGTTTAAAAATGTTTTCTCTGCTTCAGTCCCCGAAGCTCATTTTCACCCCTGAATTTCACAAAAGATAAGCATCATTTCGCCAAAAAATGACATTAAGCCCCCTTCCAGATAGGGTCATCAACGGTCCTCACCAAACTTGCTCTTCGGGTCCTCACCGAACATAAGACGAGAGTTTTGGCAGGGGCTGCTTGCAGCTTATGTTAATCTCTGCAAAGCGTTTGATTCAGTGAATCCGGGATGCCCTCTGGAGGATTCTTGGTCTTCGTGGGGTGCCCCCAAAACTGATCGAACTGATGTCTGAGCTTGACTCTGGTACTGAGAGTGCTGTGAGATGTGGTGGTTATTGACTCTGACTTATTTCCAGTTGTTATTGGAGTTTGTCAGGGGTGTGTACTGGCCCACTCACTTTTCAGCACTTCTATGGACTGGATTATAGAGAGGATGTTGGAGAGAGCAAGCTGCGGTGCATCGTTTGAGAATGTCAACATCTCTGATTTCGATTTTGCAGATGATGCAGTCATCTTTGCAGAGACTTAGGTATCCTTTTGGGGGCCCTCGAGGTGCTGAATGAGGAGTTGGAGCCGCTGGGATTACGGGTTTCCTGGGTCAAAAATAAGATCCAGGTTTTCAATGACATCTTGGATGCTGCTGTCCTGTCTGTGCCTGTTTGTGGTGAGGATGTTAAGGTCATGGAGAGATTCATTTACCTTGGCAGTGATATTGATGTCTCTGCTGGCTGTGAGTCAGAGGTCAATAGACGTCTGGGTCGGGCCTGGGGAGTCATGGATTCACTGCATAATGGGGTGTGGCGCTGCCGGTACCTGTGCAGGAGGACGAAAGTCTGAGTCTTCAGGTCCTTGGTGCTTCCAGTCTTGCTCTTTGGTTGTGAGACTTGGACTCTGACCAAGGATCTGAGATGGAGACTTAATTCCTTTGGTACCAGGTCTCTTCGTAGAATCCTTGGCTATCGCTGGTCGGACTTTGTGTCCAATGAGTGGTTGCTGAGAGAGACTCAAATGAGATTTGTTACCTGCATAGTCCGTGAGCTTCAGCTGCGGCTGGATGGTCATGTGGCTCGTTTTCCTGATGCTGATACTGCTCACCAGATTCTCTCAGCGAGGGAGTCTCATGAGTGGAGGAGGGCAAATGGGCTGACCACATGCCTCGTGGTTGCAGCAGGTTGATCTGTATCTCGGTATCAGCAGGCCCATCTATATGGGGATGGGCCAGGCATCTGCCTGGGGGATGGCCAGACAGAGCCCCCTTGAGTACCGGTGGAAAGTGGATGCAGTGACACGCTGCTCTGGTGCATGCTCCCATACCTGATTTGATTGCCCCCCCCCCACCATAAAACCTGTTGATGAGTGCAGATTTTTTTATACAGACCACACACTTTGGGACATTACAGGTGATGAAGGTTGTGGTCCACTTTCATCAAAAGTGTGTGTAGTTTCGGAGAAGAAAGCAAATATCTATTTTGGGGGTCAACCCCCTCCAACCCCTCCCCCCATCCCCCATAGATGCCCTTAATGATTGCAGGTCTGCATTTTTTGATGCCGGGAACAAAATTACATGCATCACGGGTGAAGAAAGTTGTGATCAAGTTTCATTGAAATTGTGTGTCATTTCCAAGAAGAGAGCAAATACCTATTTTATTGTGTCAACCACCCCCCCCCCTTCCATAACCCCCCGAGAGGAGAAGAGATTTATATGCAGATGATACACTTTGGTATGCTATGGGTGATGAAGGTTGTGGTCAAGTTTCATCGAAGTTGTGCATGTAGTTTTGGAAAAGGGTGCAAATACCTATTTTGCAGGTCAACTCACACTCACCCCCCCCCCCCGTAGACCCCTTTTGTGAGCACAGATTTTGATGTTATTGATAAACTTTGGTACAACACAGGTGATGAAGGTTGTGTTTAAGTTTTATCGAAATAGTGTGTGTCGTGAACAAATACCTATTTTGGGGGGTCAAACAACCCCCCCCCCCTGTAGTCCCCATTACTGAGCGCAGATTTTGATGTGGATGATATACTTTGTTACTCATGGGTGAAAATGTTGTGGTCAAGTTTCTTCGAAATTATGTGTATAGTTTTTGAGGAGACAACAAACACCAATGGTTGGGGTTTCAACCCCCCCCGCCCCCCGCACTCCTGGAGACCCCTTAATGAGTGCAGATGTTGATGTGGTGGATACATTTTCGCACATAATGGGTGAAGAATGCATTGGTAAATTTCATCTAAATTGTGGGTGTAGTTTTGGAGGAGAAAGCAAAACCTCATTGGGGGGGGGGGGTCCAAAACCCTCCCATACTCCCCAATAATGAGCACAGATTTTGATACAGTCAAACTACCTTTGTTAATCATCAGATACGAAGCTTATGGCCAAGATTCATCAAAAACGTGCTTGGTTCAAGCAATAATGACTGAAGTGTTTATGGACCGACTCACTGACTCAGTGTCTGACTCACCTACAGACACTGCTCAATCGCATAAGCTCCATGGAACTATGTCCCAAGTGAACTAAAAATACTGGTGCGACCCGGGGTGGGGCGAAGACCACGACGAATGAACTACTTCGGGTTCCCACCAGACACTCTGAAATCGCAGGCCATCACACACGAATAACTTTGTAATGTGGCGGGTCGCTAATCGACCGCGAATGCCAATAACTCAACCACGTAACTTAGGGTCCTCTGTCTAATATATATATATACATATATATATATATATATATATATATATATATATATATATATATATATATATATATATATATATATATATATATATCATTTACTTAAAGGTCACGTGATCTAATTACCAGAAAACACGCCCTCGGTACGCACTTGCTCAAACCGGATCACCTTACCAGATCAGATGTAGTTGGAAATATGCTGTTGTCTACGGTGTGGGAGTGGGGATGGGGTGATGTATGCGACATGAGGGGTGCAGTGTCATGTCAGAGGAATATAGGATTGCGAGTCAGTACGTCTTCTTCTTTGTGCATCCACAGTAGATGGGATAGAGGGGTGTTTTGAGGGAGGAGAATAGATGCATGAGAAGGAAGATCCCTAACCTAGCCATGTAAAGGTCTGTATGTGTTGA
>NC_140961.1:125420017-125440017 GCF_056783735.1 Eptatretus burgeri
CGCGCGCGCACGCGCATAATGCACGACGCGTAACGCACACACAACACCACACACACACACACACGGCCACACACGACACACACACACACACATTAATTACTAGAAAATAAGACAACAACGCTTCACGCTGACGCCGAGAAATACCTACCTGTGTGTCTAATCAACGTAAAGAAGGAAAGGATTCCGGGGTGTGCGCAGGCGCCAACGTGGAACGTTTCGGTTTCAACAACAGAATAAAAAAAAAAAGTTTTTACATTACAAACCTTCCTAGATCCGTGGTCCTGCAGTCTGCATGAGTTTATCCTGTGCATTTTCCTGTTTGCTCGCAATGATAACCCATACCATTCGAAATTCCAGTGAGTTTCATTGAGACACAACATGTCAGTTGCACCATTTGTTTTCACCTCATTTAAATGCTGAACAAGATATACACATTGTTTTTAAATAGAAAAAATACTGTTGAAAGAGAGTTACATCTATACTCCCAAATGTCAGTGTGTGTGTGTGTGTGTGTGTGTGTGTGTGTGTGTGTGTGTGTGTGTGTGTGTGTGTGTGTGTGTGTGTGTGTGTCTCCATATTTCCAAAACCATGAAACATGGTGGCCTCAAACTTTTCATGCATACTAAGAGAACTCCAAGGGAGTGCATGACTGAAAACTGGGTGTTTGGCTAAATATAAACACCCATTTTAAAGATAATTAACGACTTACCTCCATGAAAGGCTTATCCTTGGTCAGCAAAACATTGCTTCGCAGGAGTCTTTGCTGACATTTTGATTCGGCTTATTCAAACATGCCTTGACTCGGAAACAGGATCTGCTCTCACGGACTAAAATATATCATCAAAATATTATTTCGCATTTGAGAATCAGATCTTGTGGAGTAAATAAGAGTCAAAATCTGGAGTGACATCTGAAAATTTTTAAAAATTTGCAATTATTATAACCAAGTGCATTTATTTAAGCAAAGCATGAAACTTAACTTTTTCTACTGTTCGGATGATTATATTGCGTGAAAAGATTAAAGAGCAGGTTGCGGGTCACCAAACATGTTCTGAAAATTTATCAATATGATTATATGTGCATTAAATAGTTCGATGCAAACTATTGTGGTTGTCTAACTATTGGGAAAATTAATGAAATGTAACTCCGAAGTTGTTATTTCTTGAGGCTGTTGAAAAAAACAGCCGCATGCCATATATGGATGGTGACGTCACGTTCTCCAAAACAAAGCGGACGCTCACTCGCTCATTGAAGAAGTGTCCAGTTCAGCGGGCCGTTCTTTCGCATGTTTTGAGCTTGCAACTGTCTATATTATCCTTTTTTATTTTGAGTCATTGTAGAACAGTTATTTGGATATTTGTACATCATACCTCGTATGTGTCTCGTCATGTTTTGCGAAAATGGCTGGAAAACGGGTAATCGCTCCCACCGATTCCTGAAGGAATCAAACATTCGCCGGCAGTGGATAAGATTTGTACAAACAAAACGGGCGAATTTTCCCCCAAAGAAAACGGGTAAAGAGGATCCTTTGGATAGACTTGTCATTTGTGGTGACCATTTCACAGCCGAGGATTATGAAGGCATAAATACATCTGATCACCATTCTGTGAATGTGAGTTGTTGGTTGACAAGTTCTCCAGATACTGTTCTGTCACAGAATCAATTGTTGATTTTAAGTGAAAAAACCTTGAAATGTATTCTTAAAGAGTACATGGAAAAACACATAAATAAACTTTCTGAAAAACACAAGCATGAAAAAATTTCTCAAAAAATCAACTTATTGTTGATTAAATTACTTTTTTAACAGCATTAGCAAATTGGGCTATTTCATTTCAATTGTAAAAAATTGATCAATTTTCCACTTTTCTTTCTAAATTTGGTGGAATATTTCCCAATGAGGCTAAACATGTTTTAGTATTTATATGCCACAACAGTCTCTTGAAAGTTGGGTTTTGTTCTAACTGTTCACTTTCACTGGGGTCAAACTCAGCTGTCAGAAAGACTTCAACGCCAAGACTAAGGTATATAATATATTTGGGTCCATTATTGATTCATTCTATTTTTGACTCTTGAGTGACTAGAGGGTTAAAAATTATTATATCAAGTCACAGACGAATCAAACTTTACATTATTTTATGCATCGAACAAGAAAATGAAAATCTACAAACCATTCTGTCTGGTGGAGTCTGTCAGTGTGAACTGCCGGGCAGTCAGTCCTGCCACTTGTACACGAAATTGGCCATTTTCTGGCACTTGCAAGTGGCTCAAATTTATATGGCTCAGGACCAGAAACTCCATAGTATAAATTCCCATCATCCTCCGACTCGTCCTCGGCAATATCGGAATGAAAACACTCAATTTCATTGCCGCTGAAATCACTCTCTGATTCGCGTCTCACCATTGTTCACACACTGTTTCCGAATGTTCATGAAGTTTTCGGAGAACGTGACGTCATAGCATCTTCGGTAAATTCCGGTCTGTTTTTCGATCACTGACAAAAGTTTTGACTTAAAAGTTAATTTTAGCATATTTTGAGTTTCAAATGTAAGAAAATAATTGCCCAACGATAATTATTAATGTGATTACAACCTTTGAATCACGCAAAGTCATCAGCGACCCAAAACCTGCTCTTTAAGGAATGTTCAGAAAGTGTAACTTCATTGAGCGAAATTAAAACAATTTCTCAATGGGATAACTACACTCCACAAGCTGCTTTTGCAAGCCATGGCAATATAGTCCACATGGGTCCTTTTTTTCTGCAATTACTAAACACAGTTTGCTTTTTCACCATTTTGTGTGATCATCTTTCATTATAAAATGTTAATATAAATATATTAATAGTTGCTGCGATATATTGTTAGGTGGAAATGGGGAGGGATCTATCTTGAGAATGTGATAATCATAGTCTGGTCCATGTGTTTTGAGTAGGTTAGATTGACAAGTAACAGGGATCTGTCAGAGGAAGTTGTTTGTTATATGTGACACTGAGGAGGCAGTGTATTAATTTATAGACAGGGTAGACAGAATAATTAATTATATTTGTACAAAACCTCTTGTTTGTAGGTGGGGCTAGGTGAGGATTTCCCATTGCTGAGTCACATAAGCCGATTGCAATCTCTCTGGCCTTTTGTGCTGGTCATGTTGGTGCAGTCAGCTGCACCAACATGGCCGGCAGAAGAAAAGATACACATTTATATTTTGTTGGGCTTTATAGCCGCACTTTATGGCACATCCTATTGTAACTAGTAGAGTCCATCAGAGAGTCCGTGAGTCGACCAGTAGGGTCACCTGGAGAGTCAGTGAGTTGACCAGTAGAGTCCACTGGAGAGTCTGTGAGTTGACCAATAGAGTCCACCGGAGAGTCTGAGTCAATCAGTAGAGTCCACCGGAGAGTTCATGAGTCGACTCGTGGATCCACTGGAGAGTCTGTGAGTCGACTCGTAGAGTCCACCGGAGAGTCCGTGAGTCGACTCGTAGAGTCAACTGGAGAGTCCATGAGTCGATTAGTACAGTCCACTGGAGAGTCCGTGAGTAGACTCGTAGAGTCCACCAGAGAGTCCGTGAGTCAACTTGTAGATTCCACTGGAGAGTCCATGAGTCGATTAGTAGAGTCAACCGGAGAGTCCACGAGTCGACTCGTAGAGTCCACTGGAGAGTCCGTGAGTGGACTAGTGGAGTCCACCAGAGTCCGTGAGTCGACTCGTAGAGTCCATTGGAGAGTCCATGAGTCAATTAGTAGAGTCCACCGGAGAGTCCGTGAGTTGACCAGTAGAGTCCACAAAAGAGTCCGTGAGTCGATCAGTAGAGTCCACCACAGAGTGTGTGAGTCATCCAGTGGAGTCAACTGGAGAGTACACAAGAAGACTGGAGAGTCTACTGGGGAGTCCATGAGAGAGGAGAAAAAGAGGTTCATGAAAGGACTCAGTCCATGAAGAGTAGGATTGGAGTCTACCTATGAAGTCCACTGGAGAGTCCATGAGAAGACCGTAGAGTCTACCAGGGAGTTGACCAGCGAGTCAACCAGGAGAGAACAGTGTGCAAGAGAGGCTCATGCATGGCAGTCCACCAGGACAGCACCAGGCGAGGCTCATGTGGAAAGAAGGATGGAGACCTTGCTTGGAGGAGAATCCTCATGTGGAATCAACCTAAGCTGGAATCACCATGTATTTTTGGAGGAAGAAGACGGCAGACCAGGAGGCTTTGATCTAAAAAAGGCCAAAGGGGACCACGTGGCCTCGTCAGGCCTAGTCATCATTGGCCCTGCTCGTGGTTGTTTTCATTCTTCTGGGCACTATCATTGCTGGCTCTCGTCTTACACCTTGTCTCAAAAACAGGCGACATTTTGTTAAACTGTGTTCAACCTCCATGTATCAGAGAAAAGGGAAGTCCTGCCTGCATTACTGTGTTGTTGTACAAGTGTGATCTGTGCCACCTAGTGGGTGAGGAGTTGAGCTTTTCTTTCTCATCCATTGTATATAAGTTTGCATACTCCCATTCTCCTCTTTGTGTCTTTTGACTCGCTTGATTTGGTTCATTTATGTCTTGTCGATCCTCTTCTCTGTGCTTCTCAATATAAAAATAAATCCCTTAAAAGGTAAGAAAGTGCTTTCGCCATTTGCTTTCCATATGAGTTTGCAATCATTTCTGCTCATTTGGGTGACCTTGGGGAATGGTCAAGTGTAGTAATATTGAATGCAGTGCCTTTAAAATCAGTTTCGGACCATCTGTATAGCATCAGTGTTAATTCGCTTAGACACGACAATATTAATACATAGTCGGCAGTTGCTGCAATGAAAGAGGTACTTTTTTTGTTGCTGCAAGCGAAGAGGCATTTTTTGCTTTCTGCTTTCATTACAAAATATGAATATAAATATACTAGCAGGGTACCCGTCGAAGACGGGTAATGCCACTGAAATGAAAGCATGTGTTTGATGTGGGTTACCGACAGATTCAGTGGAGTCAATTTCGTTATGAGAGGGTGTCTTCAGTCGTCCACTGGAGCACATTTTAAAAACAACATTCCTCGTTTTGTTGTCTGGGACATGGACATGCAGCCTGCAGCTTGATCCAATCTTGATGCCGCAATGTAAAACATCCCGTGGGAGAAAACAGATGGACGTAGATGTAGTCCGATGATTTTGAATGGCTGTCCTTGTGCTTTGTTTATTGTCATGGCAAAGCAAGATCGTATGGGAAATTGTAGTCGGCGAAACTGGAACGGCAGGTCACTGTCTGATGGTATAAGCAGTATCCTTGGAATTAACGCATGTTTTCCTGCTGCCGGTCCATTAATGAGGAAGACCTCAATCACATTTTGGCTAATTCAGTAGACTGTACAGCGGGTGCCATTCGTAATATTGGGTGCGTCCAATGAACGTTGAACCATGACTGGGCATCCCACTTTCAGCTTCAGTTTGTGTGGTGGTATCCCTGATATTTCGATGGAATTAAGGAATTCCACTGGGAAGTGCATCGCCTCCTCAGGAGGGAGTGTACTATTGATGGAATTGTAGTTTTCGGCATGTTGCCACCTGGAAACCGATAGAAGTAATTAGTAATGAGCGTTTAAATCAACATATTTTAGTTCTTGGATTACGGGCGAAAATATCCTGTGAAGCAAATAAGATTGATTTTTGCCAGTTTCTGGTTTAAAAATGTTTTCTCTGCTTCAGTCCCCGAAGCTCATTTTCACCCCTGAATTTCACAAAAGATAAGCATCATTTCGCCAAAAAATGACATTAAGCCCCCTTCCAGATAGGGTCATCAACGGTCCTCACCAAACTTGCTCTTCGGGTCCTCACCGAACATGACGAGAGTTTTGGCAGGGGCTGCTTGCAGCTTATGTTAATCTCTGCAAAGCGTTTGATTCAGTGAATCCGGGATGCCCTCTGGAGGATTCTTGGTCTTCGTGGGGTGCCCCCAAAACTGATCGAACTGATGTCTGAGCTTGACTCTGGTACTGAGAGTGCTGTGAGATGTGGTGGTTATTGACTCTGACTTATTTCCAGTTGTTATTGGAGTTTGTCAGGGGTGTGTACTGGCCCACTCACTTTTCAGCACTTCTATGGACTGGATTATAGAGAGGATGTTGGAGAGAGCAAGCTGCGGTGCATCGTTTGAGAATGTCAACATCTCTGATTTCGATTTTGCAGATGATGCAGTCATCTTTGCAGAGACTTAGGTATCCTTTTGGGGGCCCTCGAGGTGCTGAATGAGGAGTTGGAGCCGCTGGGATTACGGGTTTCCTGGGTCAAAAATAAGATCCAGGTTTTCAATGACATCTTGGATGCTGCTGTCCTGTCTGTGCCTGTTTGTGGTGAGGATGTTAAGGTCATGGAGAGATTCATTTACCTTGGCAGTGATATTGATGTCTCTGCTGGCTGTGAGTCAGAGGTCAATAGACGTCTGGGTCGGGCCTGGGGAGTCATGGATTCACTGCATAATGGGGTGTGGCGCTGCCGGTACCTGTGCAGGAGGACGAAAGTCTGAGTCTTTAGGTCCTTGGTGCTTCCAGTCTTGCTCTTTGGTTGTGAGACTTGGACTCTGACCAAGGATCTGAGATGGAGACTTAATTCCTTTGGTACCAGGTCTCTTCGTAGAATCCTTGGCTATCGCTGGTCAGACTTTGTGTCCAATGAGTGGTTGCTGAGAGAGACTCAAATGAGATTTGTTACCTGCATAGTCCGTGAGCTTCAGCTGCGGCTGGATGGTCATGTGGCTCGTTTTCCTGATGCTGATACTGCTCACCAGATTCTCTCAGCGAGGGAGTCTCATGAGTGGAGGAGGGCAAATGGGCTGACCACATGCCTCGTGGTTGCAGCAGGTTGATCTGTATCTCGGTATCAGCAGGCCCATCTATATGGGGATGGGCCAGGCATCTGCCTGGGGGATGGCCAGACAGAGCCCCCTTGAGTACCGGTGGAAAGTGGATGCAGTGACACGCTGCTCTGGTGCATGCTCCCATACCTGATTTGATTGCCCCCCCACCATAAAACCTGTTGATGAGTGCAGATTTTTTATACAGACCACACACTTTGGGACATTACAGGTGATGAAGGTTGTGGTCCACTTTCATCAAAAGTGTGTGTAGTTTCGGAGAAGAAAGCAAATATCTATTTTGGGGTCAACCCTCCAACCCCTCCCCCCATCCCCCATAGATGCCCTTAATGATTGCAGGTCTGCATTTTTTGATGCCGGGAACAAAATTACATGCATCACGGGTGAAGAAAGTTGTGATCAAGTTTCATTGAAATTGTGTGTCATTTCCAAGAAGAGAGCAAATACCTATTTTATTGTGTCAACCACCCCCCTTCCATAACCCCCCGAGAGGAGAAGAGATTTATATGCAGATGATACACTTTGGTATGCTATGGGTGATGAAGGTTGTGGTCAAGTTTCATCGAAGTTGTGCATGTAGTTTTGGAAAAGGGTGCAAATACCTATTTTGCAGGTCAACTCACACTCACCCCCCCCCCCCGTAGACCCCTTTTGTGAGCACAGATTTTGATGTTATTGATAAACTTTGGTACAACACAGGTGATGAAGGTTGTGTTTAAGTTTTATCGAAATAGTGTGTGTCGTGAACAAATACCTATTTTGGGGGGTCAAACAACCCCCCCCCCCTGTAGTCCCCATTACTGAGCGCAGATTTTGATGTGGATGATATACTTTGTTACTCATGGGTGAAAATGTTGTGGTCAAGTTTCTTCGAAATTATGTGTATAGTTTTTGAGGAGACAACAAACACCAATGGTTGGGGTTTCAACCCCCCCCCCCGCCCCCCCCCCTCCTGGAGACCCCTTAATGAGTGCAGATGTTGATGTGGTGGATACATTTTCGCACATAATGGGTGAAGAATGCATTGGTTAAATTTCATCTAAATTGTGGGTGTAGTTTTGGAGGAGAAAGCAAAACCTCATTGGGGGGGGGGGTCCAAAACCCTCCCATACTCCCCAATAATGAGCACAGATTTTGATACAGTCAAACTACCTTTGTTAATCATCAGATACGAAGCTTATGGCCAAGATTCATCAAAAACGTGCTTGGTTCAAGCAATAATGACTGAAGTGTTTATGGACCGACTCACTGACTCAGTGTCTGACTCACCTACAGACACTGCTCAATCGCATAAGCTCCATGGAACTATGTCCCAAGTGAACTAAAAATACTGGTGCGACCCGGGGTGGGGCGAAGACCACGACGAATGAACTACTTCGGGTTCCCACCAGACACTCTGAAATCGCAGGCCATCACACACGAATAACTTTGTAATGTGGCGGGTCGCTAATCGACCGCGAATGCCAATAACTCAACCACGTAACTTAGGGTCCTCTGTCTAATATATATATATACATATATATATATATATATATATATATATATATATATATATATATATATATATATATATATATATATATATATATATATCATTTACTTAAAGGTCACGTGATCTAATTACCAGAAAACACGCCCTCGGTACGCACTTGCTCAAACCGGATCACCTTACCAGATCAGATGTAGTTGGAAATATGCTGTTGTCTACGGTGTGGGAGTGGGGATGGGGTGATGTATGCGACATGAGGGGTGCAGTGTCATGTCAGAGGAATATAGGATTGCGAGTCAGTACGTCTTCTTCTTTGTGCATCCACAGTAGATGGGATAGAGGGGTGTTTTGAGGGAGGAGAATAGATGCATGAGAAGGAAGATCCCTAACCTAGCCATGTAAAGGTCTGTATGTGTTGAATGTACCTTCGTGGGATGCTCTGCCTGAGTGTTCCCATCTCGTGAGATGGCGCATTATCTCCTGCCTATTTATTCGCCAGGGCTCGTGGCAATGTGCGCTCCACACTGGTCTGCCATCTGTGGCCAGCGGTGAGTCCATCTGGCTTCACGGGGGTGGTGGCACGTCGACAGCATGGCAGGGAGTCCACTGTATGCTCTTGAAAGACAGAAGTCACACAAGGATGATGTTCTCGAGAAGAAGCTCTTTTAACAGCTGTTAGGGTTAGGGTTAGGTTAAGGTTAGGCTACCCCTTTTTAAAAGCCTCAGGTGACGGGTGGGGTGAGGACCAGAAAGCAATGCGCTGTGACCCAAATCCTGCTCCTCTATTAGGCCAGAAGGGCCCTAGCCACGCCAGGCAATGGGAATGGAAACCGGATCAGATGCCCACCAGGTTCGACACAGCTCAGAGCTCCTGATTTTACATAGGGAGCATGCTCCCCGAGCCGGCACCCCGGCCTCGAACGTGCATCAAGTGTCGTCTGTATGTTGGATGGTAGTTGACTTTCTTCGCTACCAATGGGCTCCTTCACGAGCCAAAATGCACACCCAGGACCAGAACCAAACTCCCGGATCGCTCTTCCCGTGATCCCCTCCTCGATGCCTGTGGTCTTGCCATGGTCTGACGATTGGATAAGGGCTGCAACAATTCCGGATGCTCACCCTGGACGTCCACGGTGAAATGCAGTGGAGCTATATAGCTTCTGTAGCGTGGACGAGCATCGCGTGGCACCAAGGACAATGGACGACGCTGCACGGTGCTCGAAAGAGGGTGGCGAATTGTCACGATGCAAAGGTACGATGGGGTGTGGGAGTATTTTTCCCTTGTGCGGGAGGCATTTTTGGTCAAAGTGGTGAAATTTGGTGTGATGTGCAGAGTATGGTGATGTGCCAATTAGGAATTGGCGCACAGATTTGAATGGAAAATGGCACGCAAATTCCCGTGTGTGGGTTGTCTTGGGTGCAACGGGTGCAATCCGAGTCATGGGAGGCATCGCAATGTGCTTATTAAACAATTGTCTATTGAATAGTGTGTGTGCTTGCATGCTTGTGTGCTATGGCTAAATTGAAAGGGTTTGAGTGGGATTCATAGTACGGATCTAAGAGATATTCATTAGACCTAATTATGAGTCCCACATGAGGCAAATCGTCCCGTTAACTTACAAGACATGAGTGGAGGACTAACTTCCTGAAGACTCATGAAATAACTTCCTGGGATCACCGTATGTTGGGTGCCATTGCCTTAGAGGTCTGGGGTTTTGCAGAACCGCAACAACACATCTATTTAACAACTTCTCCACACTTGGACCTAAACTAATTCTCCATGAGGCAGATAGAGATTTGAAGGTGAAGGGCATCCTTGAACCTTGGCCCATACATACACCAGTCCTGACATGAGATGGCTGCTTGCAGCCAATGTGCCTGAGTGAACAGCCAGACTCGCCAGCACCGAGGCAGCTCTCTTAGAATATCCAGTGATGTTGACTATCACATGCATATGATCAAATTAACCAATTGGGGCAGAGGAGTGGAACCCAGGCAAAAATCTTACAGTTAGAACTATGTATAATATTTGAGAGTTGTATTCTCATATACTGCATTAGTCTGCAGAGAGTTTATGCAGGAAGGAATGTTATTTTTGCATTGGAGGAGACATTTCCAATGAAGTATGTCATCACCAAGTCCAGAAAGGAAGATTTGCCATTGGGATAAATCAGGGTGTGAAAGTTCACAAATTGGGTCAGTCCCATGGAGTCACAGAAGTCCTTTGCTGAAGTGCCATGGCTGGCAAGCGAGGAAACATCCTCTCCCACTGACTTCTCCCATATACAAGAGTTCTTCCACAGTATCCTAAATAACTGCATGGCTCTGGAGATGCATTCTTTGGGCAGCTGTGATCGATCAAATGTTTACGTCCATTGACTGTTTAAGCATATTTATACCTCTGCCGCCAAAGATGAAAGAGGTTATGTTTTCACCCCTTTCTGTATATTTGTTTGTTTGTTTGTCTGTCTGTGTGCAGGATATCTCAAAAAGTTGGGGACGGATTCAGAATGAAATTCTGTGGACAGGTTGGGTGTGTGACAAGAACGAACCGACTCAGTTTTGGTAAAGATCTGAGTCCGGATCCGGATCTGATAAATTTTTTTTAGTGATTCTTCATCATTGATAGATAGGGCCAAAAATGATATAATATATCGTACGATATTTCAAAAATGTATTGGGCCCATTGTGTTCTCGTGGATCAGGCATTGCGTGGCGGAGGTATGCGCTCTACCGAGTGCCCTTCGAGTTCATGCTGCATTTGTGTGCAGGTACCAGTTGTAATTCATTTAAACAAAGCAGATGTGATCATTTCTCTGAAAAGCTCCTTTGGAAATTGTGCAGTATTGCGAAAAAATATATTATGTATTGTTTGCAACATTACTTTTCATGGGGGTTGTGCTGTCCAAGCATTCTTTTTTTACTTTTTATATTACTACTTATTAGCCTACACTATACAATATAAAATCAAATGCGAGACTTTAAAGTGTCATTTTTTTGTGGAATCATATTTTTTTCATTTTCAGAAGTACCTCGACTGGTTAAGTTTACTTGCCTGAGGATTGGAACTGATTGGACTCTCGCCCTGGTCTGTGTTATGCTGCAGTTGAGTTATTGCTTGACTTGGATATTTGTAGGTTCTTCCCAAGTGATTCCAAATACAAAGACACGTCGAGCTATCATTTTATTGGAGTGTGGTGGAGCATCAATGATTTGGCCAACCTGTTCATTGGCATTTTTAAGCCTCGAGGCCTGTACTTGCCTTGCACTGGCACTCAAAACACATAAACTGCTGCCATCCTATAGAGGATCCAAGTTCATTATTTTTAGCATTTGCTGTTGCTTCCTGATTGCCTTAGCCTTTCTGCAAGCCTACTTCAGCACCTATGGCAGGATGAATGTTGCCTCTGAGTTTTTTGCTGTTTTAAGTGTGGCTTACAGTTTGTTGGGATGTGTATTTTTCCCAAAATGCTATACTTTGTTCAAAGCCATCACATAATTGTAACATTGAAGTGTTATTCTGTAAACCATTAACATTTGTTCATTTTTATTTGAATATTATTCTCCCATAATATGTCCATACCATAGCCTTCATGGCAAGCAAGAAAACGTAATTTAAAATACGTATATGATATTCACATTGGAGCTTTCAAATGAATATAAAACAGTAAAAAAAGCCTTGAAAGCATTCACGTTTTGGTCATAAATGCTAAAGTTTAAATGATGCCAAATGTACGTGTAAGTACAGTACATTATAAAGGTGACTCTAATTAAGATCATTTGTCATTAAGACGAATCTTGATTTATCGAATGACACTTTTAAACAGTGTTATTGCATTTAAAACATTTAATTGTTGGAGTATGAAGTTTATTTTCGAGAATTTTTTTTCCCATTTGTTACACAGATATAAGGAAGCATTTATTTATATAGGAAGCATTCATATTTACAAATGGAAGAAAGCAAAATTAATAATATCATGGTTTAATTAAAAAAAAGTCCACAAGTCTGGAAATGAGGATTCAGGTCACCAATGAAGAGTGATGTAAAACTCCTCTCAATAACCACATGAAGGCCACGATTATTTATTGTTGCTCAACGTGGAGATGGGCTTCGTAACTCTCTCCAAAAAGAGTGTAACATCCCAGGATTCATCAATGTATCTCATCCCTTGGATGAACATTAAACTTGGCATCCCATCTGCCAGCTTTTTTGAGTGGGCATTAAAGTTCCCGTGGTGTCCTTCACAAAAAGTTGGCAAGCTAACACGAGCACCCTGAAAAAATTGCAAATTTATGCTCGAAATTACAGGGGCAGTGCATCACCAGTACAGCTGCATCCTCAGATGTTATGATGCTACCCAGAGCCATGTGCTGCATATCGAAGAAGAAGGAGAAGAACAATGTGCACCATCCATGCCAAAGGTGTGCAGCTTGAGCACATCACTTCGGGCAGTGGTTCCCAAACGTTTGTTTTTTCGTCCAGTTTTAACCCTATTTAAAGTTTGACAGATTCAAATTACCCAAACGTAAAATTGTGTATTACACAAAACACAAGTGCACAATTCTAGTATAATTCAGCACTTACTGTACAGTGCTGTTATAGACTTGGTCTTAGTGAGATGGATGAAGTTGTTTTGTCGACACCAGTTTTTGGATGCGGTTTAGTCTTTGACAGAACCAGCCTCATATCTGAGCTTTGAACAAGCAGGTTTCCAGTCTTGGACTTGACGTGGTACATTGTCGAGAACCAAAGTTCACACATATCGGTCATGAGAAATGGAAGAAGTACATCGATGGCCCGAGTCATTAGAGTTGGGTATCCCATTGCTCCTTGCTGAAGCCAGAAATATGCAATATCCTCGACAGTGTCAAATGTGCTCCGGGTCACGGAATTATTTCTCAACTTCAGGAATTCGTCTTTTGCAGGGTCGGTGTCAGAAATGACATCTTCGGCGACAAGAAATGGCTGCTTTATCCATGCGGTGTTCCTCTGTAGAACCTTGCTTTCGGGAAAATATTTTGTCATTGATGTCTTGCGTTTGAGCAGATGCTCACCAATTTCGGTCGCCGGGCACTGAACCTCGCTACTTTGAAGAAATTGGTCTGGCCTGGTAAACATAGCAATGTTGTTGACATTGACTCGCCTGTGCCATAGTTCCATTTGTTGACAGAAGGCATTCGTCTTATCTGATGATGATGGAGGATTTTTTTTTTCCTTGTAGAGAGCAATTCAACACATTCATCTCTCGCAAGATGTCTGATAGACAAGCTTGGTGTGTGATAAACTTGTCGTCATGAAAGGTAGTGTTGTCAGGGTGTGCTTTTGCAGCAAGAAAGTCCGCTATTTCTGATTGCAGTTCAAAAATTTGATCCAAACCTTGCCGTGAGACAACCATCTTACCTCGGTGTGCAAAAACAGTTCCACGTGTTCAGAGCCAAATTCTTCACACAGCACTCTGAATAAACGAGTGTTAATTGCTCAAACTTTTATAAAATCGATTACTCATATAATAGTCAGGTTCCTTGTGTCCATAATTTGACGTTCGTTGGAATTTTTGGAGAGTAGCTAACCCCAACATTTTTGGAAAGCTTAAACAATACCAAAACAGAAAATCCATGTTTCACATTTTTTTCAATGCATATAATGTGGTCAAATAGGTCGTTTTGGGGTAAAAACCCGTTTTTTTATTTCAGCTCTGAAAATTCAAAATTAATCGCAAGCAAGAAACTGATGATGCCTAATTGTTAACTAGAGGACAGTTCTTAATATAGAATACATATGTCTGTATTTTGAGGGAGCCTGGTGTTGGCGCAGTGGTTAGGGCAGTGGCTTGGGATCCAAAAGGTCCTGAGTTCAAGCCCCGTTGGGCCACTGAATTAATACACCAGGGGGTTGACTCGGCCTGTCATCCTTCCGAGGTCGGCAAAATGAGTACCAGTTTACTGGTCCGGTGTATACCCCGGTTAAAATAGGTGTACCATATCCCTGTGTCGTAAGAGGCGACCAGGGTTGCGTCAGGAAGGGCATCCGGGGTAAAACATGTGCCAAATCACTATGCGGATCATACGGATGATCCGCTGTGGCGACCCCTAACGGGAGCAGCCTAAAGAAGAAGAAGAAGATGTCTGTATTTTGAGCAATGGTTGCCATGGAAACGGCTATCATTTTGGCAAATTACCGTTTATTTAATGTATTGTTTTCAAATCTTGAAACAAGTAACGCATGAATATGATGATCAGTGAAATGTACTTAATGTCAAATATGAGTTTGTAGCCAATTGGCATCACTGTCTCTAATGTCACTCATCATTGCCTTCATCTTCATCACTATCGTGGTCATGCCGTTCAATGTTTGAGTCCTCGTCATTCTCACACGAAGTGCTGCACATGCAAAGATCAGTGCATGTTAAGTTATTGGCCCTGCAGGAACATCTCTGTGATGAACATTTTGTCTTGCACTGGCACCTTATCAATTCGATAATTGCCTTTGGTGCAGAGAGAATGTCTGTTGTTGTCGGTTTGAGTTGACCACTCGTGTCCTTGTGGAAGCCATTCTTTAATGGATCAAGAAATGTTTGCTGAGAAATTTCTGCTTCACCCCAAACGTATTCCTGGATATATATATATACCCGCATGATAATCTGCCTCAGAGCACTGACAGTTGGTGGTAACTTGTCATTCTCAGCCATGTTCTTAAAGAAGAGATTCCACCGAAGTTCAGGGATGCTGGAAATATTGACACCACTTGGACAATAACATGAACAGACAAATATTGTGAAAGTTGTGTATAGGTCCTCTGACAGTTCAGCTTCCTTACAGAGCATAGCAAAGGCATCTACCATGTCGTCATCAGCCTTCAACTAGCACTGGAACCACTTTGCCAAACCATGTTGAGCGAACCGCCCAGTATTATCAGCACCTGTGAGTGCGTGGAAGGCTGGCAATGCCTGGGCTCTCTCCTCACCTAAGGCCTTCCAGATTGGCTCAATTTTGACAATGCTGGATGCCATTGAGATAGATGTGTGTCTTGGCAGGAGATGATGGTTTGCTATGGCAAGAACCAGAACATCCGTATCAGGTGAGAATGTTGTCAGCTCAATATCTCCCATGTGTTGCTGTGATGCAGCTATTGCTTGCTGGATCATCAACGTATCGGCCTCCTCATGGTTATTCGCCTCAAATTGGAGACCCCTGTTGCTCGACATCTGCCCAGATGCCGAAACGACTACCACCTTTGTTGAATCGCAGTTGTATTATAGAGTTTTCTCTGCCAAGTACTCCGTCAGATCAGCCTTGGTTTGATCATGGGACAGAAATCGACTCATCGTGATGTTTGATACTGGTATCATCCTTGACCCGATATTGGACTGGTGCCTTTCCTTGACGTCGTTTGTCTCTGGTTGTGCTCTTGAGGGAATCTTGCTTGTATGTATCAAAAACAAGAATTACATGGTCGAAGCCTCTGGTCAGACTCATCACCCTATCATTGAAACATTCACTTAAGTCCTTCACTGTCACAACCATTGCTGGTTTCTTGGTCATTTTCTGGCCAACTACCATTCCATCCATGACTGCGACCTTCGTGCTAGTACTGCCATCAATTACAGCATCAGCGGGTGCTGGTTCCATGTGTGTGGCATCAAGCTCATCTTCTGGTAAAGACGGTTCCTTGTTGGCAAACTTCTCCCAGTTGTGGATTAGCTTCGACTTGTCGGTGCATGACAGTAAGCTACCATTTGGTGCAAACAGGGCCCTCGGTGTCACAGTGAATTCAAAGTTGCCAATTGCATCCTTCTGGTTGACGTCCATGCTGGATCTGGAGAGTACCATCAGTCTACCATACAAATCCTTGGTTTCTTTTAGATCTACTGTCTTATCCCTGATCTTGATTGCTCATGTTGTATTGTCAGACATGTACATTCTGTTCTTCTCCTTCTTCACTGGCGCGCATATGCTGACATCACCATTGATCCGTTTCGCAACAAAATCTTCATAGAGATTCTGTCCCGTTTCATCAATGTTCAGTATCTGTGGTACAAATTCTTCTGGCACATAAGCGTGGGTGACCACATTGAAGAGCTGATTACTCTCAACTTCAAATGGATTTTCATGACTAAGTATGGCAGCCTTGATTCGGTCAATTGCATTGTGTTCACGCTTGACGACACTTGGAGACAGGCCATGGTGCTCAATTATCTCACTTTCCTTCAGACCAAACTGTCCCTTAAACTCGCAAGACAGGCGTGACAGTTCAGGTGCAGCCAAGAAGAATCGCTGTCTGGCATTTGCATTATGTGATATGAAGTGAACCTTCAGCAACCTGTTCAGATGTTCAACAGCGTGGTCTGCTCCGATCAATACAAATGGGATAGTATTCTTGATGACCGAAAAATTGCCTGCTTCGAGCTCCCTCCAGGTCTCTGGATGGCTGGTCTTAAGCGCATACATGTCAGGTATGTACCTTGGCCAGAGCCGCTTGTACTTGATTCTGTCCATGGCAAAAAATATCTTGCTGAGTTATTCACCGGCTTGAAGATGAAGGTTTAAGTCGGCATTCCGAGATGCTGCAAAAAAATGCAGAATTGCCTCTACTCTGTGGAGATAGTTCATCATGGCCTTGAACATGGCATTCTTTGAGCGGCTGGCCTCCCATTCCTGAAGTCTCTTAAACAAGTTATCATTGATGATGACTTGGAGAAGACAGTTGCTGGCTTGCTGTACTGATTCAGCTTTCAGTGCTTTGTCATGTTCTCCACAAGCAGTTTGAACTGTATCCATTGCAACAACGCAGACTTCCTTGAGATGCGGATTGTCCTTGAAGACTTCTTCTATTGCCATTACAGAGAGTGCCACATACGAGTATATGTGAGTTTGAAGTGAGCATTTGTAATGGGTGCATTTCAGAATCTGTCTTGTGGTTGCAGATCCATACAAATCGGCTTCCATCCAAGCATCGTCTATGCCAGAGTTCTCTATGCATGCACCCAGACCACTCAATGCAGCCATGACGACATGTAGGTCTCCAATCTGGGAACGATTATGCCTTTTAAGTCAGGCCGAGCATCCAGTAGCTGAATTTCATTTATAAAGTTAGATTATGCCTTTTAAGTCAGGCCGAGCATACAGTAGCTGAATTACCTTCTCAAAGAGGGCCAAGTCACAGGAAATGACAGTCGGGTGATCTTTCCCAACAGCAAGCTCTTTCAATCTGCGACATTGTTCTAACACAGTCATTAGCGTTGACCACTCATGTGCTACCTCAGGCATCAGAGGCAGAGCTCCGATCTGCGTCACCGACAACTGGCATGTTGGAAGGAGAGAGTTGGAGCCAGCCCAACAAGGAAGTTTTGTAAGATTCCTTTCTGTGTTTGTTCTGGAGAGAGCCAACGCTAAGACCCATCCCAGGTGTGTCATCTGGTAGTGTTTGTCAACCCCCGTCTTATTGACTGCGAACTCAATCATACCTTCTCTAGAGGACGATGACCCTGTAACCGGTTTTGGCTTGTTACATGGTATTATTTCTGTATGATGTGGAGTAACAGTCAAGTTTGTTGCTTCTGTGATCTGTCGAGGGGGCACTATCATCTCTCCAGCACCATATGCCTTTTTTTTTTTTTTGTATACCTTGGTCGAGGCTCGTATGAGAGCTAACACACAACTCACAGCAAGGAGGCATGAGACAAGAGGGGCGGGAGTGGAAGGTACAAAACGGTGGGGAACAGACACATTAGGTGAACTGTGGAAGGGAGAGGGATGGGGATGGGATGGGGAACATGGCGAAGAGAAGATGGACATTTCAGGGACTTTCAGGAAGGAAAGTAGGAGAAATGAAGGAAGTGGGCTTGGGTGGATTATCGGGGGGAGAAAAGATCGAGGATTTGGATGGGGGAAGATAAGAGGTGGTGGTGAACAGCTGTTTTGAAAGCCTGGAGGGAAGAATGGGAAAGAATAGAGTGAGGAAGTTTATTCCAAAGGCGGGAAAAAGAGGAATGAAAGAGTGAAGGTGAGCAGTGATTCGTGATTTTAGTAGTTTTACCAGAAGGGGGTTGTTGGCAGACCTCGAGCACCCTGTGGAAATATGGTGAACACATATATCAGACACAGCAGGGGGTGTGAGACCAGAGAGGAGACGGAAGAAGACAGAAAGATCACTGACCTGCCTGCTGTGAGACTAGTGAGAGGCCCAAAGACAGCCTCATCACGGGAGATACCAATGATCCTAAATGCCTTGGTTTCCACAGCGTGAAACCGAGAAAGGTGAGAGGCAGGAGCACCAGTCTAGAGGGGAGAGCAGTACTCCATCAGGCTGCAGACAAAAGCTTTGTATGTGGTCAGGATCTCAGGTGGGCTGAGGAAGGACTTTGCATGATGGAGGATTCCCAGTCAGTGACTGGCTTTGGAGGCCAGGTTTGAAATATGGCTTTCCCAGGAATAATTGTGGCAGATAGTGAGACCCAGAAACTTGAATGAAAGGACTTCTTCCAGAGGATTGTTGAGGAAGTAGATGGGGGGAGGTGGGGGTTCTAAACAGTCCTTTCAGAGAGACATAGTGAGAGTGTGAGATTTGTCAGGATTGAAAGACGTGTTCAACCTGTTGGACCAATTTGTGATTTTATCCAGATCTGCAGAGAGCGAAGAAACTGTGACTTGTTGGTCTGAGGGATGACAGATGGTAAGAAAAAGGGAGGAGTCATCAGCAAAGAGAGAAATAGGATTTTACAGAGAGTCAGAGAGATCATTGATGAAGACCAGAAAAAGAACAGGGCCCAGAACGCTACCTTGAGGAACTCCAGCCTGGACAGGAAGAGGGGATGAGAGACCTCCATTTAGGGCCACATGATGGCTGCAGCAGGAGAGGAAGTCTCCGAGCCATGAGTGGAGACCGCGTTGGATACCGTAGGAAGAGTGGTGAGTTGAGAAGGGTGCCAGACTGTGTCAAAAGCACACAATATGTCTAGGGATATGGCTCTGATTTATTGTCTGGCATTGAGGACCTCCAGCCATTGTTTGGAGAGCAAATGGCATATCCAGGGTAGAGTAACCTGTTCTAAAGCCAAATTGAATGTCGATCATCAAGCCATTGGAGAAGAGGAAGGAATTAATGTCTGAAGCGATGATGGATTCCATAACCTTGCTGATGATTGGGAGAAGGCTGATTGGCCTGCAGTTGCAAGTATCTGTTTTCGCACTTTTTTATGCAGGGCGGTAACGGCAGATGACCTTGATCAAATGAGAGTGTGAATAGGACAGAGAGAGGTTGAGCAAGAGCAGGGGAGCAGGTTTTTAAGACATGTGGGCTGATGCTGTCTGGACTGGTTGCAGAATCTGAGTCGAGGTTTGACAGCAAACTGTCCAATTTATCAGAGGAAAAGGACACAGAGTTCAGGGACAGTTGGGTGCGACTGGGTAAGGTGGGTACAGAAAGCGATGGGTTTCGGACACAAGATTTACATGCAAAACCAAGTTTAGGCATTCAGCTTTTTCATGTGCGGTATCAGAAGTGCGGCCATTTGAGGGAAGGGAGGGATGGAGGGGGAGCATTCACCAGGAACAGATTAGGCCACCAGAGCATACACCTCACCACCAGAATTTGGAGGAGGGAGAGAGATTTGAGGGTTCAGACTTGAGATTAGAAAGATGTTGTTTTCTGGCTCTCCTGAGGGTAAACACACAC
>NC_140961.1:125450017-125547517 GCF_056783735.1 Eptatretus burgeri
GTTTTTAATTAGAATTTCAACACTTGGTTTAACCATATCAATTGCCTCAATGATTGATGTCAGTGTTTTTTTTTTTAAGCGAAACAATCTTATTTTTATATATCCTTTAAATGCTTCATCAATATTTTCAATCGAGTATCCAAATATACCCTCTTCATTCTTCTTGTGTTTACGTGATTGAAAGTGTTTCTTATAACTCTTTTCAGACATCCTTAGAGCAGACATCACAATGTTTTGTTTCTCATTCAAGTGGAGATATTTGATGGAATAGATTGTGTGTGAGGGTTTTCAGGTGTTTGTTATAATATTTATATTTATGATCTCAAACGTCACAATACATTGTATTCACCATATTTATATAATACAACTTTACCTAAAATAAAATTGTCAAGATGAAAATCTCGTGGGAACCCACTTTTTTTAGTGAGTCTTTTTGAAGGAGATGGTTAAAGGTTAAAGACCTCTTTTTTCAATATTGTCGTTAGTATCTTGGAAGGAGGTTGTTTCAGGTTAAAGACCTAATGTTTTAATTTTAATTAATTTATCATGTTTGTCTTTTGTAATTCCTGTGAATAAGATGAACTGATGATTTCTTCTCCATTTAAATCATATAATTTCTAAGTCCCAGGAACTTTATTCATTACATCAACAATTTTAAAGGGTTCATAAGACCACCTCTTTGTATAACGTTTTTCAAAATGACTTTTCCATTGATATATTCTGTTGACATCACCAATCTTTAACTTTAGTTTTCTCAGAATAATCTTCTTTTTATATTCTCATTTAGTAAATATGTCTGTTGGGTTTTCTTTTGTCAAGGAATGGACTGTATTATTGTAATTATCTACAATGTCCTGAATTAAATATACCCATTTCTGATGTCCGAGCTGTGTAAATTTTTTATACACCGTCTCTCTATCAAAGTGCAATTAAAGTGCTCAATAACAACTGCCTTTCCTTCCTTAAAGGTGCTGTATAATGTAATACCATTACCTTTAAGAAAATTCAAAAATGTTTTGTTGGAGAACTGTTCCATCATCAGTCCATGACTTCCTTGGTTTCCTTTTGCTTTTATTAAATGTATATTAGAAGGCTAACATAAGAGTATTACCTCTTTCATTTTTCAAAGGAACAACCAACACACATCTATTCCTCAAATCAATAACAGTAAAGCCTACTTATATCCCTTATCATTATTGAGTTCAATTAAGTCAGCAGAAGAGATTTAATCAACCCCTTTGGAATATACCTTCCTTCTTTTAAACTTTGTGATTATTGCTTTATGCAATTAATCAGCTAAAAGTTTATTGGGTAAATATTCTTCAATCTTAATTACATCTTTACAGTTCAAAAGTTTTTCGAATTTCCAAGCACAAGTCTCAATTTCGCACTTTTAATCTTCTTCATGATAAACCCATCAACTTTTTCTCTCAATATTGGATTTTGTATCAAAGACAAATTATATAACATTTCTCTATCCGTTTTGTATTTTTCTTTCAATGTCATGCTGGTTCCACAATCAATATCATGCTTCATATGCACTTCATCAGCTCTGTTTTTAGGTTTAGATGAACGTTTAGGATTTTTAGCCTCATCTAATATTTTATCCAAGTTTGTTCCTGGACCACAGAAAGAATATCCTGGTACATGTAATTCCTCTGTTATTCCAGTTGATGTAAATTGACATCCTGATAAAAATGTTTGCATATCTCCCTCACTATTATGCTTCGAGATGAATTGACACTTTTTAGAGCCACACACTAAACATATTCCCTTTAGTTAAGCTCTATTATTTTTACTTTTAACATATGAGATAGTTTTAGTATTAGTTTTCTTTTCACAAATGAGACAATAACTCATTCATTTTTGAGAATTATTAACAGACCGTGAAAGTTATATCTATATATTTTTTTTTTTATAGCAACCATCTTATTAAAATAATCCTCATTCTACTTATCCAATTTTAAGGGTTTTTTTTGCTTCTCCCAAAACACTCATTTTAATCTTCATATCTAACTTTGAAGATTCTTCATCTAAGTTTCTCAATTTTTCTTTCACTTCTACTTCACTTAACACCTCATCAACCAGAAGGGTTACATCAACATCTATTCCTTCATTTAAGGCTGTTGCCTTTTCAAAATATTAACCATTCAACTTTTCTAACTTCAAAGTTGTTTTTATTCTTCACTCAAAACACTTGTTTTAATCATTATAACAATCTGTGAAAATTATTGGTTTAATTTCTCTAACCTTTCCCAAATTTCCTCTTCATTTAATATTTTAAAGTGTTCCTTTTCTTCCATCTCATCACTTCCCTTTCAACTCTTGAACCACTTTCACCCCATTGAAGATCATACATATATTCATCTGGATTTCTTGATATTCCTGTATCCCCCAAAAAAATATTTTTCAACAGGAAACCAACAAAATTTCTTCTGAATTTCTAATTCCCAGCTCAATTTTAATAAGGTGGTTGAAATTTCTAAATTTCTACGCAGAGAGCAGGTGCGATGTCCAACCAGGGCTTGTTTCATTTATTAATGGAACAAATGAATAGACAAACGAATGAATTGATGGGACAAATTAATGGAATGGAGGGAATGAGTGAATAAATGAATGAAATTAAGGAGGGAATAACACAAGAACTCGGGTCACAAATCGATGGAATCGAGAAAAGAATGAAACACCAAGTGGAGAGCAGACTGGGATAATTCAAGCTGAAATTGGTGACTCAGTTTGTGGAAATAGAGAAAAAGGCATCAGAATATGGGCAAAAATGGGAAGAAATGGTAAGGGAAAACAGAAGAGTGTAAAATCCATGCTGTCCAAATGGGGGAAAAGTTGAAAGGAGAAATTGAATCAACAAATAAAATAATTGATAAAGTAAATGAAGACCTGCATGGCTATCCTGCTTGTGTGGATGCCAGGATGTGTCAGCAAATAGAAGAGTGGAGTTGTGTTCAGCGCCAGGAGGGCAGTTTGGTAAAAGAGGTGGAAGTTTTTTAAAAAAAACCCAGGCTGTCTGCGAGAGTCTGCGAACAAACAGAGTCTGCGAGACGAGGTGAGTCGGTCCGTTAAGCATCTGCAGGACGAAATTAAATTGACCCATGGGACCCTCATCACGAGCCACAATTTGGCACTGGAGGCTCTGAAATTTAATACCCAGCTGGGATGGTGTTTTGGTGCTGGGCTGGATTCGGACATGGAGGAGTCGGGAAGAAGAGTCTCGGGAAAAACCATCCCTCTTGTACATTTTGATGGGTCAAGGAGTTTAGAGGCTTTCCTGATGCAATTCGAATGTGTCTCAGCTCAAAGGTTGGGGAGAGGGGAACGCATGGGGAATCTAGTGGCGACCCTGCGAGGGCCAACTGCAGACATGTAAAATGTGGTACCAGATAGAATATGGACCAGTCAGGGCATTAGCAAAGACTTGAACCATAGGTTTGGGATAGTTGCAAGATTCCGGGTCCAGCTGCTGCATCATAGACTGGTGAAATGTTGTAGGAGCTGGCCCAGGATATATATCAATTGTGAGGATTGCGTATAGGGACCTATCAGCACCGGTATGGGGTAAGCTGGCAAGAGAAAAATCTATGGCCACTCTTCCTGATCCTGAGGTCCAAATTCTAGTAGAGTTGTGGAATCCGGCCATGGTGCACCAAGTGGTGGAGTGCATAGCGAGACTGACCTTTTTAAGGAAGTCAAACTGCATATCAGAGAGGTTGCCTGTGACAGTACGACAGGTGGAGGTACGGGATCAGGAAGAGAGGTGGGAGGAATTGGGCATTACTCAAATGCGAAGGGGGATCAGCCGGTAGCTGTCAAATTTGACAAGGGGTAAATTTACAGTGGGTGAGTCACAGCAGTGTGGTCCAAGTTCGCAAGCACGGTGGTGCAAACCTCCTAGGGTTGGCCTGGGAGTAGGGGTGTGCTCCTTCTGGATTCCTGAAGGGACCATTTATGTGGAGATGTTTCAGGTGCAGGAGAAGAGGGCACATGCAACGGTACTGTTGGGACCCACCCATGCACAGACCTCTGAGCAGGCCTCACAGCCTGGAGAGGGAAGGGTCTCCCAATGGACCACATGGTCTGGAGAGGGGCCCACCACCAAGAGTGGGCCTGACAGCTGCTGCCCACTCTCCGGGAAACTACAATAAGCGAAACTTACTCAGCTGTCAAGTGTGTGGAAAAGTGCCTTTCTTTGGTGAAAATAGTTAATTGTGGAAGAATTGGCATGGGTAATTTGAGGGTTCGATGCAAAATTGAGGCGGAATTTTGTGGCTGTGGTGGAAACTGGGGCAATCCATCCATACATTGGCACCATACTCGGTATAGAGCGTTGGTGCTACCGAAGCATTCTCCTGGGCTATTGGGTGCAATCCTGGACAGGTCACCACTCCAACACATGATACTCTTAGTAACCCAACTGCAGGAGAACATCCGCAGACACAGTTGGGCACCAGATGTGGATGGCCTTTGTCTCACAAGGAGCTTGTCTACCCTTTGACAGGTTTTCTTTTTATTCCTGCTGACTGTCCATATCTATATACCCTCCTCACCAGGAAACCTGGTGGGGGAGACAGTTTAGTCACCGAAAACAACACCAAAAAACAGGTTGGTACAGGTTTACATGGTATTTGTAGCAAGTCACAGATCTAATGTGGCCTGGCCTGACCTGACGAAAAATGATCCCAAATGAGGACCGAGAAGACCCTGAACTCAAAAGTCCCAATGGACCCAAAAGACGCAAAATACCCCGTTGACTTAAAAGACCCAAAATACCCCGAGGTCACAAGAAACTCAGAAGACCCAAAAGACTCCCAGGACACAAAAGACCCATCCAACCCAAAAGACCCAGAATACCCCGAGTTCCAAAAAGTCCCAAAAGTCTATGAGGACAAAAAGCCCCAATCCAAAAATCCATGGGGACCATACTCTGTGCAGAGCATTGGTGCTGCCTAAGCAGTCTCCTGGGCTATTGGGCACAATCCGAGACAGGTCACCACTCCAACACAGGATACTCAAATGGCTCAATCATCCCAGCAAGTATGTACTCATTTGGCCAACCTCAGAAGGATGACAGGCTGAGTCCACCCAACCTGGTATTAATTCAACATCCGAGTGGGATTTGAATTCAGGCTCGTAGGATCCAAAGCCCACCACCCTAACCATTAAGCCAACACCAGGCATGCTCGGGCCAGTGACACCATTATTAATCCAAATGTGTTAGACCAAAGTGTTGGAGGCTGGGACAAAATAGATAGATTAGCAGGACAGCCTTCAACTGGCTATGTGGGCAACACCTCCATGATTGGGCCGTGGGGTTGTGGGGATGGAATTGGGCAGTCTGGAGGTCAATGTGGTGGTATGAGTGGCCGAGGTGTGCGAACAGTGTCTTATGGGGTTGATTTTCCTGGTGGAACACGGCAGTCAACTCGACCTTGGGTGAGGTCACATGTGGTTGGGTAGTGAGAGGCCGCAATGTTCGGACTGAGGGATGGCAAGGAGGTGCAGGAGATGGGGCTGAAGGTGTCACACACTGTGACCATGCCTCCCAGGTCCGAGACCATGATAATGGCAGAGTTGGCAGCAGGTGCTCACCACATTGCCAAGCTTGGGCTGGTGGAGACGTAGTCCTCACAGGGGGCCAAAGGTTTGATGGTGGTCACACCCTTGTAGTCACTCGTCAGCCTATGTTGGCATTTCGGCTGCTCAATGTATCCAATAACCTTTGCACTGTAAGGTGCAGAGCTGCCATAACTAAGTGTAGTGGATGTCACTGGAGGAGGTGGATCAACATGCTTTCCTGCACAGCTAGAAAAATAGTAAAATGTGGAGGAAATTGATTGGCCCGACGGAGTGCAGGAATTGATGACACACTCTGAAGAGGGCCTAACATCAGACAGTTACAAACATTGCACAATTTGGTTCGTAAGAACTTGAATGTTTTCTATCTCTCTCCCAAGGATGTTGGAGGAACGAGCATCGTCAAGCAGCAAATGAAAACTGGTGAGAATCAGCCTGTTCGCCACTTAGCATGGTGGCTCTCTTTCGCTAAGAAAGAGGAGGCAGAAGAACATGTGAGAAAAATGGATAACGCTGGAATTATTGAGCCCTCGGTAAGTCTTTGGGTGTAACCCATTGTGCTGGTGAAAAAGAAGGACAGCAGCACTCAGCTCTGTATGGATTATCGTCAGCTCAACCATGTGAGACTCAGACTCATATCCACTGCTAAGGATTGATGACACCCTCGATGCCATTTCAGGCTCAAAATGGTTTCTAATATTGGATTTATAGAGTGGTTATTGGCAGGTGGAGATAGACAAAGCAGCGAGAGAAAAAACAGCGTTCTTCATGGGAAAGGACCTCTAGCAGTTTGTCGTCATGCCTTTTTGAATGTGCGATGCCCCTGCCATATTTGAGTATCTGGTGGAACATGTCCTAAGTGGGTTACCTTGGCAAACTTGCCTTGTCTATTCAGATGACTTATTGGTCCACGCTCCCACATTTGAACATGCTGCCAAAAAGTTGTCAGAGGTATTTGAGAGGTGTAGGGGAGGCGGGTTGAAATGGAACCCGTACAAGTGTAAAATTTTCAGGAAGAAGGTGACTTTACCTGGATCACATGATCAACGAGAACGGTGTGGCCACTGACCTTGCCAAGGTAAAATGAGCCAAAGAGTGCGCCCCCCCCCCCAAAAAAAAACAAAAGAGAAGTTGGAGGATTTTTGGGCATCTGCTTTTACTACAGGAGATCTTTGGTAGGTTATTGCATATTACAGTTGGGCACTTTTGAGGCCCGAACAAAATTATTGCATTACCCACGAATAACTATTGCCCCTACTGTCTGCAGTTGCACTCTTCCACCCTTACCTTTATGGGAGGGGTTTGTGATCTTGGTAGATCATGCCTCCTTACAATAGCTTCTTTGGTTGAAGAACTGGAGGGACAAATTGCAAGGCAGCTTGAGAAGTTGCAGCAGTACAATTTCACTGTGCAACATCAGCCTGGCAAAGCACATGCCAATGCAGATGCTCTCTCTCAGCAACCCTGTTTGCAGTTACAGTGCAAATTCTGTGACAGGCAAGAAGCCAAGGATTCAATTGAGCATGATCAAATTGATGCATGCTTATATGCAGCGAGAGTGACCTGGCGAACCTTGCCACAACCCCTACCTGGATTGGGCGATGTGAATTGGCGCGTCAAAAGGGAGGATCCTGTTTTGGGCCCCCTTTTTCATTGGCTGGAGGAGGACAAAAGACCTTCTTGGGAAGAGATTGCTCCACACAGGTTTAAGGTAAAGGCCTATTCGGCACCAATGGTAGATGTCTGGTTTGAAGGATGGCCATTTGTACAGGAAATGGGTAACATCAACAGGCGATGTAGCATCCTGATTGATCGTGGAACCGGACAAATTGAAAGAAGTGGTAATGGAGCACGTACATGGGACTTGCACAATGGGACATTTTGGCGTGGCCAAAATTTTGGCAAAATTGTGGCAGAGGTTCTGTTGGGTGAATTCAGGCAGGGACATTCAAAATTGTTTGAAATCCTGTGACCTCTGCTGCGGTAAAAAGGGCTCCCCTCTGCTGCGATAAGAAGGGCCCCCCATATGCCCCCCATATGCAGTACAGGTGTACAACGTGGGAGCGGCAGTAGATGTGGTTGGGCCCTGCCAACCACCGGCTGAGGGAACCGGTACATCATGGTGGCAACGGACTATTTCACAAAATGGCCAGAAGCCTACCCATTGCCCAACCAGGAAGCATGGCTAGTAGCTCAAGTTCTAGTTGAAGGGTTATTTTCCTGATTTGGCATGCCCATGGAGCTGCACACTGACCAGCGCAGGAACTTTGAGTCTTCCTGCGGTCAGTGTGCGAGCTCTTTCAAATGAATAAAACCCGAATGACCACTCTTAGGCCCAATCGGATGGGATGGTGGAGAGTTTCAACATAACCCTGTTGACTCAGCTGGCTATCTTCACCTCCGAGCAAAAGCAGGATTGGGACAGGCATCTCCCATTTGTATTGATGGCCGACCAGACTGCAGAGCATGTGACCACTCAGTGCACCCCCACCTTGTTGATGCTCGGTCGGGAAATGCAAGTCCCCAGAGATTTGTGGATGGGACCATCACCAGAGGAACCAGTTGGAGCATCTGTGAAAAGTTATGTAAACAATTTGAGTAAGAGCATGGAAAAGGCTCACAAGTTTGCGAGGAAGCAAATTAGCTTGTCTTCTTCACACATTAAATTGAGGTATGATACCCAAGCACACTCACCCCGTTTCCTTCCCAAACCCCTTATTTGACTCTCCTTGCCTGGAGGAGGAAAGGTGTGTGCTCATAACTCACCTCACCCTGGAAGGGCCCTGGGGTGGTGCTCCGGCAAGTGACTGATGTGGTCTTCAAAATTCAAATGGGCCCACATACCCTTCCACAGAGAGTCCACAAGGATAGATTGAGTCCCTACCTGGGTAGGGAGGCTCCTGGGTGGATTGGAAGGGTGTGGGGAAAATTTTCAGTGGTGGATGACACTCTTGGACCTGACCAATCTGCGATGACCTGCACTTAAGGCAAGGTTCCTTGATGCTTACTGTCCCAAGTGTTCAGTTTTGCTAAGAAATTGGTACATGGGTAGCGACGATGGGAGTGGGTGAGAGTGACCCAATGGTCGGTAAATGTATCGATTTGGAAACCAAAATTGTCTTGTTGTGTTTGTGTATGTTATGTGTCAAGAATTGAGTTGTGTTTGAAGAATGAATGTGGATTATAAGATGTATGCAGGCCACAATAGTGGAGGAACACAGTAACCATTTTTTGCATTACAATGTTTGAGAATTGAAGGGCAGTGGGGGAGGGAATGATATGCTTGATTTTGTGGGTGGGGAGTAGGGTGAATATACTGATTCTGGCTCACTTTCCGCCATGTTAATGAATGGGGGATTCTCAGCGATTCATTTTTTTTTCCCTAAAAAATAAACCCCCTTTTTATCCCAAGGTATATTTATTTGTCTCCCCTTTTAACCTAGGGGCACTTTTTTTTTAATAACCAATGCAATAAGATAAAGATTTGTTCAAGTAGTAAAGTAGTAATGCGATTTGTTAAAGGTGATTCTAAAGAAATATCTGAAACATGTAAGCCTCAGGGCACTCTTTTTCAAATAACCAATGCATATTGTTTAGCTCACTCATTGAACCTATAAAGATTTGTTCATTCTCAAATTCCTTCAATAGTTTAATTTTCTTTGCACAATAATCCCCATCTAAAATATTGAAAAATAAAACATTTGAATCTTTATATTTTTTAAGATACCCCTTTTGTGCCATTACGAAATGATAAACTTCTCTTCATGCTCTTGTTTGACCACCTCATGAGCCTCAGATTATTTTTGCATAAGCCACGCCCACTTTCCATAAACCCCGCCCACTTTTGCTAAACCCCGCCCACTTTTCATGAAGTATGTTTCATAAGCCACGCCCACTTTTCCTAAGCCCCACCAACTTTTACTAAGCCCCGCGTACTCTTACATCATTTCCAGTTCATCTCTGACTCACAAAGAAATCACTAGAAAATTCGAGAATGTTATGGTTTTGAAAAATTTCCCAATGAAGGCTTGTCTGGGCTTACCCAGGCAATTTTCAAACAATTCTCAATTTTGAAAAAATTTTCTCCATTCTAACATCTGACTCACAAGGCTTGCCTGGACTTGCCCAGAGAATTTTCAAAGAATCCTCCATTTAAAAAAAAAATTCTCCATTCTAACACAACATTACAACATCTGACTGTACAAAACAACATTACAACATCTGACTCACAAGGCTTACCTGGGGTTGCCTGGGGTTGCCTAGGGAAACCATTCTTTCTGTTTTTAAGCTTCAAGCCCAGACTCCATTTTAAACATATTTTTTTGCTTTCATTGAGAATGGAGTGCTGTGCTGACTTTGGGGTTCCTTGGAGTTCTACTACTTGTATGGAACTAAACCTTCAAGTTGATGAACTGGATTCAAACCTCTGATCTATTGAGGTAAGATTTTATTTTTCTATTTTCAGAGTTTGATTTAAGCATCGACTCATTTAAAAATTAAATAACTTCATTAATACATTATTATATTCTCTCACAGGAAATTGTATCTGAAAATACTGATTTTGCCACAACTTGGGGTGAAATTGTTGGCTTGGTTGAACTCCTTATGAGTGACCAAGACCCACAGAACGAGCTTGACCTTGAGTGGGATGATTTTGGGGTTTCTTGGAGTTCTACTTCTTGTATGGAACTAAACCTTCAAGTTGATGAACTGGATTCAAACCTCTTATCCATTGAGGTAAGATTTTATTTTACTATTTACAGAGGTTGATTGAAGCATGGACTCATTTAATAATTAAATCACTTAATTAATACATTATTATTTTCTCTCACAGGAAATTGTATCTGAAATACAAAACATAGACTCCTATAGAGAAGGACTGGAACCTCACGATCTCAGGGTTTGTAACTTGAGTCTGAAGGATTAACTTGAGTTCGGGACTAAAATGACTTCGAGAAGGGCTAGAGACACGATCTCGGGATCCATATAGGGGGTTTTGAGGACGGTGAGTTCAATAGTTTCATTTTCAACACCAGCTTAGGTCATCTTCAAGGTCAAAAGGTCATATTTCAAGTTCAAATTACTGAATTTTGGTATTTTTTGCCCGTTTTTGTGTCTAACTCATAGAGGAAAACTTTTGTAAAGTCTATGACAAAACATGACATTGTGCACCTACTGCACCGACTTGCTGATTTCTATCATCGTTAACTAATGTATGTTTTGTTTGTTTCTCTTTCAGAAACTCTCCAGCTGGTGATCTCACAGGATCTTTGTGTTGTTTCCTGCTTTGGTGACAATATGCCATGTCGTTGCAGCTGCTTTGGTTGGAGAGGAAACTATGGTGAGACACCTTATGTAAAGGTCATATCCTTCCTAAAAGATCCTGAGGAGAGGGAGAGATGGATATTGGCAATGCTAAATGAGAAAGAAAGCTTGAGGTGCTTAAAGGAGATATATATTTGTGAGACACATTTCAGTTGTGATTGGGTGTCAGTTAGGGGTGGCAAACGACCCAAAGAACCCATATCAATATTTCCTGGAGTACCGAAATCAGCTTTGAAGCAGGTGACCTCAGCCCCACACCCAACATCATCTTCTATGTCAGAATCAAGAGCTAAGAAGATGCAGGCAGCAAATGAGGCTGCAGACAATATCCAAGATTTCGACCACTTCTGTATTAAAATCAGCTCCTATTTTCCTGGATTTAACGTCATAAAATAGCAGGAAAACCTTTACCTATCAAGAACTGATGCAACTGGACAAACTGTCAAGCAGTTCTTTCATTTCCAACAAGTTCACTCACCTTTTGGATTTCTATTCTTGAATACAGTTGAGAAAGATGGCATTGAGGTGCCCAAACGACTTTTTCCTTTGCAGAAGAACTGCCTGCTCTCAAAATGGTCCCAGATTAGGTCCAAAACTGACCAGGTAAACATCTATGAATGCACAAGCAAGGAAATTCTTCAGCTTGTAATAAGCCAGCTCTGTTGGATGACTGAGGCACATGAGCTTCCTCATTTCACCTTCCTTCTGTCGCAGCTGCATCTTATGTTTAAACCTCTTGATCGTAGCCGATTTGATAGTGATACTATGATTTTCGCAATGCAGCTTCACAACATATCACCCAGTGCATACAAAATGATTCGTCGATCCGGCTTAATCATTCTACCATTAACAAAAAAGGTAAAACAGATGCTAGTAGTCAGCAGGACTCCAACCTCAAAACCTTGTTCGACCAGCTTAAACCATAGCAGCATTTGGTCAATTTAATGTTTGATGAGGTAAAGCTGGTCGAGGCATTGCGATTTTCTGGAGGGCATATTGTAGGATATGCTCAAAATGCAGCAGTGGGTGGTGAACACGAAATGCTTGCTTCACATGCTATGGTTGTTGAAGTTGCCTGCCATTTTGGTGGTCCACGCTATATTCTACGCATTTTGCCCTGCAAAAAACTAACTGCCGATCAGCTGAAGGAACTCCTTATCGAAGCTGCATCAGCTGTAGTTGGTGCTGGTGGTACTGTGATTTCTTTGATATGTGACAATTGCAATACCAGCCGCAGTGTTTATTCAAAACTTGGAGGACCAGGAAGTTGCCAAGTGCTGTCAATTCAAGAGCAATCTATGTTCTTTGTGTATGACTACATGCACATCTTCAAAAATGTTCGCAACAACTAGATTACTGTTGATGGTGTTACGAATTTACGCCCGCCCAGCGTGCGAGTGACCGCGTTAACTAATAACGGCCGCTCGCCCACCGAACGGACAATTCAGTCGTGACTTTCAGGAACAACACCAGAAACCAGTCACGGGTGGGTTTTTAATCCCACCACGGCCCAGTCCATATTCTACGCGCGCAAAATAGGGTCAATCGCCGAATATCGATATACGTAAGTACCCGCGTGGGTAACCTACCAAGGGACCGTACCTCGGCGAAGGCCTGCTTGAACACGAACCGCTTAAGCGGTCCGTTCCGTTCTGGGATAACCGAGCAGGTATTATCGCCAGTCCTCGCCGGACCCGATTCTATTTAATGGTTATTTTAAAACCCACTACTTTTCTGAGAAACAACATGGCAGTTCAATAAGGAGAAAATTACATGAAGAACGGGGAACATTCACACAAGCACATTTATTTACTACACAGATGCACATATACAAACAATCATGCAGTCAATGGGGGAAGGGGACAAGACACGAGCAAGGTAAAAACACTACAACCGACTATAAGCAATTATCAATGGGGTCATTTATACAGTTTTACTTCACAAGACACGGCGCCACAACATTCGTTCAAAGAAAAGCAGGAAAGACCCCCATCAAAGGCAATGGGGTCAGACTGGACCTCTTGGGTCTTTATGGCATGGGACTTGGCAGACCGAACGAGTCCCATGAGACCGTTGCAGGTTACCTGCACCCTCGTGGTCACTGGCTTGGGCGACCCGTGATGCTCCTTCCCCACGGCAGCTAGCATTGCCACGGTTGAGCCCAGGCCCTGCTCAGTGGCCGGCGAGCTCTCTCCGGCTCTCTCCACACGAACGCGCGGTTTGCGCGACACAGCAGGTAAGGCTGCTCCTCCATCTCACGTCTCTTCCGAGATGCCCGGACCTCCGCCGACTGGCTGTTCCCAGCTCGCGTCTCTTTCCCGACGCCCAGACCTCTGCCAACTGGCTGCTCCCAGCTCCCCACTTGGATACGAGCCCCGATCTTCACCCAGCTCCGGCAGAAGCAGCCCAGGTCCTTCCACGGTGTCCAGCGGCCGAGACAACTCCAGCAACCACCGAGAGAGAGAGAGAGAACGAATGCCCGAGAGAGAGAACGAATGCTCCGTTCGTCCTTTTTATTACCCCCGCTCTGCTCCTCCGCTCTCGCCCCGCCCTCCTTCCAGAACATGCGGGAATCTTCCAGTACATGCGGGAACCTTCCCGAACGAAGCGTTTTCCCACCAAATCGGGGGCGCTCCCTCACCGCTGTGGTTGTCTTCTTCCAAACGCCAGGTGGAATTCACTGTGGGGACACCATTCGTCCAGGGGAGGGGGGGAATGGGGGCCACCTGCTTTCCCACGACGAAGGCCAGGCCTCCAGCAACCATGTGCCGAGGTGGAAACGCGGTGGTGTGGTTACGAGGGGTGTGGTTAAGGTGATCAGGATGGCGTGGTTTGTTGAGAGGCGCGTGTGGTTGTGGTGGTGGAAGGACGGTGGGTCTGAAGCGGTTGTTTGAGAGCGATGTTGGTGGCGGTGGTCCAAAATAACGATAGTGAAAGAAAAACGGCTATCTCAAAGATCACAGTCCTGTGACATGAATAATTCCCATTAAACAATGGTGGGCAAATCCAACTGAACATAGACTTACCGGAATAACTGAACTATAAGGACCTTTATGGTATTCTGCAAATTTCCACTGCCGTAACAATGGCAAGACAATCTCATTTGTCGTAGATGGTAATGAGTACAAAGCTTACTGGAGTGATATTCAGAAGGTTTATGAGATCGACCGGGCTACTCCTATTCGCTTAACCAAGCTGACGCACACCGCTGTTTTCCCCGAGCCCCTTCAATGCCAGAGCGTACCATTGGTATGCCAAGTGTTCAATGACAAGACTGTCGCTGCTTTAGAGACCTTCAAGGATTCACTGGGCATCAGTGAAGGCACAATCATCCTCACCCAGATAATGAGTGAGTGGTTCAAGATGATGAATGTGAAAGACCGTTTCTCAGCTATCCATCTGCGCGACGAATCCAGACAGCCTTGGATGGCAGACTGTACAAGTTTCACTCGGCTGGAACAGGCCTGCCAAATTATATCTACATGCGCATGGCAAGGAGGTGGTGGTCGTAAGCTGAACCTAACTCAGCAAACTGCTGAAGCCTTCACTGTGCCCACACATAATAATGTGGATGCTGCCAAATTGCTTCTGGCAGAAAAAGACTTTGACTACGTTCTTCCTGCTATATTTGCAGATGAAGCCTTGCAAAAGTTTTTCGGCCAAGCCAGGCAAAGAAGCGGTGGAAACTTCTACATTGACATAGTTGACATTATGGCTGCAGCTAAAATTGTAAATTTGCAAACACTCATTAATCATGACATTATGCCCGAATCTAGTTCTCATGTGATTGATTGCAACAAGAACTGGACAACTTCTATAAATCCAGATGAGCGAAGTGAACTCATTGACGAGATTACTCCTCAAGACACTCAGGATCTCTTGGGGTCTGACGATGCCCTGAAGCATAAAGTAGTTTATTTGGCCGAACACCTTGTTCATAAATATGGCGATAGCACTAGTATGGAGGAGATCATTGATGATGAAGATGGTAACGATGTGTCATCTGAGTTTCTAGATAATTTGAATAGAGGTGGATTGAGTGTGCCGACTATGTCAACCGTATTCTTTGTACATAATGCCAATAATTTTTATGAGAAGACTAAAATGCGTTGCCGATTTCATTTTGCTGAGCTGTTATCCTCTGTAGATGCACGTTCAGCTCGTAGTAATGCTGCATGTACTACTTTAGCTAACATTCTCTTGAAAGCTCATGTCCTCAATGTAAGTGACAAAGAAAAAGCTTTAGGATGCCTCAGGAGACAAGAAAAGCTCTCCAACGAGTGATAGACATAGACATAGTTGTAATAGGCATAGTGTTGTGACATGCATATAATGTTTATGTAATATGACATATGACAATAAATATCAAAGTTTGACAGCTCTACACACTTGCATCTTATTACAATCAGCCATCTCTCACCGTTTATGAGTTAGACACAAAAATGGGCAAAAAATACCAAAATTCAGTAATTTGACCTTGAAATATGACCTTTTGACCTTGAAGATGACCTCAGGTGGTGTTGAAAATGAAACTATTGAACTCGCCATCCTCAAAAACCCCGATATGGATCCCGAGATGGTATCTCGAGCCGTTCTGGAAGTCATTTTAGCCCCAGACTCATGTTAATCCTTCAGACTCAAGTTATAAAACCCCGAGCATGGGAGGTTCCAGTCCTTTTCTATAGGAGTCTATGATACAAAATGAAAATACTGCTTTTGCCACAACTTGGGAGGAAATTGTTGGTTTGGTTGAAGACCTTATGAGCGACCAAGACCCACAGAACGAGCTCGACCTTGATGGCCCAACCAAAGAGTTATACCTTGGAGACCAGCAAAATCCTGAAAAAGAGCTTTACAGCAATAGTACTCATTGTGAGTTATCAAGACAATTCCCACTGAACAAGTTATACCTTGATGAGCCAGAATACAAGTTTTACCTTGGAGACTCACAAATTTAAAAAAATCAGAAAATGAGTTCTGCCTTGATGGTTTAAATAACTACCTTGGAGACTCAGGAAAAGGGTTCTGCCAATATGGTTCTAAATATGAAACCTACCTTGGAGACTCAAAAATTTCAGACATTTTGAAAAATGGAGAATTCCTTGATGATCCACAGTTATACCATGTGAGATCTATCACTGAAACCCATAAAAATTGGAAAAATGGAGTTTTCCTTGATGATCCACAGTTATACTATGTGAGATCAATCACTGAACAACATAAAAATTGGAAAAATGGAGTTTTCCTTGATGATCCACAGTTATACTATGTGAGATCTATCACTGAAACCCATAAAAATTGGAAAAATGGATTTTTTCTTGATGATCCACAGTTATACTATGTGAGATCTATCAGTGAAACCCATAAAAATTGGAAAAATGGAGTTTTCCTTGATGATCCACAGTTATAATATGTGAGATCTATCACCGAAACCCACAATATTTCCGGAAATTGTGGTTCTACCTTGGAGTCTTGGATAGATAGTTATATTTTTGGAGACTTTAAATGTGGGTTCTGGCTTGATAACTCACAATGTGATACATATCTTGGAAACTCAACAGGAATGTGGTTATACCTTGGAGACTTGCAAAGTTGGGTTTATTTTGGAGATTTGAAATGTGGTTTCTACCACTCTTTGGGATCTAAACCTATCGATGTAGTTCTTTGTTGGATGGTGCTGGATGAGAGCAATATCAAGAAAGTTCTGGGAAGAAAGTGCAGGAAGGTTCTTACTCTACCTTTCTACTTCATTAAACCTGAAAGTCTGAAAAGACAGAATTGGAAGAACAGAAAAAAAAAAAAACATAAAAATATAAATTGTTGAAATACGTTTTGAAAAAAAAATGACTGTGTTGGGTAAGGGATGGGGTTGAGATTTTGAATGTGACGGTTGGGTGGGGGTTGAGATTTTGAATGTGACGGTTGGGGGTGGGGGTTGTGATTTTGAATGTGATGGTTGGGGTGAGGGTTGGGATTTTGATTGTGAAGGTTGGGGTGGGGGGGTTGAGATTTTGAATGAGGGTTGGGTTTGAGATTTTGAATGTGAGGGTTGGGGTGGGGGTTGAGATTTTGAATGTGAGGGTTGGGGTTGAGATTTTGAATGAGGGTTGGGGTTGAGATTTTGAATGAGGGTTGGGGTTGAGATTTTGAATGTGAGGTTTGGGGTTGAGATTTTGAATGTGAGGGTTGGGGGAGAGGGGATACACACACACACACACACACACACACACACACACACACACACACACACACACACACACACACACACACACACACACACACACACACACACACATCAACAACAAAGAAAAGTTAAGCCTTGACTATTCAGTTGAGGATTCTGTGTTTTGGGTTCACAGATCTAAGAATGCCCCCCTTGACACACATAATATACGGCAGATGCAACCTGTTATACACCTCGGACTTGGCCCTCGAGTGTCCACAACGGTGTATAGTAGGAGGGAGGGAAGCGCCAACGCATTGCTCCCATGGGTATTATCTGTTTCGTTTTGTCTTTTGTAATTCCTGTGAATAAAATGAACCTAAAATCTCTTCCCCTTCTAAATCATATATCTTATAAGTCCAAGGAACTGTATAAATTACATCAACAATTTTAAAAAGTTAGTTCGTCCATCGTTTAGTATAACCCTTTTCAAAATGAGATTTCCATCGATATTTTTTTACAATATCACCAACTTTGAAACGAGGGTTTCTGACATTAACCTCTTTTTCATATTCTAATTTTGTAAATGTTTCTGATGGTTTCATATTCCTTGACGTGTGAATCGTGTCATTATACCTATCTACAATATCCTGAATAAAAGATGACCATTGTTGTGAACCGAGTTGTGTGAATTTTTAATATAGTCTCTATTTTAAGGTGCGATTAAAGCGTTCAATAACAACATTTTTTCCTTCATTAAAGGTACTGTCTCATGTAATGCTGTTATTTTTTTAGAAAATTCATAAATGTCTTGTTGTAAAACTCTCCACCCTCATCAGTCCACAATCTTTTAGGTTTTCTCTTACTTTTATTAACTATCTGTTGAAAGGCTAACATAAGAGTATTATCTGTTTTCTTTTTTAAAGGGACAACCCATGCGTATCTACTCCTCAAATCAATAACGGTTAAAGCATACTTGTACCCCTTATCATTATTGAGTTCAATCAAATCAGCTGACAAGATATATTCAACTTCCTTGGAATAAACCTTCCTTCTATGAAACTTTGTGAATATTGGTTTATGTAATTCATCAGCTAATTGCTCTTCAATCTTAACGACATCATTAGAACCTATAAGTTTTTTTTGAATTTCCAAGTCCAAGTTTCAATTTTGCACTGATCATCTTCTTCACGAAGAACCTATCAACTTTTTCTCTCAAGGTTGGATTTTGCATCAGAGACAAATTATACAACATTTCTCTATCGGCTTCATGCTTTTCTTCCAAAGTTGTGGTATTCCCATAATCAATATTGTGTCTCATGCACACTTCATCAACTCTATTGATGGGCTGACTCCATGGTTTAGGATTGTCTGCCTCATCTAATCTTTTATCCAAGTTTGTGCCTGGACCACAGAAAGAATACCCTGGTACATATAATTCCCCTGGTATTCCAGGAGTTGAAAATTTACTTCCTGATAAAAACTTTTTTATATCTCCTCCGAGTTTGTGTTTGGAGATAAATTGATTTTTTTTTGAACCACACACCAAACATATACCTTTTTGTATAACCCTGTTATTTTTACTTTTAAAATATGAAATATTTTTCGTCTTAGTTTTCTTTTTACTTTTCAGACAATAACTCATTTATTTATGAGAAACATTCCTACAGAGTGCGAAAACTTTTGTAGTTTCCAACAGGCACATTTGAATCTTAATTTTCAAAACATAAAGAATCCTTAGGAATGCCTTCACTGTCTCCTCCATTTATTTAAGAAAAAAATGAAAAACTTGAAAGTCAATATCTTGTCCTTGAAAACGATGTCAATAGTCTTGTCGAAAATATTGCTCATAGACTTGTCAATTCTTTGTTTTCCTCCATTGAGATTTATTTATTTTCTGTAATACCTCCAATCTTTTTTTAATCTCACTGGTTTCCATATTTTCATATGTATTTTTCTTGCTCTTTCCTCCCTCTCCTCCCTCTCCTCCTTCTCTCTCTTCTCTCTTTCCTCCATCTCTCTCTTCTCTCTTTCCTCTTTCTCCTCTTCTCTCTCTCCTCCTTCTCTCTCTTCTCCCTCTCCTCCTTCTCCCTCTCCTCCTTCTCTCTCTTCTCCTTTTCCTCCTCTTCTCTCTCTTCAACCCCTTCCTCATCCCAAACTTTCCTTCAATCGTTTACACCCCATAGAATATCACACATATATTCATCAGGATTTCTTGTTATTCCTGAATCCAAAATATTTTTTTTTACAACAGGAAACCAAAAAAATTTATTTTGAATTTCTAAAAGAGCCTTACGTTTTCTTAACTTTATAATTTTTTCATTATTTAACATTCTAATTAAATCCAAAGTTGTTGGTTTATCAACATCAGCATAATGCCAATCTTTTATTGAAAATACCTGATTCTTATGTTGTAGAGCATATTTATTAAAATACCGAATACCCTATTCTTGAAGGTATGCTTGGACACAGAAATTATAATTTTCTTGAAGTCTTCTTGCTGTCATTTATGTATTAGAAATATATGTCAGAATAATATTATGACACGAAACACCTCCCCATCTTCCCAGAGTTAAATCATTTTGTATTTTCTTACTTATTATATATAATCCTGTTTTCTTCTGTTTTCATGATATAAACTAGTGCAAAAGCATTATTATATTTACCCTTATTAAATTCTTTTATTTGTTGTTTACTAATCATGGCTCTACAAAACTCATTCTCTATACCAAGTGGATAATATTCTTCCTCACGAGACTGATTTAATTGTTTCAGGTCTTTAGGTCAATTTTAAATGACAAATTATACCCTAAATCATTCATATCATACCCCCATTGTTCTATTCTCATACAAACGAGATGCCCTTCTTGATAAAAATTTATTTTAATTCGAACTGTGAATTCTGTATGACCTGGAGATAAAATCAACACTTCTGTATCTTTGGAATACATGGCCGTTTTATTTAAGGATATATATGTTGTGATAAATCACTTAATCTTACCAAGTCATTCGTGTCAGTCGGACTTGGATAATTTTTTAATTTCTAAGCATTTTTCATATTAATATTTTTGGATATACTATATTTCTGTCGTTCAGCCTGTGCCTTTGTTTAATAATTTGATAAATCAATATTCATTTGTTGGGATACACCAAAGATAGAACCATCTTTACCAACATGTCATTTATATTAGATTAAAAATAATGTCATAAAAAACTTTATTTTTGTTGAGTTGAAATAACACATATAAACAAAATTGACCACAACACTTGGAATTTAATTATTGGACTTGAAATGTTTGATAAACACCATTCTCTAAGAATTTTATGACTTCAACAGGTGGTGGAAGACCAAAACTATCAAAATAATATTAAGCTTGACTATTAAAAATACAAACCCCATGAGAACCATTCCAATTATTATCTTCTAAGTTCATAATAATATTCATTGTATGTTTAGGCATGTTTGTGAATTCATCTCTCATACAACTAACCACATAATGAATTTTTAATTTCTTTCAATATTTGACAAGTTGTAAATTTGATGGTTTATTCTTTGCAAATTCTTTAAACCACTCATCAATGCTCATTTATTTATTAGAAAGATATAACCTATTACCCCTTTTAGTTACTTTAACACCTGCTTGTGTGTTAGAAGAAAGCATATCTCCAACTTGCAATCTCGCTTTATCAGGCAGACCTTCAAGTTTTTCAGCAAAATCTACAATTACACCACTTCCACTAATTTGTTTCTCCAACTCTTTGTAATGTCTTTCCAATTATTTTTGAGCCCGGAGTTGAGCCTTCCTTTCGTTGGCAGTTTTCACCGCCGATGAAATACCACCCGTCAGTGCTCCAACTGCAATTAAACCAGCAAATAAAGGAAGTAGAAATGGGAGAAATCCTCCACTCATCTCTCTTATTGAATATTTTTTTCAACATTGGTTTTGTCATTTTAATATTAAGTGAGCCAGTATCGTTCAAGATTTTAACCTGTTCTCTTGTGAGAAAAACATCAATTCTTACTGCTCCTTTTCTCTGAATTGTATTAACATTAATCGTGCAAGGCTTTTGATTTTGAACACAAGATGATAGTTTCTGAAGATTGATTTGATGAACATATACCCCAGTTGGGACTTTGCCACTCATTTATTTAACAAAAAGTTATGTGAGACTAACACATAACACAGAACTAAAATATCATAACACAATTATCTGTATTAATCTGCAATTCTGTTTCTTCCAAAAGCAAACAGTATGTATCAACTTCTACACTCTCTCCTCTTTCAAGGTATAGGGAAGTATCCACTCGATTCGACTTTATAGTTTCCCTTTGAGCACTCAGGTCAAACGCATAGATTGTATACAAACTTTTAAATGCTGTCATATCCAAAATAGGTTCTTTATTTCCATTAGTTTCACACACCTTTTGGTAAGACTTGAATGCTTCAGCATAATCATTTTTTTCCCAATTAATTTCCAATCTATCTCGTGGAGAAAATGTTCCATCTGGAGAAACAACGAAGTTGTTTCACGTTAGCATTATCACTCAATGCATTTTTCTTTTCAGAAGCAGTATCGCCATCTGGTTTTTAAAAAAATGATCCACAGATATCGTGGCTTTCCTTCCAGTACACCCAAATTCCACGTGTAAGTGGTTTGGTTTAGTTTAACGTGTTGACATCTTATTTTGAGGTATGATACACCGAGTGGTTTCTTTGAGTTAAGTCTTCTGTTCAACATCTCTTCTGTTTTAAGATTCGGAGTATATTCAGGAATATACCAACTCATTTCGTCAATTACAAATTTATTCTGATCACTGAAAGCACTACCAACACCAAAAAGTAATCTATTTTCATTATCATTCCTTTGTCGTTGAAATCGAATTTTAAGACCATACAGAACTTTATCATGATCACAAAATCCAAATATACCTTTAAAAGGAACAGCCACAGTAAAACTATTGACTGCTTTTGTATCATCGGTAAACGTTTCTTTCCTTTGAGTATATCCATGGTCTGTTGTTGTTCCCGTTGACATATCAGGAATAAAACCTTCGACAGCCCCCTTTCCCATTCTACCACTGAATGTATATTGTGTAAATTTCATCATTTCAGACACAGCAGAGACATAATCAACCGCTTCAACTTCTTGTGTTCCAATGTACAAACGAACACTATCAAACATTTTCCAGAAGAAATCATTTACGAGTGTAGCGTTCGTGTTATTCCCAGCCTCAGTGAATGTAAATTTACACAAGAAACTTTCGGATAGATTCAAATAAGTTTGTTGATTATTTATTTCAAAACTTTTTGTACCATTTGCATCCCAGTCTGTTCCAGTTATTGCATTTACCTTGAAGTAATCTTCTTTCTAAGTGGAGTTTGAGATGATCATAGTATCATCCAAATCATAAATACTATCAATTGCTTCCATACTTGTATTTATTTAGGAAAAAAGATGTTAAAACTTTTGAAACCCTGACCCAAGTATTTGAATTATTTTCTGTCGTTCTTGGGGAGACAACTGAGTTTTGCCTTTCTTAATTTCTTTTATTGCTTGTAATTTATGAGATTCCTTTTGGGCATCTTTTATGCTCTTTAGAGCACCTGCTACATTTCCCACTGCAGAATCAATTGAACCAATTCGATCTTTATGTTTAAGAATAGTTGAACTGATACCCATAAGAGTATCAATTATCCCATCTCTAAATTGATGTCCGACACCCCTTTATCTCTTAGGTTTATAGTATCCTCTACCAAGATACATACCTTCACCCTTGTAGTATGGGGAAAGGAACATCCCATCCCCTGTAATTATTTTATATTTTCTCAACTCTAGTTTCCTCACAATAACCGTCATATTTATTTACTGGAAAACTTCACGTCGGTGAATTCTGATGGATATAACTTCTCCATTAAAATAAATCATACGATTATCTTGTTCGGTTATCCTAAAATTTAATCTGTGTATGGTTTTTCCTGACACAGGGAGATAAACCAAATTTTTGGGTTCCATATTGAATTTATAACCAATTGGGGTTGAGTATGTGCTGAATGAAAATCTTGCATTTGTTTTTTATTCCATCATTATTGGCACCATCAATCAAATCACAGTGAATTAATACCGAATTTATTCCTGAGGATATTTGAATGAGAGTATCACTGTAAAATGTCCCATTAGTTTCAATCTTTTTTGAGGAGAAACCCAATAACTCTCGAAATGAATAATTATCATTGTAAAATCAACCTTGTAGTTATTTTTAAGTTTAATCGTTGATTTTGAAGAATGTTTTTGAATATCTATAACAATGTTTTTTGGTTCATCACCCTGTTCTTTCATAAGACGAGCAATTTTGGAAGATATTTGAGAAATCTCATATGCTCCGCGTGAGACTGTTATCCTTTTGTATGCAGTTCCGGGATTATAACTAAACTTGTCATTTTTCTCTGCTATATTAAATAAGGTATTATAAGTTTCTATGGACAATAAAGATGCCTCATATTCTTTTGTTGTGTCAAGTTGTCGTTGGGATGGGAATGAAGATGTGTGGTCGCTTGTTGTGAAATTAAAACCAAGGATTGTGCTTCTCATCTTATTTAATGATATAAAATGTCTTTATATTGATATTTATTAATTATTTTCATGTTCATCAACTGGTCCAAAATGGCTGATGCTTCTTTAAAGCAATTGTTATTTCCAGCCTTCTCACTATCTAACAACAATAACAGTCTATTAACTAATTGTGATGGGTCATTTGGAAGAAAACTAACACCTGAACCAAGGATACTTAAAGGCTGAATAATGTATTTCTCCTTCTCATTCTTCCTACCTTTACCAGAAAGACGAACCCTATAATTAACAGAGTTCAGCAGATCAATATATACTCTATCATCATTATTTTTCATATCCAATGGTTTATCAAAATACTTTGATTCACCCCTCACAGTTGAAGATTGTCTTCCATCTTTTGTGAGAAGAAACTTTAATCTGGGGGTTAATTTAACAGGGGGTTGAGCAGAACTCAAGAACCTTAATTCATCATTAAATATCAATACCTTTTCTTGAACAAGATGAAATATTGCTGGTTGTTCTGTTGGAATGAGTCCTGCTTTGGTTTTGGATTCTGCTGAATATTCATTGTTTTGAAGAGCATTCACAACATAATCAGGGGGTTGATTTTTCTCTTCCATTTGTTGAAATAATCCCTCATCATCATATTTTAATTCTCCTTTCTGCTATAATTCTTCCTTCCTCATTTGACTGAAATCTTTTATCATTTGAAGTTTTTTTTTAGGAGTATATTCTATTGTGGGAACTGTGGAAACATCTACAATTTTTTCTTTGGAAATTTTTTAAAGTGGTTAAAAAAATTTATCTTGTTTTCTTTCAAATGCTTCTTCACCCATTAGTTTCTGTCTGCATTTCTTCTTTTTGTCTTCCTGTTGTTTTACAACTTTTGAAACCAACTCTTTATGTTCCTTAAATCTTCTTGCTCTTTTTTTCGCATCCATTTATTTATTGGAAAATATCATTTAATATCTCATCTTGTTTCACAACAATATATTTATATTTTTCAGTCATGTGCTTCATGTAATCCCCAAATTCCTTTTGACTCCATAATGTAGAACAATTATCTCTCCAAAAATTATTTTATGTATTAAATTTAACTTGAAAAATATCAAATATAAGCATTGTTTCTGATGGAATGATGAGGAAATTGAAAGTACGATTGACTAAGATGAACACAATTACAAGAAGAATGTCTCCCTCTTGTGTAGTAGCTGTCCATTACTGTTTTGTTTCTCTCATTAACACAATCATCAAAGATAACGAGGTTCTTTTTTGATTTATCCAAATCTTGGGGAGACGGTATATCATCTGTATTATCACTAAGAATACAAGTTATCGGTTTTGATTTCTTTCTACGTCTCTGTGTATCACAAAATAGTTGTATTATATCTTCAATGCTATAATCATTTAGGTTTTTGAAGTTTAAATAAACCAATTATATCTTCTTTTTAAAGACCAGCATCAAAACCTTGTGAGAGGAGTTGATACTCAGGTTGAAAACTCGACTTTGTGAAAATTATTAAATTATCATAATCTAAAAAGTTGGGAGTCAGGAGCATCTTCAAAAGTAAGCAGGTTTTTCCTCATCCCCTTGAATCAACTATGAGACACCTTAATGAATTTGGAAGATTTTTATGATTGTTAAATTTTATCTCATTTTCCCAAATGGGAAAAAAGCATTTTCCTAAAAAAGCATTCATTTATATATTTGGAAAACAGATTATTTCATTTATTATTGGCTTTTTTAGAAACTCGATATTTTCTCCTAAGTTTGGGTTTAATTTCAAGATAATCCATTATATTATTTATTAAATATCTTGTGTTGCTATTTCCCTGAAAATGACAATCGTGTATAATATATAACAACAATCCTTTGAACATTTCTCTAGTATGTACAGTTTCTTCCCTTGTAAGGAAAGGTATGTTATCACCCTCATACTTTACATTCATTTCTCTAATCAATCTTGAAAAGCAATTCATTTTTGGTGTAAATATAAAAGAATTATTTCCCTTTTTATATTTTTTATTGTAATTAATTAGAAGATATTCACAGAATATGCATTGTTTGTAGGCTTTTGACTCTGTGTTTAATCCCACTCGATCACACGCAGGACAATTCTCAAATTTGTCAAATGGAGAATCAGGGAAGGCTAGCATATTTATAAAGTAAAACTTTACTTAAACTCAAGTTCATCTTCAGAATCATCTATAAAAATATCACAATCACTCTCATAATCTGCAAAATCTTCAGTTGAATATTGTCTCATATTTAATTCATAGAAACAAATTACCATTGATATCTATATACTTTTTTCATTACCAGATTCAACTACAACATTTTTTATATTAAAGATAATTTTAAAATGATCCTGAACGACTATTGAATGAAATGTCATTTCACCTGATATATTAACATCCTTAATTTCATCAGGATTTACATCTTTCGGGTTTTTGAAAAAAAAATACAAATTTCTCCTTGCATATTGCAGATGGTCTTATCTTTTCTTTCTAAGCTTCATCCATAAGGTTTTCTTTTTTTTGATAGTTTTTCTTGTTTCATTGCTTTTTCTCGTTTTGAATATATTACCAGAAGGAGAGGAGAAACTTTTGTTATAGATATGTTAATTGATCTTCTTCCAGGTATAGTAAAAGCCCTTCCACTGAAGGAAATCGAAGAACTCATCTTATCCACCATAATTGTTTTTATCCAATAGTTGTTATATTTATCTTTGTTCAATTTTACATCCTTGACATATTTCTCAGTATATTTTACAAATGAAGAGATTGATTGAAACTTGTCTTTTGTGTCTTGAAACATTGTATTTATTAAGTGAAAAAAGTTGGAGGATAAAATGGTTTTAAGCATAGATTCACCTATAAATTAAACAAAATTTTGATCAAGAAAGTTTTACTTTAAGCAAAGTTTTATTATATAAATATGGTGAATTCACCGCACTGCGATGTTTGTAATCACGACTATAAACATTATAAAAAACACCTTTGAACCAACAAACACATTTAATCTATTTCATCAAATATCTCCACTTGAGTTGGAAAGAAAACATTGTGATATCTGCTGAAAGGATGTTTTGAAGATTAGTTTTCAGAATTACTTTTAATCACAAAAACACAAGAAAAATTCGTTTAAAGTAAAGGTAGACTATTATATTGAAAACACTGATGGGGCATTTAAAGGGCATATAAAAATAAGGATTTTTCAATTTGGAGAACCCGGTCCATCATCGATAGCTGAATCAATTGAAATACTGAAACCTGATGTTGAAAAGGTTATAAAAAAGACATTAAAGGAAATGAAAACTTTCAAGTTTAATGTGGGAGTGAAAATGAATATAAAAAGACAAGATGAAAAACAAACTCCTAATATGAGAACAGATTCTCTTTTTATCACATCATTTCAAGATTTTTTGAATAGTGGGGTTTATGAAGAACTATGAAGATAAGAGGAGGATGTTGAAAATACAGTGGTTGGAAGTGGATTTAATATTTAAAAAATCATCTTTTTAAGATATACACATTCTAAAATCAAACCCTCTTAAAGCTTCTTCTTATATTGAATTACCAAAAGAAATATAACGAAAGAAGGCAGTTGTTAATAATAAGAACAATGATAATAAATGTTTTCTCTGGTCTGTTCTTGCTCACTTGCATCCACCAAATTGAAATTCAGAAAGAGTAAAACAATATATGAAATATGAGAATACCTTGGACATGAAAGATTTTAAATTCCCAATGCCACTAACAGATATTGCTAAATTTGAGAAAAAGAATAATCTTTCTTTTAATGTACATGGATCAACGGATACAAAGTTCAAATATTAAAAATTTCAAACAACTATAAAAATGAAGAAACACACATTGATCTTTTATATTTAATGTTGGAAAGAATTCACATTATACATACACCAATAATTTATCAAGAGTAATCTCTTCTCAGGAATTCAGAACAGCAAACAAAATATATCCTTGAAAGTGATGTCTTTATTCATTTCATACAAAAGAACGATTAGAACAACATTCAAAATATTGTAGTAATCATAACTCAGCTGTAATTAAAATGCCTCAACCTGGTGAAAAGATCTTTTGAAGATTATAATAAATCTATCATGCACCCATTTGTGATATATGCTGATATTGAATGTATCCTTAAAAAGATAAATACCGCTTCTCTGAATCCGAAATAATCATTTTCAAATAAATATCAAAAACATATTCCTTGTGGTTTCTATTATTATTTCAAATCATCTGTTGGAGAAAAGTATATTAAACTTGAACATTATAATGTAAAAAAAGTTTCACAAGAGTTTGTAAAACGATTAGGAAAGGATTGTATCAGACTAACTAAATTCTTGAAAGAAACAAATGAACGGATGAAATTAACCAAAGAAGAAAAATTAGAATTTAGAAAGAACAATATGTCATATTTGTGAGGAGGAAATTGAGGAGTCTAAAGTTAGGGAACATTGTCATCTTACTGGTAAATATCGAGGTCCCGCTCATTCCTGTTGAAATCTTCATTAAAAATTTCCTTCTTTTATTCCAGCTTTCTTCACAACAGCGACAACTATGATGCACATCTATTTTATAAATGAACTTTCAAAAACACCAGGGAATATTTCTGCCATAACAAACACAAGTCAAAAGTATATTTCATTTACAAAAATAATATTCACAAAACCTTTCACTCGTATTAGGTTTCTAGATTCTTACAAGTTTATGGGAACACCACTGGCCCACCGAGCATCAAATCTAAGCTCCACGGGGTCTTTTCCAAATCTTAATTCATTCTTTCCAAAAGAGGAAATTCTAACTAAAGAGGAGATTCAGATTAAAGAGAGAATTAAAAGTAAAGAGGAAATTCTAATTCATGAGGAAATTAATGAAGAAATTCGTGCTGAAGATGAAATTCTAATTATATAGAAAATTCAAACAATGAATGAAATTCCAACTAAAGAGGAAAAATGATTAAAGATGAAATTCTGATTAAAGAGGGAATTCTAACTCGAGAGGATATTCCAGCAAGGAATGAAATTCAAAGTAAAGCGAAAATTCTTCCAAGTAAGGGAATTTTTCCTGATGATTATATGGATTCATTTATGAGGTTTAAAGAAACACAACTTCCTCCAAAAGAAAGTTTCCATAATAACCTTTATGAAGAAGAGATAAGTGAAACGGAATATAAACACACACAAGAAATTTGGAAAATATTTAAGATAAAGAACCTTGGAGAATATCAGGATTTGTATCTAAAACAGATGTTTTACTGTTGGCTGATGTGGTTGAAGCTTTTAGATCACTCTGTCATAATAAAAATTGTGATGGATTAGAACCTGCCCACTATTTCACAGCTCCTGGTTTAGCTTGGAGTGCAATGTTGAAAATGACAAAACAAGATATAGATTTTATGAGTGGTGTAGATATGCTTTTGGTGATTGAGAAATCTAAGAGAGGTGGAACATCACAAGTATGTTCAAAAAGATATGCTAAAGCAAATAATTAATATCTTCCAAATTATGATATTGAAAAAGATAGTAATTATTTGATGTATTTTGATGGTAATAATTTGTATGGATGGGCAATGTCTCAAACTCTGTCTTATGTTAAATTAGAGTGGGTGGAAGAAAAGGATTATGAAAAGGCTTTGATGAATATTGTTATTTTTTCGCAAGAGGAATTTAATGAGGAAGAAGGTTATTATTTTGAAGTTGATTTGAGGTATCCGAGTGATCTTCATAATAAGCATAAAGACCTTCCTTTTGCATGTGAGAAAGAAACCCCAAAGAAAGAATGGGTAAGTGATTATCATAAAAGTTTTAATACTAAAGGCAAATCAACAGAAATGTTATTAACAACATTCTATGATAAAGAGGGATATGTTTTGCATCAGCGAAGCTTGAAACAGTTTTTGAGAGAAGGATTGAGAGTCGCTAAAATTCATAGAGTTTTAAAATTTAAACAAAGTCTTTGGATGAAAAAGTATATTAAATTCAATACAGATATGAGAACAAATACAAAAGTAAAATTTGAAGGGGAATTCTTTAAATTGATGAATAATGCTTCACAATTAAACTATTGAAGGAAAGACTATGGAGAATGTTCGAAACAGGCAAAACATTAGATTTTCAACATCTTGGAAAGAAGCTTCTAGATTGATAAATAAACCAAGTTTTAAGAGAGAAGAGGTTTTTTCAGAGAACTTTTCTGCTATTCATATGGAAAAGGAAAGTATTGCAATGGATAAACCAATTTATATTGGAACAGCAGTTCTTGATTTATCAAAGATATTGATGTATGATTATTTGTATAATGGCTTAAAGAAATAGTATGGTGAAAATGTTTCATCGTTGTATATGGACACTTATAGTTTTATCCTAGATATAAAAACTGATGATGTTTATAAAGATATGAATAGAAATATTGGAGGATATGATACAAGTAATTTCAGCAAGAAGAGTGAGTTATTTTCCAAAAATAATGAAAAGGTTATTGGTAAGTTTAAGGATGAGTTGGGTGGAAAAGTAATGAGTGAGTTTATTGGATTGAGAGCAAAGGCACATGCTTATAAGTATGGTGATCAGATTGATAAGAGGTTAAAGGGAATAAAGAAATATGTAATAAAGAAATCAATAACTTTTAGAAATTATCATAATTGTTTGATGAATAAGAAAGAAGAATATAGGAAAATCAATACAATAAGAAGTTATAAACATAAGATGTATAGTGAAGAAGTAAATAAAAAGGCATTAGGAGCCTTTGATGATAAGAGATTTATTTTAAATAATGGAATAGATTGTGTTCCATATGGATATTGTATGATAGAGTGTATGGAATAGATTGTGTTTTAACGATGGGAAGATGGGTTTTGGTTTTTAAGGGCTTCCGCCGTGTTTTTTCACAATATATAAATGGTCAAACCAAGTATTAATCAAACTAAAGAGTGGAGAAAATCTCAGTCTTGGTATATAAATGGAAAACATAATGAATGTGAAAAATATCAAATAAGTCTTATTGAAAAAATAAGTAAAACAAAGGAAAATAAAACAAATAAGTGAATCAATTTAAAAACTCGTAAGTTCGAGGATGTAAAGAAAAAAAAATATCCTTGAATGGACTGAAAACTTTGATGGTTATCAATTGAACAATGGAAAAACAATTTACTATAATATCAAAATGATATGTGGCTCAGGAGGTGGTCAAACAATTGAATTAAGAGAAGTTTATCATTTCATAATGGCACAAAAGGGGTATCTTAAAAAATATAAAGATTCAAATGTTTTATTTTTAAATATTTTAGATGGGGATTATTGTGCAAAGAAAATTAAACTATTGAAGGAATTTGAGAATGAACAAATCTTTATAGGTTCAATGAGTGAGCTAAACAATATGCATTGGATATTTGAAAAAGAGTGCCCCAAGGCTAACATGTTTCAGATATTTCTTTAGAATCCCCTTTAGCAAATCACATTCCTACTTTACTACTTCAACAAATCTTTATCTTATTGCATTGGTTATTTCATAAAAAGTGCCGCGGGGTTAAAAGGAGAGACAAATAAATATACCTTGTGTTAAAAAGGGGGTTTATTTTTTGGGGGGGAAAAAATGAATCGCTGAGAATCCCCCATTCATTAACATGGGGGAAAGTGAGCCAGAATCAGTATATTCACCGTACTTTTTTTTAACCTTGGGGCACTTTTTTAAAAATAAACAATGCAATAAGATAAAGATTTGTTCAAACAGAAAAGTAGTCATGCTATTTGTTAAAGGTGATTCTAAAGAAATATCTGAAACATGTAAACTGAGGGGCACTCTTTTTCAAATAACCAATGCATATTGTCTCGCTCACTCATTGAACCTATAAAGATTTGTTCATTCTCAAATTCCTTCAATAGTTTCATTTTCTTTGCAAAATCTTTGCACAATTTCTTTAGTTTTCTTTGCACTATGCTGCAGTACTATCTGCTCCATAATTTTTCCACATATGTTTATTATGTTCTATCCTGTTCATTTCAAGTTTTCAGATTTACAAGGCTGGCCATAAATAACCACGTTTTCACAACAACAGCAACAATAACAAGTGGTGCCAGGCACAACAAATCCCACCCATTTTAGGAAAAAAAGTTATTTTTGGGATCAAAGAATCCCCCATTCATTAACATGGGGGAAAGTGAGCCAGAATCAGTATATCCACCCTACTGTGGGGAAGGTGTATGTGTGTCCACAGGAATAGATCAATCTCTGGATGAGCGGTGACTGTGCCCCCCCCCCAAGGTAATTTGTCACTGGCAGCCGATGGTGTCTGGAAATGGGGACCTGTCGGAGGGGAGGTCTGGTTGGGTGACCAACGGCAGGTTGAACCTTGGTGACCCAGGAGAGGCTGAGAGAGCCTGGATGGTGCAGAGACAATTGCTGGTAGGACGTGCAGCAAAAGAGCTGTTTGGCTGTCAAGGACTGAATAGTTGAAGTGGAGGGGGGGGGGCGAAGAAGTCGTAAGTTGATTGACTTGTTTTTGGACTGCGGGTGCCACAGCCTGAAGTGCCCCCACCTTTTTGGTTGCACGGTACCTCCCCACTGCATAATTGAGGATCACACATGTGTGTAATAACATTTAAGCCATGGTTTTACTGAGATGGAATGAAAAATTGATTATTGGATTTATGTATGAGTGTGTGGGGGAAGGTACACCCAATCCATGTCACTAACCTGTACCAGAAGAGCAGGGCCTGCAGAAATTGGAAGTAGGTAAATTGCGATGGCTCCACAGGTAACGTTGGGGATTGTGGAATCCACCAGGCAATACGGTCCTTAGAGGCGGGTTCTATGAGTTTTTGGTTAATGTTTTGTCTGTTACGGTAGGTTTTTGTGTGCCTTCTGACATTTTCTACCTGCCCTAGGAGTTAGGAGTGAGGAACCAAGAGTTTTGTATGTATTTGAATTGTGTTTATGGAGTGTTGAATGTTGAGTAGAAGAGGTAAGATAGCTACGGCTCGCTTCCCACCGCCCTCCTAATTTATTTCATAGGCTAAAGAGGTGTGAGTCGGTAAGTGGTAAGGCTGGAACAGCACTGCCTCCATTGAACCTTGCATGAGCTATGTTTCCGGGAGGGGGGTGGGGGAGGCTGTGTTACCTTTGAGGGGGTAGATTGAGGAATTCCGCAGTCGAGTTAGGAATGTATAGATCAGAGTGTTTAGTATAGATTGTACAGATCACTAGGATACATCTAAATGTAATTGAAGTTGGGAAAACTGAGCTTAAGTTTGTGATGTGTGACCACATGGGGGTGGTGTTGTGTTAACTAGGTAAACTAGGTAATTAGGACGTAATTTTTTCCAGACGTCTGGGCCCGTACTTTTTCCACATATATTTATGATGTTCTATCCTGTTAATTTCTAATTATATTACTCTGCCCCCTGTGGTGTTTAATAGTGGACATAGATGTGTCCCCACACAGTGGGAAGACCCTCTCAAACGCAGGCCCGAGTTGCTCCTATGGTTGGCAGTCAGTGAACCGGAAGCAGTGGGGAAAGAGAGTGGCACTTGTATATGTGGAAGAATTGTGTTTCTCCTCCGGTGCGTCACCCAGATAGCTCAGATGGCAGAGCACTGGTACGAATTGCATTGCCCAGTTGGTGGGTCACCCAGATAGCTCAGATGGCAGAGCACTGGTATGGTTTTCCATAGGACCTGGGTTCATTTCCCCATCATAGTCCTGCAGCGTAGTCTGATATTTCAGATCAATTGTTCAAATTTGCATAAAAGCACCAAAATTGGTACACATGTAGAATAATGTATTCCAACAATTCTAGATATGGAGCCACCCGAGATTGTGCCTTGGTCAGCTTCGGTGACCATTTTTCAAAATGGCCGCCATTCTACGTTAGCAAAATTGGCTATATGTTCTTATTTTCTTATTGTATCGGTGGTAGATATAAGGAAAGTGTAAAATTCAGTAAATTGACCATGAAAAGGCGAATTCAAATATTATGAGCCAGTATTTTTGGTAAAGAAGCCATTATTTGATTTGCAAATTGCTGCTCTCCTGAAACTTTTCACTGAAAAGTACCCATTATTGCCTGGAGAACAAGAGTCAAATGATATTCATCACATTCAATGGGTTTGGAATCAACAAAAATTGCATTATAGATTACATACTTTACTCTATTTTGAAAAGGGAACTGATAATCGTGATAATGACAAACTCAGAAAATGTAGTCAAATTATTGCACACTTCACTTTGTAGCGGCTATGGTTTACTGTCTACTACCATTCTACCAGGACACATGGTACATGCATACCTCAGTCGAGTACAATATGAGTTTCTGAGCTCAAGTGTACTGGCTCTGGATCAAGAAGTCAACACTTTTACAAGCAATGCGACTTTGTATTTGCACATTCTAAGCTCGGCCGATATCTCAGTCTGTGTCTACTGCGTCTGTCTACTGGCATTCTCCTTCACAAGCACACAGTCCAGTGCATTGGAGATTAGCCTTCTTGCATTTGCAGCGGTTTCTACAGCCTTTTTTGCAGCCGCACAACACCAGCTCGAAGCAGCTTTTTGAAGCCTCAGGGAGTGTGGTCCAGTGCGGTTTGTAGGACCCATCCTCTGTTTGCTGCCAGCCCCAGCTTGTTGGTGATGGAAGCACGGGTTGAGGGACCAAGACCTGCCCCCAGACATAGCCACCCTGGAAGACTGATCTCTTCACATGCTGTTCCAAAGCATCGTAGGGAGGTGGGATGCACTGGACGGAGTTCCTCTTGGCGAAGAGTTTCTTTCTGGCCTCGTTGACGTCCGTATATGGACTGGTGTGATCATAGAGGAGCACCACCAACCTTTCAATGCAGTGCATTGTGTCATCCTGGATGTTGACTGGCGTGGTGGTCAGGGTCACAAGAGAATCTGTCAGTTCTGGAAATGAGTTCCATGTGGCCCAGGCAGATGTCTTCCCATGCCCCACGAATGCTGATACCATGTCACATCCGGACATGGCCTGGAAGACAGGGAGGGTACGTGCCTTCTGTGGACCGAGGCAGGCAGCTATTTCATGGGCATGGATGTAGCGGTAGTTCTTGCCCGTCCCAAAGGCAATCCAGAGTTCATCCACGCATGGTAGTGCCTGGGCTACCATCACCGCCAAGACGATGACGACGGTGTCTACGGTTCGAACTTAAATCCGATGGTGGTCATGTTCTGCAGCATGGGCCACATGTAGCATGATGTGAGTGTCCGCCTCTTCTTGACCGCATTGAGCCAGAGAGCTTTCATCTTCCTGCCTTGGAAGGCAGATGACTGCTTCACCATCAGTGACTACCAGCTCCTTTGCCTCGTCATGGAAGGACTGCACCAGCACATCGGACAGGAAGGTGAAGAGCTCCACCTTGTTTGCGTCGACACGTAGCAAAAAAATGTAAATGGATTTTCCCATAAAATTGACAATTTTTCCCCAATCCAATGGTTGGAAATATAATAAATCAACACAAATGACATTTGTATTGTTTTCCTTTGTAAATGCACATCACATGGAGTATTTATCACCTCTGAGAAACCGACAAAGAGAACAACAATGACAGATATCCCATGTTGTTAAAGTATAATGGTGGCCATTTTGGAAAATGGCCGCCAAAGCTGACCAAGGCAAAATCTCGAGTGGTTCCATATCCAGAATTGTTCAGAATACATTAGTCAACATATGTACCAATTTTGGTGCTTTTATGAAAAGTCGAACAATTGGTTTGCTATGCTGCAGTATTATCTGGGCCCATAATTTTTCCACATATATTTATGATATTCTATCCTGTTCATTTCTAGTTTTCACATTTACAAGGCTGACCATAAATAACCACGTTTTCACAACAACAGCAACAATAACAACAAGTGGTGCCAGGCACAACAAATCCCGGCCATTTAAGGAAAAACAAAGTTATTTTAGGGATCAAATTTAAATTTGATAAATCCTTAACCTGAATGTTGATTATAAGGAATAGAATAAGGAATATTCTAGTCTTAGTTAAGCTTAGTTTGGCAGCTTGGGATCCAAGAGGTCCTGAGTTCAAGCCCCGTTGGGCCACTGAATTAATACACCAGGGGGTTGACTCAGCCTGTCATCCTTCCGAGGTCGGCGAAATGAGTACCAGTGTACTGGGCCGGTGTATACCCCGGTTAAAATAGGTGTACCATATCCCTGTGTCGTAAGAGGCGACCAGGGTTGCGTCAGGAAGGGCATCCGGCGTAAAACATGTGCCAAATCACGATGCGGATCATACGGATGATCCGCTGTGGCGACCCCTAACGGGAGCAGCCGAAAGAAGAAGAAGAAGTTAAGCTTAGTTTGAAGTAAATCAGATCATTTTTGACGAAGTTATGAGCAAAAAACGATTTTGATCTTTTCGTGGCCTTGACCTTGACCTTTGATTCAATTGGGCCCAAAAGTTAATGGGGTCGTCCAAGGTTCATTGCCCTTCTGTGGATTAAATTTGGTAGTGTTTACTATAGCCGTTTTGCCATAAAGTTGCTAACAGACAAACAGACAAACAAATGAAAAATCATGCTTAGCACGACACTTGGCAAATTAGTTGACGTTTCCGTGTGGTGGTCCAAGCTGTAATGTCATGGAATGTGTGATGTTTATTTGTTCGTACATTGATAAAATGACGCGACCCCACAAATAACAATTATCAGGCGTGCATTGTCATGGGAATGGAAGCAGATTGAAAATTTTCACAACTCATTTAAAGCCACCATGTGACATTCAACAACTTATCATCGGTGCTTGTTGCCTTCTTTCTGATCGTAGAAAATATTTGAAAATACCAAGGAACATTGCTTTTCAACGAGCTTTACGATCCCTTATCAGGTTTGAAATATGTTGTAAAACAAAAATATGTATTTTATTTGTGTGTTTTTTCATGTTTTGGGTGACCCTGACCATGACCTTGGGTCAATTTCGATCAAACTTTGTACACATGTTTATATTACATGCACAAATAGACAGTATAAGTTTCAATATAATAAGTGCAAAACTGTTTGAGAAATAGTCATGTGTAATTCACAAAATTACCCATTGGTTTATAATGGGCGATAATATAAAGTGATGCAGAATCCAGATCCTCATTTTGAACATCACCAAAAGTCACAAATCTTTTTGCACTGTGGATTTCTATCAGCTGTTGAAATTTTATCCAAATCGGTTAAGAATTGTGACCTGTAGAGTGAATAGAATTTTTTTTTTAAATCACGCCAATAGCTAAAATTTTTGACGTCATACGCTTGCAAAAACTGTGCATAATTTGTACTAACATGCATTTTAAAACATTTAGATATTCCATTTAAGTTTGTTTTGACGTCAACAGGAAGTCGCTATGACTTCGGGTTACTGAGTTATGTTCAAAAGCTTGTTTTCACCTTTTTGACAGAACGTCGTGACGTTAAGTGTGATTATGACATTATTTGATCCCGAACTATTTCAGCAAGATTGGCTATCACGTGTTAAAATTTGAGAACGATTGCTTTAGTAGTTTCGGCTGCACACGAGCGTAAATATTTCAAAAAAATTACGTCAATAGGCAAAACTTTGACGTCATACGCTTGCGAAAACTATGCGTAATTTGTAATAAGATGCATTTAGTAATCATTTAGATATTTGAATGAAGTTTAATTCGCCGTCAACTGGAAGTCGCTACGACTTCCAGTCACTGAGTTATGTCCAAAAATGTGTTTTCACGTTGTGTGACGTCACGTCGTGACGTTTAGTCCGATGAAGCCGGGGTTTGGACGCGGACCGTCTCAGCTGGATTGCCTATCAGGTGTAAAAATTTAAGAACGACTGTTCCAGCCGTATGGGCTGTAGACGACCGGACAAAGAAACAAACAAGCAGTCATGGACTGGTACTTATGAAATCGTCAACTTGACCTCTGACCTTGTCTAATAAAAGCTGTCTCTCGAGAAGGTAGTGATGCAAACCAGAAGTTTCTACGATGATTCTGTGCCAAACCTCTCATAAAACATCCGATTTTTACCAGAATTTCGACAACCGAGTGTAAAGCATACTTCACCGTTACCAAAATTGAAGACAGGATTGAATTTTTTTTTTTGGTGTTTTTTTTAATATTCTATGCAGGGCAGTCATGTTTCCTGATTTCCAAGAGGATGGCAGATGACCTTTAGGAAATGAGAGGGTGAATAGAACAGAGAGAGGGTGAGCAAAAGCAGAAGAGCAGGTTTTTAGGACACGTGGGCTGATGCTGTCTGGACCGGTTGCAGAATCTGAGTCGAGGTTTGACAGCAAGCTCTCCACCTTGTCAGGAGAAAAAGACACCTTGTCAGGAGTCCAGGGACAGTTGGGTACGACTGGGTAAGGTGGGCAGAGAAAGCAATGGGTTTTGGACACAAGATTTAGCTGCAAACACCGAGTTTAGGCATTCAGCCTTTTCATGTGCGGTATCAGCAGTGCGGCCATTTGAGGTAAGGGAGGGGATGGAGGGGGAACATACAAGAGAAACAGATTTGATTAGATGCCACCAGGATTTTGAGGAGGGTGAGAGGTTTGAAAGTTCACACTTGAGATGAGAAAGATGTTGTTTTCTGGCTCTCCTGAGTGTAGATACACACTTGTTCCGAGCTTTATGGAAGGAACTGAGATTACCCTCAGTTGGGTTTGCTTTCCATGAGGCAAAGGCAAGTTGTTTCAGTACAACTGCCTCACCACAAGCTTCAGTGAACCAAGGGCGGGAGGAAGGGTAGGACAACTGAAGACGAGAGGGGATAAATCTGTGCATGAAGGAGAGCAAGTTTCTTTGAAAGAATTCCCAGGATGAGTTGATGTTGGAGAAAGTAGCGATAGGAGACCAGTCTATAAGTTTGATGGCTGCTTGGAGACCCTGCCATTCGGCTTGAGTGAAATGCCAGACTCGACCGCGGTGAGGTGGTTCTCTGATAACACTGAACAACAAAAATTTTTTACTGGAGATGTGTAAAGTGATTTAGACTAATTTGGGTACGCTGATTTCAAAAATCATAACCCTTTTGCTGTATCACGTCAGGATTTTCAGTAACAGAAATATTCCCATTGCCTAGAAGTCAGGATTTCAATGAAATTTACAAAAATTCATTTATTCATTTATTTCATCATGAATGCTTCAAAATTATAGAAATTACAGAAAAACTCCACTAGAATGTAATTAAAAATGCTTTAGGCATTTGGCTTTGCATTTGTGCTGCTCTGTGTCAGTTTCACGATGCAGGAACCAGCAGAAATCGCCCATCATGTTCGGGTTGTGCCGCCCTTGGTAACGCGTCTCCATGAGTGAAATCTCTTGGTGGAATCGCTCGCCGTGCTCATCCGAGACTGCTCCCAAGTTGTCAGGGAAGAAGTTCAGGTGCTGGTGTAGGAAATGGATTTTCAGGGACATCCTGGAGCCAAGTTTCCTGAAGGACTCCAGCAGCTGCTGCACTATTTCTTCATAGTTGTCCGCGCGCTCGTTCCCCAAGAAGTTGTCCGTCACAGCTTTGAAGCTCCTCCACGCTGCCAGCTCTTTGGGGTTTAGAGTTGTCGGAAAAGTTTCGTCCTTCATAATCTGTCGGATTTGCGGTCCAACAAAGACACCAGCCTTGATCTTGGCCTCCGCCAAGGTGTTGCCAAACTTTTCCTTGAGGTATAAAAACCCACGCCCATTCAGATCCATTGCCCGTACAAAACTTTTCATCAAGCCGAGCTTTATGTGGAGTGGTGGAAGGAAAACCTTGGCTGGGTCGACAAGGGCGACATGCTTCACGTTGTGTCGACCAGGTACATGCTCTTTTTGCTCTTCCCAATCTTTCTTCGTCCAGTGATTCTTGTCGTCTCTGCTATCCCAGAGACAAAGGAAGCACATGTATTTCGTGTAGCCTGACTGCAGCCCTAACAACAGCGCCACCACTTTCAAGTCTCTGCAGATGTGCCAGTTGAAGTCATTGTACTTGATGGAATCAAGCAGCTGCCGCATAGTCTCATAGGTCTCTGTCATGCCGAACGCGTGAGCCAGTGGGACTGATGGTTTCTCGTTGCCATTGTGGAGCAAAACAGCCTTCAAGCTGTTCTTCCCTGAGTCGATGAAGAGGCGCCAGTCTGCAGGATCGTGATCACACCCAAGTTCTTTCAACAGACCGTTGATGTCACTGCAGAATGTCATCGTGTCTTCCATCTCAATGAACTCAGCCATGTCTCTGTGACGTGCTCTGAACAAGGATATCTTTGTGTTAGATTTAAGTAGATTCCACTGCTGCAGCCTTGATCCAAGCAGCTCTGCCTTCGCCTTTGACAGCGAGAGATCTCTTACAAGATCATTTAAGTCTCCCTGGTTCAGAAGGTGTGATTCTTGAGTGTCGGGTTCAAAAGGTTCATCATCACCATCCTCTTCACCACTGCATACAGCTATGTTCTGATCAGCTGGAGGTGTTGGAACGGGGTTCTCGTCATCATGAGGCACAGGTTTACGAGCAGAGACGCAGTCAGCGTACTTGATGTGACCTTTATTCTTCTTGTTGAAGCCGGCGATGCTTGTGCAGCAGAAATAACAATCATCATGATGATTCTGCGGCTCACGCCATATCATGGGCACCGCAAATGGCATGCTCGCGCGCTTGCCCACCAACCACTGAGTCAAGGTTGTGTGACAGCTTGTGCAGCAGATGTGTGGTGCCCAGATCTGTTCTTGGTCCCCCACCTTACACCCGAAGTAGTGAAAGTAGGCGGCCTTCATTTTCACTGCTGTAGATATACTTCGCTGTTGATATTTTTTGGTATACCGACCACAGACATAACAGAAGTTGTCAGGATGATTGGTACAGGAACGCCTACTCATCTTTATCTGAAAGAAAGAAATATAACAAAAGTTAACAACAATTGTACGAAATAGACATGTTAAAGACATATGTAAATTTCATTGAAATCCTGACTTCTAGGCAATGGGAATATTTCTGTTCCTGAAAATCCTGACGTGATACAGCAAAACGGTTATGATTTTTGAAATCAGCATACCCAAATTAGTCTTAATCACTTTACACATCTCCAGTAAAAAAAATTTTTTTAAATTTGTTGTTCAGTGTAATAGCAAGATAGATGTCCACTTTGACAAGGACGTGGTCAGAAGAACCGATTGGAGCGGCCGAAGAACAGTAGATATTGTCAGGCAAATTTGTCAAAATCAGATCCAGAAGAGATGGAGTACCATTGGTTGAGATCCAGGTCAGGAAGTTGACCAATTGAGTCAGTCCCAATGAGTCGCAGAAAGCTTTTGCTGAGGTGCCATGACAGGTGAGAGAGGTACCCACACCTCGCCAACTGGCATGATGACAACTGAAGTCTCCACATATGAGGAAGAGAGAGAGAGAGAGTTTGGATGAGAAGATAGAAGATGGTCCATATTTTCGGATAGTGAGGTTTAGATGGAGTCATCACTGTTAGGTGGACGTTACAGTACAAATATAAACATGAGGTTGGAGTGGAGGGGAAGTCGTAGCCAGAGGTATTCCTGGGGGTGTGGGGGAGTGAGAGTAGTGCATGGAGAGTGAGGAATAGAGTCTTTGATGAAGAGAGCAACTCCTCCACCAGGACAAGGCTCAGGTCTGTCATACCGGAGGAGGGAGTAATCGAGGAGAGATACTTGGGGGTCAGACAGGTCTTGGGGGAGGAAAGTTTCTGTCCGGCAGATTAATGTTTGGTTTGTCAGTGGCAACCTGTATGGAAATATCTGAAAGGTTTGAGCCAAGGCCCCTGATATTTGAGGTCCACACTATTAATGAAGAGGGAGGGGATGAGGCTTTGGGTGCAGGGGTCGGAGGGGAGGGGGAGGGTAGGACAGGGGACGAGGGGGGGAGGTAAGGAGGGTTGTTTAAAGAGTGTGGGGGATTTCAGAATAGCCCGGGGGGGGGGCTGGATGAGGAGGAGAAAAGGCTCTGTGGTGCTAGGGGAGAGGGCGGACAAGAGAGGGGGCAGAAGGCAGTTGAGGATTTGAGGAGGTGGAGTGAAGAAATGGAGCTGTAAGGGCAGTGGAATGAGGCAGCTTTGTGGATGAGAGGTGGGGGTGGCAACTTTGAGAAGGGTGAGTGAGTGGGGTGAATGTTGGGAGAAAGGTGAGGGGAGAGTTTTTGAGAGAGGTGAGAGGGAGGCTTGGAGGGAGAAGAGTGTGATGGTTGCTTTGAGAGTGAGGGGTGAGAGGGGTGAGAGGGGTGAGTTGGCAGTGAAATTCGGAAAAAAAGAATGGTTGATGAAAAGCGAACATTCATAGCAAACTTTTTTTTTATGTTTTAGGTTGGAGATGCGATTAAACACGTTTCCTGATGGATGCAATAAAGGCGAATTCAGAGAATGGAGAGAAGAAACGCTGTACCAGTTGGATTTTTTAGGCAAGGTATGAAGGAAAGGTCGAATTGAGAGCAATTCGACACATTAGTCCCCTTTCTTTTCCAAACGCGAGCGCCACAGTTGTCAGGTCTTGGTATTCCCAGGTAGAGATCATTTTCAACTTTCGTGCAGCAGCCAGCTTGATTTGGTGAAGGATGTCGCATATATTTCAAACCCAGATGTGTAGATTCACTCCCTGCACAGAATGATGCAAAGAATGACAATGATTTCAAGACTGCAGCCTTTTGGGTACATTAATGGATTTCACATAAGTCTGTCATACATTGGTTAAAAGTCAGTCTGCTTTTAACAGGCTGGGGAAATATATATTATCATAAAGCAATCAGGATTTAGTGAATACATCTGGACCTTACCTTGGACCAACATTCCAGTTTTGCTCAAATAATATCTCTTATCAAGCTTGCTGGTGCCTTATATCTATTATTTTATAAAAATCCCTTAATATGCAGGATAGATTGAAATAATCGGAAATTAAAATTTTGATTGAAAGGTTAGCCTGTTTTGAACATCTTTCCTGGACAGGTTGATTATCTTTCAAAACAGAGGAAAGATATGATTGTATAAATTAATATTAAAATAGATACATGTTCAAGCACAAAGAATCATACCATATTTTAGTACATTTTCCATTTCAGGTTTGTAGCAATACATTTATTTTAATATCAAATTTAATTGACAACATTTTATGATTGCTTTTATCACCCTCAAACCCATTATGCTAATTTTGGAGAAATTTAATTGACAGGCTCAAAAAGGCGCAAAGGGTCAAAGTGATCAAAAGGGTCTTGAACTAATCAAGGAGCTGTGAGGGTTCTTAACGGTCTGTAGCATCTAAAAGTCTGAAAGTTGCATCACAATAGTATGTAATACAAGGAAATACAAGGAAAGCAGACACAGGGGGAGGTCATTCAGCAAATCATGTCCGTACGACATCAACACCTCGCTAATTTATCAACACAAGATCCAAAGAAGAAAATGCAAAATTTATTATGTCGTACATGGTTCTTGAAGCAGATGTGTCTATGCCTCCACTCACAGCTGAGTGAGTTTTCCAGATTTATAATTTTTATTACAAATCGAAAATAACATCACTTTTTGGGTTTTTTGTATTCATTTATTTATTTATTACCAGTGGTAAAAAGGGATGTGTGGGATGGATCATTTATTTGGGTACGTTGTTAACCTCAGCCATGTTCCACAAATTAATGAAAAAAATATTAATGAAAATAAAGATGATTTTGAGAAAAGAAATGAGAGACATGAATGTGAAATTAAATTTACAGATCGATGATTTTATAGCACAAATGGAAGAGGTGAATGTGGAAATTTTAAATGAAATTGGCAATGGGGACATGGAAGAGGAGATCGAAGAAAGAAATGGCCTGGACTGGCATTGTGTTAATGAGGATGTCATCCAGCCCCAGAGAGAAGTGACCATTCACAAGATGAGGCAGTTAGAAGGATTAGACGGGGCAAAGCAGGTAGGCCCGATGGTGTGTGAAGCAACCTCTCTCGTGCGCGGTATGGTGCTCGTGCATGCATGGTTAGACCCTGCAGGGTTGGGACACACCAAGGATAAATGGGGTATGAGGAGACACCAGCTCCAGTGTATGCGCAGGTGCACGAGCCCATGTTAGTGGGGCAACTTAGCATAACAATTGTGCATTTTGTGAAGAGAGCACCAAACTGGGCACACTAGTAGCCTATCATATTATGAACAGATTTTGATATTGGGCCCTCTCACATTCAGCCGCTGATGGCTGTGGCAGCCATTTTCCACTGCCATCAAAAATTTGAGATGGCCCAATATCCAAATCTGTTCATAATATGATAAGCTACTAGTGTGCCAAATTTGGTGCTTTTCTCACAAAATGCACAATTGTTATGCTATGTTTGGTTAAGTTGCCCCACTATGTGGGCAAGCCAGGTGTTTGAGTCTGCAAAGTTTGGAGCAGGAAGCAAATTTGCACAGTTTGTGAGGGATGGCAGAACTATTTTGGTGAGCAAGGCAGGCCAAACGCCGGTGAGTAAGGCTACATTTGTCGAGGTGTGTGAGCTAGCATTGGAGAGGGTCATGTCAGGACCCAGGGTGTTCGAGGTGGACTTTGTTGGGGGTCAATTCAGCAACCAGGGTCATTGACCCACTACACATGGGGTGTATGCTAATGGCCATGAGGCAGGGGAGAAGAAAAAGTGATATATTAGGACAAGAAAGGCCATTGTGGAACAAAGTCAGACTGAGCCTAGTTTGGCTTTAAAATGTTTTTGTTTAGTTAGGGAATTTTAGCAAATTGTATTGACCATCTGTGAAAAAATTGCTTACCAAAAAATCTCTTCACTGACGTATTCATCTTGGTGTCTCCTAACACCCATCAATTAGTGCAAACCCAAATCCTTGTGGAAAATTCTGGGGAGCCAATCAAAGTTCGGGTGGTCAGAGGGCCTGCGTGAAAAAAATTGGAAAATTAACTTTTGCCAATATTGACTTGTGGGATGTCTAACTAGGGGTTTTTTGGGGTGCTGAATTGATTCCAACCATTATTTTTGAGAAAAAAACATTCCTTGATCATATAAAATGTATTTTATTGACATTTTTAAAAGAACTGTGCTCAATGGAAATGTTGCTTCGTCAGCTTTTACAACCTTATTCATCAAACTCCCCAGTATCTTCCTCACTCCTCTTGTCATCCAGCTGGTTTATGGTCAGGCAAGAGTTACCATGACAGATGCCGCAAGCAGAAATACACTTGACTCCTTGCTTTTTACAGCAGCACCTGAGTGAGCTCCAGTCCCCCGCACAGTTGCAGCTGGCAAACGTCAGGAGGTAGTCTGGTGCAATGGGGTCTGTAGAAGGGACTGGTGCATATCCTTGCTCAGTGAGTTTCCATCCATAGTCCCGGGCATCCAACGATGGACTTTGCAGCATCAGCCAGTCTCTAGTCTGGAGGTAAGCTCGGAAAGAGTGCTGTGCTGCAGCTCCTGTTGATGGGGGGGGGGGGGAGTTTCTCAGGTTTTATGCTCCCAGTGGCAGCTCGCTTGCTGAAGATGTCAAATCTCAAGTCTTCCAAGTCTTTGGAGGATTTCCCATGGAACATTAGCATGAAAAGATCACAGCCTGCTTTAATGATATCACCTTTCTCAGCTCGGATGTCCATAAACACGTCCATTGCCCTCTCTGCTTCATCAATCTTGCAGAACTTGCTTAGCAAAGTTGGTTTGCAAAACCCAAAAATTGCAGACACTGTATTGCAGCCAGAGAAGCTGTGCAAGAAGATGAGATACCTCCGGTATATCTCTGGGAGGGCTTCCCGGATCTTTCCGACATCGTAAGATGTTTCTTTGGCTGTCGTGAGGAAGATCGGATGGTCTGTAACATAATCAATCAGCATAACCAGGACGTCTGTGTCCTCAGACCTCACCTCGACAGGGGACTCTCTTGCCTCATCTCGAGCTGTGCGGACGATGGAGGTGTCGGCATCATGGGAGCATTGCTGTACACTGATTCCATTCCCACTAAATGGCTCAGCAAGGAGCAGAACGAGCTGGGCTTTGCTGTTCTTGTTATCGAGGAATTTTCTCTTGCAATGATGATTTTGAGATCCAGACGAATCTGAATGTCACAGCATGCATTCTTTGTTCGTCTCAAGTGGTCATGGTCCTTGGTGGAGCTGCCATATCCGTCAAAGACCACCGTTATCCGGAGGCGATGGCTCCCCATGGACTTCACAAACCGGAGGTAGCTCTCGGCAACATCCTTCCAAGTAAGGTTAGCCTCCCACTTGACATTGTGCAGGAGCCACCCACCATCAACCACAAGGCTTGTGCAGGGGGGTTGTTCAACAGGTGCCATACATGCCTTAAGGGACCTTGCAAGGGCAGCCTTGTCTGGCTTTCACAACTTTTGATTTTTGTCAAACAGAGACATTGGTTTTGGCGTCAACTCAAAGCGCAGAGCTTCTTTGGTCTTGATGTCATGCTCACTGATGAAAATGAGGCGGTTGAATAGCTTCAGTGAGTCAATGACCAGCTTCTCGCCATTGACTTTGGGTCCAGATCTGAGGCTTGCAAGTGATTTGACCTTGTGTTTGGTCACCATTGCATCCACAACAGTTTTCCCATCCATCTTAGCCTGTATGGCTCTGCCAACTTATTCTGCTTGATCAGTGTTGACTTGGTCTTCGGGAGTGCTGCTGAACCCAGTTGAGAAGGACACCAGAGTCTTCTTGTCCCGTGTGGCATCAAAAGGGTTGACTTCCTCCAACCACCCAACTATGGTGTTAACAGAATCGTTATCTCTCTTCATTTGGGCTCTTTTAACGTCGGTTCGGACAGGTACCCCACATTTGACCATGCTTCTTTCTAGCTCTTGGTGAATGAATGAGAAGTGGTTCAGAATCTGAACCCAAGACTTATGAGAAGAATCATTCCGAAAGCGCCCTCTGTTTAGACCACCGGAGGATTTTTCCTCACGCATGAGTGTGGTTTCTATCGTAATGTCGGTCCATGTGCCGGACCATTCATGGTCTGACAACCTGAATTCTACTGAGCATGAGCACAAGTATAACCAGCAATTTTGCAGTGGTTTCAAAAATGTTGTATATTGTTTTCAGCACAATTAGAACAATCTGAATCAATTGAGCCAAATTACCGCAAAACACAGTCTGAGATATCTAAAAATATATCATATCAATATTTTGCGGCCAGGGATTCATTTTTCCTCAAATCTAATGGTTGGAATCAATTCAGCACCCCAAAAAAGCCCTAGTTAGACATCCCACAAGTCAATATTGGCAAAAGTTAATTTTTCCGATTTTTTTCGCGCAGGCCCTCTGAGCACCCGAACTTTGATTGGCTCCCCAGAATTTTTCACAAGGATTTGGGTTTGCACTAATTGATAGGTGTTAGTAGACACCTAGATGAATACGTTAGTCAATAAATTTTTTGGTAAGCAATTTTTTCACAGATGGTCAATACAATTTGCTAAAATTCCCTAACCAGTTCTGCTGATGCAGGGGAAGAGAGTCACGAGCAGCTGACCACTTGTCACAATAGGAAAAGAACAAGAGTGGGATCCTCAATGCCAGCAGTGGCTACAGAAAGGGGTGCGACCTGAGATCCATATGGTTCCCATTTCACTACTCTTACATTTGAAATACTTAACTTACATTGAAAATACTCAATTAAGTTAGGACAAAATAATAATTGTGCATGAATTAAATTCTAAGGCCCATAAATACAATATTTGCATCATTCATCATTCTAATCCATCAAAGTAAACATCACAATATATACAGAAATTCTTATTTCCATAAAAATGCATTTGCTGTTATTTAATATTGAAACTAAAACATTTTCATCTTTATTTTTTTGCAAACAATTCAGAAAATGGTTCAAGTTGTTAATGGTTTTAAAGGTCAAGATCTCTTTGGAAACACAATTTACATTTCCAAAGAGTATAAATTGTACTCAATTTCCATAATGAATTTAATTTCCACAATAATTGGTGATAATATGTTGTGTTGTGAAATTAAGTTAAATAATTACTTCTCAATATAGTATTATCCCCAACCACATATGTTAGTCTTTTTGCCATTATATAACTGCCGTTGGCAAGCTTTGAAAAGCTTGTCAAGATGGATGATTTTGGTGTCTGCAAATTCCTGACAGTAGATCCGATACACAGCATAATAGAACAAGGAGATTTTATAATTGCTGCTTTCTTTCGCATTCACACCTCAGCACCTCCACAGGATCTGTCTCTCCAAAAGATCCCTGTTCTTCCAAGATGTATCAAGTAAGATATCACAGTTTATTTCCCTTATAAATGCACATTTAAAAAGGAGCTTTTTGGTTTTTCTCTGATGTCATTAATGTATTACAGTACAGAACAAAATTGTCTGTATGTTGAGATTTGCATGAGACTCCCACCCTCCATTTACCTCCTCCACGTTGTAACTGATCTTCTGCACATAGCAGTGAGTGTAGTTTTAAAATGCAGTGCTCTGAAGGTGCGAGTTATGAACATTTATTAAATAGAAAATTATTAGAGAAGACAAACATTTTCAATTTTCTTTGTTTCTTTTCTCATCAACAAAACTGAGAAAGAGATCATCCATTTTTAAAAATATTGATGTCTTTTGTGTATCACCTTGAGGTTTGACACCAGAAACTTCATTTGGCTTCTTTCAATGATGTTTGCTATTCAAGAAATCAACCAGATTTCATTGTTGCTTCCAAATGTTTCACTTGGCTACCTTATTCATGATGACTGTGACAGCACAAGAAAGCTAGTTGATGCCACAGTTAATCTAATCAAGAAAGAACATATAAATGAAGCCAGAACTGTGTGCACTCCCCGTGCTGTTATCGGAGGCACAAGTTCCACCTTTTCGAGTATCTCAGCACATTTTCTTGGCATTTATGATATTTCCCAGGTAACAGCTTAATATCCAAGATTTTTCAAAAAGATGTGGTTTTGGCAAACCTATATATTAATGCAGCATTGAAGTATTCCCACAATGTGAAATGAACCATAAATGCACAATATGTTGAATTTAAGATCAATAATTATTTGCCTGCTTTGGTATGGACTTTGGATCAACATTAACAAACTATGTCTAATTTTAAATATTGCCCACTGATTATTTATAACTTGTGGGAAAACAATTGTTGCAATCAAAATGCTTAAAAGATAACTCTCAAAAAATTATAATCCGCTTATCTTAATATGTGGTCGTTTTATTTTATACCATTCGGTACAGGTGGGCTACACAGCAACTTGCAAATGTCTGAGTGATAAAAATACATTTCCATCTTTCCTGCGCACTGTTCCCAGCGATAATTCACAATCTCGTGCGATGGCACATTTGGTAAGCCATTTTGGCTGGATCTTCATTGGCACAGTGGAGGATTATGATGAGTATGGAAAACAAGGCATAAACCAATTTTTGGCAGAAGCAGAAGATAAAGGTTTATGCATTGCATTTCGTAAAATATTACCCAGGCCAGAAAATAAAGAAAATGTCAAACTTATCACCAGGGTAATATTGGCAATTTAATTTCCAAATATTATAGCGTTGATATGTGAGAATATGTGATTTTTAAATGTCCTATAATATCACACCTTGCCATCTTTGAATGTGAAATAGAAAACGAAACGAATAGAGAGCAAAAGAAGAAAGTGAATTCGATAGAAAGAGAAAAATTACTTTTATTTATTTCTGTGCAGAATCTAGATTCTGCTTGCAGAAGTGCAATTGCACCACTGATGCAGTGCCCGCTGTAGGTTTGTGCTGGAATTTGAAATCTCGTCAGGGTGCCACTGATATATCATTTGCCAACTTGTCATTGAAACAATACCCTTAATGTCCACCACCAGCAATCAATGTTTACAGATGGGTCTCCAGCTGAATGTCAAAGTGAGTTACTCCACAAACATTGATGCAATGCCCTGCCAGCAAAATACCAGGGATGTCAGTTTATAATCGAGTCGAGAATCATACTCAGATTTGGGAGCTCAAAAGCAAGTACACTTACTTTGAGCTTCCCATAATTAAGCTATAAGGGCACTCTGTAGTGCGCATATCTCCACCACGTAATGCCTGATCCAATAGAACATGTCAGTCCCAATAAATATATCGTTTTAGCCCCATCTATCAATGGTGAAGAATCACTATAAAAACTTAAATCGATCTTGTATCCTGATCCGGATTCGGTTCTTCACAAAAATTGAATCAATTGGTCGAGGTCACACACCCATGTCCACCAAGTTTCGTCCGAATCCGTCCAAAACTTTTGAGATATCGTGCTATATATCATTTTTTGCCCCAACTCTCAATGGTGAAGAATAATTTAAAAATTCGAGTAGTTGGATCCAGATCCAGATCTTCACAAAGATTGAATCAATTCGTCGAGGTCACACACTCAACCTGCCCACCAAATTTCATCCGAATCCATCCACAACTTTTTGAGATATCCCGTACAAAAACAGAAAGACAGACAGAGAGAGGTGAAAGCATAACCTCCTTCCACCTTTGGTGGCGGAGATAATGAGAAGGGCACTCGGTAAAGTGCAAGACTCCACCACACAATGCCTGACCCAATAGAACATATCAGGCCCAAAATTTTTTGAAATATCATGCTTTATAGTACATAGTTTTTAGACCCATCTCTCAATGGTGAAGAATCGCTTTAAATGTTTTAAAAAAATTCTCGTACCCGGATCTGGATTCGGATCTTCACCAAAATTGAATAAATTCGTCCATGTGATGCAGCAAACTTCTCCACCAAGTTTTCTCAGAATACGTCAACAACTGTTTGAGATATCCTGTACACAAACAAACAAGTAAATAGAAGACGCCATGCAGAGCATGATACTTCCAAAATCCAGAAAACAAATTTGACCTAAAAAATAATTGGAGGTTGAGTTCAATGACCAAATATGCAACTCCTATTCAAATTTCTAGTCAATCGGATGAAAATTGACAATTTTAGAAATTCGGAACATGTAAAAAAACAACACTAACTTAATAAATGACCTCATCATAAAATAAAATAAAAAGTTCCGCTTGACTGCATGGACGCATTTTCAAATACAACAAAGATAACTGTCCAAAGACTCCCTTGAACTCACACACACAAAAAAATCAAGTCACTTTTCACACAGATATCAAATCACATGAAATGCAGACACTTCGATGGAAGATTAGCAACGACCATGATTCTTACATAACAAGCCCCTACCTCCCTCAAATCCTTCTACATATTGTATGAAATACAACTCGCCCACTACATACTATCCTTGCTAATCTTCACTGTAAAATGTGATAAATAGATTACCCAATCATATAGGATTTGAAGCCTGGATCCCTGGAATGATGAGCTGTTCGACCCCTGTAATTAAGAGCTTTTTCATGAAATGTTTTTTTGAAAGATAAATTTTAAGTCTTCTTTTGTAATCTCTATGTCTCCATTGTATTTAAGCAGTTTTCAAAACTCTTGGAGTTCACAAAAAATATCTCACATTGACTTATTTTGTTCAGGTTCTGGCAAATACGAAGGCAAGAGTTATTGTGATTTTTAGCGGAGCACGTGAATTTACTCCTTTGGCTGAGGATATGGTGAAAAATAATATTACGGGAAGAACCTGGATTGCCAGTGAAGACTGGGCCATGTACCATTTATTAACTGCAGAAGAATATCTTCCAGTCTTCAAGGGTACCATTGGATTTGCTCTGCGACAAGGCAAAATGCCTGGCTTCCGTGAATTCATTGGAAAAATCAAACCCAAGTTATCCTTGGCTATACAAAACAGTGTGCTGGATCAGAAGCACCCAATGTTAATGAAAACGAACTTGAAATACAAAACCGTTAATGGAAAGCCAGAAGATATGAATGTTGTAAACTCAAAAGGCTTTCACAGACAAATGCTTTTGCCCACAATGCATTCCACTGTAATGAAGCAAGATGAAAATATTTGTTCCCTTCACAATTTTTTTAACAAAGAATGGATAACGGATCAAAAAGATTTGAAGTCAATTGGTTATAAAAACAAAATGGACCACAATGTAAAGAACGACATCTTTCCGAGTGACAAAAAAAGTTCTGAAATCAACAATGAACCATTCCTGGTAAAGAACTAAACATTTTGCGATTCGTATGAAAATTTTATTTTGTTTTTTTGGCAAGTTACTTTCAATTGTACATGGGACAAAGGAAACTTTGTGAAGCGCCTGTGCACTGGACATGAAGAACTCGATTTTGATAGTTCAACATTTGAAGACGTGTCTCATCCGAGAGTAGCTTTCCACACTTACATGGCTGTTTATTCTGTTGCACATGCTTTGCACAACCTCCGTTCATGCAAACCTCATCATGGGTTGTTTGTAAATGATTCCTGTGCTGATTTATCACAATTTGAACCCTGGCAAGTAAGAAACGATGCACTCATGGTGAAGTATTTGGTCTAAACTTTTGGAATGTTGTGATGATGACTGCAGGAAGACATGTTTTGAGTTAATGTCCTTTCTTTTTCTAGCTTTTGTACTACTTAAAGCGAGTTAAATTTCTGGATAATGTGGGACAACTTTTCAGTTTTGATGGTAATGGAGATCCTCCTGCTGTGTATGACATTGTAAATTGGAAAGTAAATGTTGTTGGTGGAATAGACTTGACATCTGTGGGAATATATGATGCCTCAATTCATTCAGGGAATCCACTGAGATTTTTCCCAACTGGAATTACATGGAATGTAAAGAACAATGAGGTGAAATGCGATATTTATATCAACTGATCAATACTATTGAAACTATATTCTTAATGTTGCTTCGAAGGTTGTCAGGTAAATGTGTCACTTTCTCTTTTTTCTGTTTTATTTAAGGTTCCAATATCTGTCTGTGTGGATCATTGCAAAGCAGGAACACGCAAGGTTGCCCAGAAAGGGGAACCCTTTTGCTGCTTTGATTGTATTCTTTGCACTGAAGGGAAGTTCTCAAATATTACTGGTAAGATATGTTACTTTAACATAATCATGTCTTTTTTTACAGAAGAATGGAAAATGTGAAGGATTAAACATAAAGGATTTTGTATTGTTATGTGCCATTAGACAGGTCGAACAATGGATGGAATTAACAGAACATATATTGAATGGTAATCCTAACACCCATGTAAAGTGCAACTCCTGGGATTAGGGTTCATGTGGGGTGGAATCATATTTTAGAAAATCAATAAAGGGAAGGTTAGGGTCTATGAGAAATGGAAGAATGATGTTGAAACAAGCAAAAAACGAAAAAAAAGGGGGGGGGAGGAGGGTGTGGAGAAGAGAGATGTCCAAAAATAGTTTACTAAAATGACCCAAAAAGGATAGAATGAAGGGAAAAAGGATGAGGGGATAGGAGAATAAAAGTGAAGCTGAAAAAAGTGGTAAAGGGGAGAGAAGAAAGGAAAGGAAAAGTAAGAAATGAGAGAGAAGAGGAAAATTGAGGAAGAGACACAAGAAGCAAAGAAGGAGAGGGAACTAAAGTTAAATTCAATTAAAGTGGAAAAACAAAGCAGGAAATAGATGAGAGCTGTAAGTGACAGAAAAACAATCTTTATTCCGATAGAGTCAGCATGTCAAACTTCGAAGATTCAGTTTTGTTACATCCGCCACCGAAGGTGAAGGAGAATATGTTTTCAATCCATCCGGTCTGTTACTTGCAAAATAGAAGATTTTTCAAGTATATTGGTCAGTCGTTTTGTCATTCTGTCTGTTGGGTCACCGAAATAGGTGACCCTTATTGTCAGTAATTCTGTCTCTTTGTTTGGATGTTTATTCATTTGTCATCAGTATAATTGGTTGTAAACGTGGGCGGATTTTGACCAAACTCGGGTGGTAGGTACATCTTATGACCTAGTTCTTTGGAAATTGTGGTGGTTGCTAGGGACGCTTTGGTTCCCTAGCAACAACCGAAACACCTTCAAAATCGGTATTGTTCACGCGAAATCAATTTCGAAAGCCATTATCTCACGTAGGGTTATGAAATTTGGCACGAATGATCTACAAGTGATGCTCTATCGAATATATTCCAGTTTTTGTGATATATGGAATACTTTACCCACAGCACCCCCTACAATTAGGGTATGCGTGAAAATTGAAGGCCCCCGAGTGACCTGGTGAGTGCATCGATACGAATGAAACTTTGCAGGTTCATGGTACTCTATGAGTACTACAACTTTGCCTCAGGACATATTGACCGATTTCGCTTGGGTCAGGGGTCAAAGGGCAATTCGTGAAAAAATCGATAATATGCGAGAGCTGGGAGCTGGAGGTGCCTTCGCGCCAAATGCTACTCCTCCTTGGGTTATGGTCGAATGGTCATGAAAATTCAAACTAATCGTCGGGAATACATTGTGCACAAACGATCAAGCCGGATTTTCGATTTAGATCTTTGTTCACCCACAGCACCTCCTCGAACTTTGGGGATTTCCGATTTCAAACCGCATTTTCCGTACTTTTCATTCAAATGGATACCGCGTAGTTATCAGTAGATGGAACTGGATGAGATTTGAGATGCATAATATTAAGGTGATTCCCTATCCACTATATGACATCCATTTTGCACTACATCTTATAGTTTCCATGCTCGGCGACCCATCGCCGCCTACCGGCTTGTCTGTCTGTTTGTCACCTAAAGGTCACAATTTTCAACCGATCTTCACGACGCTTCACCACATGGTAGAGTTTGGCATAAGGAAGAAGACTTTTGTTTTTGAGGTCAAATGGTTAAATGGTCAACACAGGTCAAAGGTCAACAACTAAGGTCGTATTTCTAAAATCCTCAACTTTCATCCGATTGACTTGAAATTTGAACAGGATTTTCAATTCATATTACTGAATTCAACCACCAATTATTTTTGTGGTCCACATTGGCCAAAAGGTCGAAAGGTTAAATGGTCAACACAGGTCAAAGGTCAACAACTAAGGTCGTATTTCTAAAATCCTCAATTTTTTCTTCAATTGACTTGAAATTTGAAGAGGATTTATGTTTCAGGTCACTGAATTCAAACAACTAATTATTTTTAGGTCAACATCCGATAAATATTTATGATATTTATTTTTGATAAACAAAAGGTCATCAAAGGCCCGAAGTCGAACAACTAAGGTGAGATTTCTAAAATCCTCAATTTTCATCTGATTGACTTGAAATTTGAAGATGATTTATATTGCATATCACAGAATTCAACCAACTAATTCTTTTAAAGGTCATTTTCGACCAAAAGGTCAACAAAGGCCAAAGGTCAACAACTTAGGTGGTATTTCTAAAATCCTCAATTTTCATCCAATAGACTTGAAATTTGAAGAGGATTGTCAATTCATGTCACTGAATTCAACCACCGATTATTTTTGAGGTCCACATAATCCAAAAGGTCAACCTTGGCCGAATTTCTAAAATTGTCAATTTTATCCGGTTGACTTGAACTTTGAAGAGGATATATATTTCAGGTCAATTAATTCAACTAGCAAATAATTTTTGAGGTAAACATCAAGTAAAAGGTCAATATCGGCCAATTGTCTACAACTACGGTGAGATATATAAATTCCTCAATTTTCAACCAATTCATTTAAAATTTGAAGAGGATTTATACTTCATGTCAATAAGTTCAACTATTCAATTGTTTTTGAGGTTAAAATACCAAAAGGTCAACATAGGCAAAAAGTTAACAACTTACGTGAGATTTCTTAAATCCTCAATTTTCATCCAGTTGACGTGAAATTTGAAGAGGATTTATATTTCAGGTCCCTGAATTCAACCAACTTATTATTTTTAAGGTTAACTTAGACCAACAGGTCAACAAAGGCCAAAGGTCAACAACTTCGGTGGTATTTCTAAAATCCTCAATTTTCATCCGATTGACTTGAAATTTGAAGAGGTTTTTCACTTCCTGTCGATGAATTCAACCACCAATTATTTTTGAGATCAACAGACCAATTGTTCAACATAGGCACAAGGTCAACAACTATGGTGGCATTTCAAAATCCTCAATTTTCATCCAATTCTCATGAAATTTGAAGGGCACATGTATTTCAGGTCACTGAATTCAAACAACAAATTATTTTTAAGGACAAAAATGACCAAAACGTCAACATAGGCTCAAAGTCAACAACTATGGTGATATTTCTAAAATCCTCAACTTTCATCCAGTTGACTTGAAATTTGAAGAGGATTTATGTTTCAGGTCACTGAATTCAACCAACCAATTCGTTTTGAGGTCAACTTGGAGCAAAAGGTCAACATATACCCAAGGTCAACAACTAAGGTGCTTTTTTTTTTTTCTAAAATCCTGAATTTTTATCCAATTGACTTGAAATTTGAAGGGGATTTATAGTTCAGGATACTGATTTCATCCAGCCAATTATTTTAGGTCACCATGGACCAAAAGGTCATTATAGGCCGAAGGTCAACAACTAAGGTGAGATTTCTAAAATCCTCAATTTTCATCTGAATTACTTGAAATTTGAATAGGACTTATACTTCCGGTCAAATAATTCAACTATCTAATTATCCCCTGCCAACCAACGAAGTTGGCGGGGGATATAGAAATGGGTTCCATCCATCTGTCCATCCATCCCTCCGTCCGTCACATTTCGTTTCCGGAGCTTAACTACAAATCCCCTCAAGATATATTTACGAAATTTGGTACACATATCAAGCAAGTGGTGCTCTGGTGCTTTTGATATTTTCTAATTGATAGGTCACATGTTTTGGCAGCCATGTTGGATTCAAGAAAAAATTAAATAATGTTTTCTCTGGAATCACATATCCTAACGCAGCGAAAAATTTGCAACTATCATCTACAATACATAGTAATCTGCATACATAGTAAAAATTATGACGTCACAAGTCACATGGTTTGGTGGCCATCTTGGATAGAAAAACACACCTCATCTGATTAAGAAGAAACTTCCCTCACGTATTCCATTGGAGGATTGGAGGCAGAATGTAAATTTATGATGTCATAGGTCGCATGGTTCGTCAGCCATCTTGGATTGAAAATTAATACATTTTAAAAATCGTCTTCTCCAGAACGGCTGGACAGATTGAGGCAAAATTTTACATACACTTTCCCCAAGACATGCTTTCAGAAGTTTGTTAATTTCTAATTGATAGGTCACATAGTTTGGTGGCCATATTGAATTTACCCTATAAACCTGCAAACATCTTCTTCTCCAGAACAGCTGGACAGATCAAGGGAAACTTCACATACATATTGCACATGCTTAGGGAATATAAGTTTGTTAATCCTCATTTACTATGGCAGGGGATATCGAAGACTTTGTTCAACGGATGCTAGTTGTTTTTGAGGTCAGCATCAAACAAAAGGTCAACAAATGCCACAGGTCAACAACTTAGTTGAGATTTCAAAATTCCTCAATTTTCATCCGATTGATTTGACATTTTAAGATGATTTATATTTCATATCAATGAATTCAAACATCCAATTATTTTTGAGGTCAACATGGACCAAATGGTCAACATTGGCAAAAGGTTAACAACTTACGTGAGATTTCTGAAATCCTCAATTTTGATGCGATTGATTTGAAATTTGAAGAGGATTTATGTTTCAGGTCACTGAATTCAACCAAACAATTATTTTTAAGATCAACTTCGACCAAAAGGTCAACATAGGCCCAAAGTCAACAACTATGGTGATATTTCTAAAATCCTCAACTTTCATGTGATTGATTTGAAATTTATAGGGGATTTATATTTCAGGATACTGAATTCATCCAGCCAATTACTTTTAGGTCAACATAGGCCGAAGTTGCACAACTAAGGTGAGATTTATAAAATCCTCAATTTTCATCCGAATTACTTGAAATTTGAAGAGGCCTTATGTTCATAGGCAAAAGGTCAGATTTGGTGAGAAAAAATGTGAGATAACTTATGTGAGATTTCTGAAAACCTCAATTTTCATCCAATTGACTTGAAACTTGATGAGGATTTATATATCTGGTGAATGAATCCAACCAGTCAATTATTTTTGAGTTTAACATGGACCAAAAGGTCAACATAGGCCCAAGGTCAACAACTAAGGTGGTATTTCTAAAATCCTCAATTTTCATCCGATTGATTTGAAATTTGAAGGGGATTTATAGTTCAGGATACTGAATTCATCCAGCCAATTACTTTTAGGTCAACATAGGCCGAAGTTCCACAACTAAGGTGAGATTTATAAAATCCTCAATTGTCATCCGAATTACTTGAAATTTGAAGAGGACTTATGTTCCTGGTCACTGAATTCAACTGGCTAATTATCTTTGAGGTCAACATGGACCAAAAGGTCAACATAGGCCCAAGGTCAACAACTAAGGTGGTGTTTCTAAAATCCTCAATTTTCATTTGATTGCCTTGAAATTTGAAGATGATTTATATTGTAGGTCACAGAATTCAACCAATCAATTATTTTTAATGTCAATATTGACCAAAAGGTCAACAAAGGCCAAAGGTCAACAACTTAAGTGGTATTTCTAAAATCCTCAATTTTCATCCGATTGACTTGAAATTTGAACAGGATTTTCAATTCATATTACTGAATTCAACCACCAATTATTTTTGAGGTCCACATTGGCCAAAAGGTCAAACTTGGCCAAATTTCTAAAATTATCAATTTTCATCCAATTATTTAAAAATTTGAAGAGGAGTAGCATATTTGGTCATTGAAATCAACCCCCAATTATTTTTGAGGTAAAATTTGTGTTATGGATTTTGCAAGTGTCATGCTCTGCACGACATCTTCTTGTTTGTTTGTCAGTCTGTTTTTTTAATCGCCTTCAGGTCAAAATTTCAAACCGATCACAAAACTTCAACACATGGTAGAGTTTGCCATAAGAAAGAAGCTTATTGTTTTTGAGGTCAAAAGGTCAACATCGGCCAAAGGTCAACAACTTTGGTGTTATTTCTGAAATCCGCAATTTTCATCAGATTGACTTGAAATTTGAGGATTTATGTTTTAGTTCAAATAATTCAACCAGCATATTATTTTTGATGTCAACATATGCACAAGGTCAACAACTAAGGTGAGATTTCTAAAATCCTCAATGTTCATCCGATTGCCTTGAAATTTGAAGAGGATTTATTATTCAGGTCACTGAATTCAACCAGCCAATTATTTGAGGCCCACATTGGCCAAAAGGTCATCATAGGCCGTATTTCTAAAATTGTCAATTTTTAACTGATTCACTTGAAATTTGAAGAGGAGTTGCATATTTGGTCATTGAATTAAACCACAAATTATTTTTGAGGTCAAATTTGTTTTATGGATTTTGCAAGTGTTATGCTCTGCATGATGTCTTCTTCTTTGTCTGTTTGTTTGTTTGTGGGCAGGATATCTCAAAAAGTTGTGGACGGATCCAGAAGAAATTTTGTGGACAGGTTATGTGTGTGAGGAAGATGAACTGATTACATTTTCGTGAAGATTGGAATCCGGATCCGACTCCTATAATTTTTTTAAGTGATTTTTCACCATTGAGAAATATGGTCAAAAAATTTATATGGCATGATATCTCAAAAACTTTAAGACGAATTTGGATAAAACTTGGTGGACATATTGAGTGTACGACAAGGAAGAATTGCTTCAATTTTGGTGAAGATCCGAATCCGGATTTGGGTGTGATAATTTTGTCACTGATTCTTCACCATTGAGAGATCGAGCTAAACTAATATAAGGCACGATATCTCAAAAAGTTGTGGACACATTCAGATGAACCTTAGTGGACAGGTTGGGTGTATGACCACGACGAATTGATTCAATTTTGGTGAAGATCCAAATCTGGATCCGACTCCTCGAAATTTTGAAGTAATTCTTCACCATTAAGAGATTGAGTAAAACCGATATATAGCATGATATCTCAAAATGTTGTGGAAGGATTCGGACGAAACTTGGTGGACACATTGGGAGTGCGGCAAGGACGAAATAGTTTGATTTTGGTGAAGATCCGAATCCGGATCTGGATACGAGAATTATTTAATTTTTAAAGTGATTCTTCATCATTGAGAGATAGGGCCAAAAACGACGTCGTACTGCACAGCATGATATTTCAAAAATGTAATGGGCCCGATATGTTCTCATGGCTCAGGCATTGTGTGGCAGAGTTATGCGCTCTACTGATTTCCCTTGTCGTTCTTTATGGTTTTTATTGTAGCTGGTGCTGAAATGGAGAAAATTACTGGAGACTGCCATTTACTGAACGATATATACTATATATATATATAGTATATATACATATCTCTCTATCTCTTTATCCATTTATAAATATATTTTATATATATATATATATATATATATATATATATATAATATATACATATATATATATATATATATATATATATATATATATATATAATATATACATATAATATATATATATATATATATATATATATATATATATATATATATATATATATATATATATATATATATATATATATATATATATATATATATATATATATATATATATATATATATATATATATATATATATATATATATATATATATATATATATATATAATATATATATATATATATATATATATATATATATATATATATATATATATATATATATATATATATATATATATATATATATATATATATATATATATATATATATATATATATATATAATATATATATATATATATATATATATATATATATATATATATATATATATATATATATATATATATATATATATATGTGTGTGTAGGGTGAATATACTGGTTCTGGCTCACTTTTCCCCATGTAAATGAATGGGGGATTTTCAGCGATTCATTTTTTTTTTCCCTAAAAATAAACCCCCTTTTTATCCCAAGGTATATTTATTTGTCTCCCCTTTTAACCTGGGGACACTTTTTTTCAAATAATCCATGCAATAAGATAAAGATTTTTTAAGTACTAAAGTGGTAATGTGATCTGTTAAAGGTGATTCGAAAGAAATATCTAAAACGTCTAAGCCTCGGGACACTCTTTATCAAATAACTGATGCATATTGTTTAGCTCACTCATTGAACCTATAAAGATTTGTTCATTCTCAAATTCCTTCAATAGTTTAATTTTCTTTGCACAATAATCCCCATCTAAAATATTGAAAAACAAAACATTTGAATCTTTATATTTTTTAAGATACCCCTTTTGTGCCATTACGAAATGATAAACTTCTCTTAATGCTCTTGTTTGACCACCTCCTGAGCCACATATCATTTTGAGATTATAGTAAATTGTTTTTTCATTGTTCAATTGATAACCATCAAAGTTTTCAGTCCATTCAAGGATATTCATTTTTTTCTTTACATCCTCTAACTTACTACTTTTTAAATTGATTCGCTTATTTGTTTTATTTACCTTTGTTTTAGTTATTTTTTCAACAAGACTTATTTGATATTTTTCACATTCATTACGTTTTCCATTTATATACCAAGACTGAGATTTTCTCCACTCGTTAGTTTGATTAATACTTGGTTTGACCATTTATATATTGCAAAAAAAACGCGGCGGTAGCCCTTAAAAAACCCTAACCCATCTTCCCATCGTTAAAACACAATCTATTCTATTCACTCTATCATACAATATCCATATGGAACACAATCTATTCCAATATCTAAAATAAATCTCTTATCATCAAAGGCTCCTAATGCCTTTTTATTTACTTCTTCACTATATATGTTATGTTTATAACTTCTTATTGTATTCATTTTCCTATATTCTTCTTTCTTATTCATCAAACAATTATAATAATTTCTAAAAGTTATTGATTTCTTTATTACATATTTCTTTATTCCCTTTAACCTTTTATCAATCTGATCACCATACTTATAAGCATATGCCTTTGCTCTCAATCCAATAAACTCACTCATTACTTTTCCACCCAACTCATCCTTAAACTTACCAATAACCTTTTCATTATTTTTGGAAAATAACTCACTCTTCTTGCTGAAATTACTTGTATCATATCCTCCAATATTTTTATTCATATCTTTATAAACATCATCAGTTTTTATATCTAGGATAAAACTATCAATGTCTATATACAACAATGAAACATTTTCACCATACTCTTTCTTTAAGTCATTATACAAATAATCATACATCAATATCTTTGATAAATCAAGAACTGCTGTTCCAATATAAATTGGTTTATCCATTACAATACTTTCCTTTTTCATATGAATTGCAGAAAAGTTCTCTGAAAAAACCTCTTCTCTCTCAAAACTTGGTTTATTTATCAATCTTGAAGCTTCTTTCCAAGATGTTGCGAATCTAATGTTTTGCCTGTTTCTAACATTTTCCATAGTCTTTCCAAATACAGCATTATTCATTAATTTATAAAAGTCTCCTTCAAATTTTACTTTTGTATTTGCTCTCATATCTGTATTGAATTGAATATACTTTTTCACCCAAGGACTTTGTTTAAATTTTCAAACTCAATGAATTTTAGCTACTCTCAATCCTCTCAAAAACTGTTTTAAGCTTCTCTGATGCAAAACATATCCCTCTTTATCATAGAATGTTGTTAACATTTCTGTTGATTTGCCTTTAGTATTAAAACTTTTATGATAATCACTTAACCATTCATTCTTTGGGGTTTCTTTCTCACATGCAAAAGGAAGGTCTTTATGCTTATTATGAAGATCACTCGGGTACCTCAAATCAACTTCAAAATAATAACCTTCTTCTTCGTCATTCAATTCCTCTTGAGAAGAAATAACAATATTCATCAAAGCCTTTTCATAATCCTTTTCTTCCACCCACTCTAATTTAGCATAAGGCAGAGATTGAGACATTGCCCATCCATACAAATTATTAGCATCAAAATACATCAAATAATTACTATCTTTTTCACTATCATAATTTGGAAGATATTTATTATTTGCTTTAGCATATCTTTTTGAACATACTTGTGATATTCCACCTCTCTTGGACTTCTCAATCATCAAAAGCATATCAACATCACTGATTAAATCTATATCTTGTTTTGTCATTTTCAACATTGCACTCCAAGCTAAACCAGGAGCTGTGAAATAGTGGGCAGGATCTAATCCATAACAATTTTTATTATGACAGAGTGATCTAAAAGCTTCAAACACATCAGCTAACAATAAAACATCTGTTTTTAGATATAAATCATGATATTCTCCAAGGTTCTTTATCTTAAATATTTTCCATATTTCTTGTGCGTGTTTATATTCCTTATCACTTATCTCTTCTTCATAAAGGTTATTATAGAAACTTTCTTTTGAAGGAAGTTGTGTTTCTTTAAATCTCATAAATGAATCCATATAATCATAAGGATAAATTCCCTTACTTGTAAGAATTTTCTCTTTACTTTGAATTTCATTCCTTGTTTGAATTTCCTCTCTCGTGAGAATTCCTTCTTTAATCAGAATTTCATCTTTAATCAGAATTTCCTCTTTAGTTAGAATTTCATTCATTGTTCGAATTTTCTTTATAATTAGAATTTCATCTTCAGTTAGAATTTCTTCATTAATTTCCTCATTAATTAGAATTTCCTCTTTACTTTGAATTTTCTCTTTAATCTGAATTTCCTCTATAGTGAGAATTTCCTCTTTTGGAAAGAATGAATTAAGATTTGGAAAAGAGTCCGTGGAGCTTAGATTTGATGCGAGGTGGGCTAGTGGTGTTCCCATAAACTTGTAAGAATCTAGAAACCTAATACGAGTTAAAGGTTTTGTGAATATCATTTTTGTAAATGAAATATACTTTTGACTTGTGTTTGTTATGGCAGAAATATTCCCTGGTGTTTTTGAAAGTTCATTTATAAATAGATGTGTATCATAATTGGCGCTGTTGTGAAGAAAGAATGGAATAAAAGAAGGTAATTTATAATTAAGATTACAACAGGAATGAGCGGGACCTCTATATTCACCAGTAAGATGACAATGATCCCTAACTTTAGACTCCTTAATTTCCCCCTCACAAAAATGACAGATATTGTTCTTTCTAAATTCTAATTTTTCTTCTTTGGTTAATTTCATCGGTTCATTTGTTTCTTTCATTAATTTAGTGAGTCTTATACAATCCTTTTCTAATCGTTTTACAAACTCTTGTGAAGCTTTTTTTCCACCATAATGTTCAAGTTTGTTTTACTTTTCTCCAACAGATGATTTGATATAATAACAGAAACCACAAGGAATATGTTTTTGATATTTATTTGTATATGATTCTTTTGGATTAGGAGAAGCAGTATTTATCTTTTTAAGGATACACTCAAAATCAGCGTATATCACAAATGGGTGCATGATAGATTTATTATAATCTTCAAAAGAAATCTTTTCACCAGGTTTAGGCATTCTAATTACAGCTGATTTATGATTACTACAATATTTTGAATGTTGTTCTAATCGTTCTTTTGTATGAAATGAATTAAGACATCGCTTACAAGGATATATTTTGGTTGCTGTTCTGAATACCTGAGAAGAGATTAATCTTGATAAATTATTGATGTATGTGTAATGTGAATTATTTCCAACACCAAAATATAAAAGATCAATGTGTGTTTCTTCATTTTTATTGTTGTTTGAAATTTTTAATATTTGAAGTTTGTTTGTATCCGTTAATCCATATACATTAATAGAAAGATTATTCTTTTTCTCAAATTTTGGAATATCTGTTAGTGGCATTGGAATTTAAAATCTTTAATGTCCAAGGTATTCTCATATTTCATATATTGTTTTACTCTTTCTGAATTACATTTTGGTGGATGAAAGTGAGCAAGAACAGACCAGAGAAAACATTTATTATCATTGTTCTTAATATTAACAACTGCCTTCTTTAGTTTTATTTCTTTTGGTAATGCAATATAAGAAGAAGCTTTCAGAGGGTTTGATTTTAGAATGTGTAAATCTAAAAAGATGATTTTTTTTAATATTGAATCCACTTCCTACCACTGTATTATCAACATCCTCCTCTTGTTTTGGTAGTTCTTCATAAACTCCACTATTCAAAAAATCTTGAAATGATGTTATAAAATGAAGATCTGTTCTCATATAAGGAGTTTGTTCTTCATCTTGTCTTTTCATATTCATTTTCACTCCCATATAAAACTTTAAAGTTTTCATTTCTTTTAATGTCTTTTTAATAACTTTTTCAACATCACGTTTCACTATTTCAATTGATTCAGCTATTGATGATGGACCGGGTTCTCCAAATTGAAAAATCCTTATTTTTATATGCCCTTTAAATGCCCCATCAGTGTTTTCAATATAATAGTCTCCCTTTACTTTAAACTCATTTTTCTTGTGTTTTTGTGATTGAAGATGTCTATTATAACTACTCTTCAAAACATCCTTTGAGCAGATATCACAATGTTTTCTTTCCAACTCAAGAGGAGATATTTTATGAAATAGATTAAATGTGTGTTTGTTGGTTCGGAGGTGTTTTCTATAATGTTTATATTTGTGATTACAAACATCGCAGTATGTTGTATTCACCATATTTATATATGGTGAATCTTTGCTTAAATGTGCTCCACACATAAATCTTTATGTGCTCCACACATAAATCTTTGCTTAAACTAAAATTTTCTTTCTTAAAATTTCGTTTATTTTACAGGTGAATCTGTGCTTAAAACCATTTTATTCTCCAACTTTTTCACTTAATAAATAAAATGTTTCAAGACACAAAAGACAAGTTTCAATCAATCTCTTCATTTGTTAAAGATACTGAGAAATATGTCAAGGATGTAAAATTGAACAAAGATAAATATAACAACTATTGGATAAAAACAATTATGGTAAATAATATGAGTTCTTCAATTTCCTTCAGTGGAAGGGCTTTTATTATACCTGGTAGAACATCAATTAAAGTATCTCTAACAAAAGTTTCTCCTCTCCTTCTGGTAATATATTCAAAACTAGAAAAAGCAATGAAACAAGAAAAAGTATCAAAAAACAAAAACCTAATGGATGAAGCTTTGGAAAGAAAAGATAAGACCATCTGTAATATGCAAGGAGAAATTTGTATTTTTTTCAACAACCCTAAAGATGTAAATCCTGATGAAATAAAGGATGTTAATATATCAGGTGAAATGACATTTCGTTCAATAGTAGTTGACGATCATTTTAAAATTACCTTTAATATAAAAAATGTTGTCGTTGAATCTGGTAATGAAAAAAAGTACATTGATATCGATGGTAATATTATTAAATATGAGTCAATATACAACTGAAAGTAGAGATGAATTTCAGTTTAAGTAAAGTTTTACTTTATAAATATGCTCGACTTTCCTGATTCTCCATATGACAAATTTGAGAATTGTCCTGCGTGTGAAAGACGGGCATTAAACACAAAGTCAAAAGCCTATAAACAATGTATATTCTGTGATTATCTTCTAATTAATGATAATAAAAAATATAAAAAGGAAAATAATTCTTTTAGATTTACACCAAAAATGAATTACTTCACAACATTGATTAGAGAAATGAATGTAAAGTATGAGGGTGATAACACACCTTTCCTTACAAGGGAAGAAACTGAACGTATAAGAGAAATGTTCAAAGGATTGTTGTTATATATTATTCATGGATGTAATTTTTCGGGAAATATCAACACAAGATATTTTATAAATAAAATAATGGATTATCTTGAAATTAAACTTGAACTTAGGATAAAATATAGAGTTTCTAAAAAAGCCAATAATAAATTAAATAACCTGTTTTCCAAATATATAAATGAATGATTTTTTACCCATTTGGGAAAATAAGATAAAATTTAACAAGCATAAAAATCTCCCAAATTCATTAAGATGTCTCATAGTTGGTTCAAGTGGATGTGGAAAAACCTGCTTACTTTTAAAGATGCTCCTCACTCCCAACTTTTTAGATTATGATAATATAATTTAATAATTTTCACAAAGTCGAGTTTTCAACCAGAGTATCAACTACTCTCACAAGGTTTTAATGCTGGTCTTCAAAAAGAAGATATAATCGGTTTATTTAAACGTCAAAAAAACCTAAATGATTTTAACATTGAAGATATAATTCAACTATTTTGTGATACACAGAGATGTAAAAAGAAATCAAATCCTAAAACTTGTATTCTTAGTGATAATAAGGATGATATTCCGTCTCCCCAAGATTTGGATAAATCAAAAAAGAACCTCATTATCTTTGATGATTGTGTTAATGAGAGAAACCAAACGGTAATGGACAGCTACTACACAAGAGGGAGACATTCTTCTTGTAATTTTATTTATCTTAGTCAATCGTACTTTCAACTTCCTCGTCGTTCCATCAGAATCAATGCTAATATTTTATTTTATTCAAGTTAAATTCAATAGATATCAATAATTTTTGGAGAGATAATTGTTCTACATTATGTCATAAAAAGAAATTTGAGGATTACATGAAGCACACGACTGAAAAATATAAATATATTGTTGTGAAACAAGATGAGATATGAAGGGATATATTTTTTGTTTTATAAACAATTACATATATAAATGACAACTATTATTGTAAATCTTGTGGGTAAATCTGCTTCTGGAAAAAACTTTCATAAATCAAGGTTCTTGTGTAGTACAAATGAGAATATTGTAAATTTACTTAAAAAACACCCCGTGATATGCATTGTATCAACAACAACTAGAGCAATAAGACCTGGAGAAGTAAAAGGTGAAGATTATCACTATATTTCAGTGGAGGAACATATGCAATTGAGGAATGAAGGTCAAATATTTGAGGAGGTTTCTCTTGGTGCAACAAAATATTCACATTGCAAGAGTGAGCGAAGGAAACTAAAATCTGGTGGTCTTGGGATATTAGAAACTAATCCAGAAGGAACGAGACAAATTATTAAACATCTGAGCGGAGTGAAGATTTTATCATTCGGTTTTGATGTTGATGAAGAAACTCAACGCAAACGTATGAAAAGCAGAGATGCAATTATTAGTGAAGAAGAAATTACAACTCGCATTAATGTTAATAAAGAATTTGATGAAATATTTAAAGAAAAGGATTTATTTGAACACATCTACTTGAATGATGAAGAAAAGGAAAATTTCCCTGTTGATCTTTACAATTCATTAAATGATATTTTACAATAAATAAATGGATGCAAAAGAAAGAGCAAGAAGATTTAAGGAACATCAAGAGTTGGTTTCAAAAGTTGTAAAACAGCAGGAAGACATAAAGAAGAAACGCAGACAGAAACTAACGGGCGAAGAAGCATTTGAAAGAAAACAAGAGAAATTTTTTAAACCACTTTTAAAAACTTCCCAAGAAAAAATGAAAGATGTTTCGACAGTTCCCACAGTAGAATATACTCCTAAAAAACTTCAAATGTTAAAAGATTTTGATCAAATGACAGAGGAAGAATTAGAGTATTTAGGAGAATTAAAGGTATATGATGATATGATGAAGGTTTATTTCAACAACTGGAAGAGATTAGTCGATCCCCTGATTATATTGTGAATGCTCTTCAAAACAATGAATATTCAGCGGATTCAAAAACCAAAGCAGGACTCATTCCAACAGAACAACCAGCAATATTTCATCTTGTTCAAGAAAAGGTATTGATATTTAATGATGAATTAAGGTTCTTGGGTTCTGCTCAACCCGCTGTTAAACTAACTCTGAGATTAATGTTTCTTCTCACAAAAGATGGAGGACAAGGTTAAACTGTGAGGGATGAATCAAAGTATATTGATAAACCATTGGATATGAAAAATAATGATGATAGAGTATATATTGATCTGCTGAACACTCTAAATTATAGGGTTAGTATTTCTAGTAAAAGTAGGAAAAATGAGAAGGAGAAATACATTATTCAGCCTTTAAGTATCCTTGGTTCAGTTATTAGTTTTATTCCAAATGACCCATCGCAATTAGTTAATAGACTGTTATTGTTGTTAGGTAGTAAGAAGGCTGGAAATAACAATTGTTTTAATGAAGCATCAGCCATTTTAGATCAGTTGATGAACATGAAAATAATTAATAAATCTCAATATAAAGACATTTTATCTCATATTAAATAAGATGAGAAGCACAATCCTGAGTTTTAATTTCACAACAAGCGACCACACATCTTCATTCCCATATCCACTACAACTTAACCCAACAAAAGAATATGAGGCATCTTTATTGTCCATGGAAACTTATAATACCTTATTTAATATAACTGATAAAAATGACAAGTTTAGTTATAATCCCGGAAGTGGATACAAAACGATAACGGTCTCACCCGGAGCATATGAGATTTCTCAAATATCTTCCGAAATTGCTCGTCTTATGAAAGAACATGGTGATGAACCAAAAAATATTGTTATAGACATTCAAAAACATACTTCAAAATCAACAATTAAAGTTAAAAATAACTACAAGGTTGATTTCACAATTGATTCATTTAGAGAGTTATTGGGTTTCTCCTCAAAAAAGATTGAAACTAATAAGGACGTTTTACAGTGATAATGTCATTCAAATATCCTCAGGAATAAATTCGGTGTTAATTCACTGTGATTTGATTGATGGTGCTTATAATGATGGAAAAAAAACAAATGCAATATTTTCATTCTGCACATACTCAACTCCAATTGGTTATAAATTCAATATGGAACCCAAAAATTTAGTTTATCTCCCTGTGTCAGGAAAAACCATACACAGAGTAAATTTTAGGATAACCGACCAAGATAATCGTAAGATTTCTTTTAATGGAGAAGTTATATCCATCAGAATTCACCAACGTGAAGTTTTCCAATAAATAAATACGATGGTTATTGTGAGGAAACACGAGTTGGGAAAATATAAAATAATTACAGGGGATGGGATGTTCCTTTCCCCATACTACAAGGGTGAAGGTATGTATCTTGGTAGAGGATACTATAAACCTAAGAGACAAAGGGGTGTTGGACATCAATTTAGAGGAGATGGGATAATTGATACTCTCATGGGTATTGGTTCAACTATTCTTAAACATAAAGATCTAATTGGTTCAACTGCTTCTGCTGTGGGAAATGTAGCAGGTGTTGTAAAGAGCATAAAAGATGCCCAGAAGGAATCTCATCAATTACAAGCAATAAAAGAAATTAAGAAAGGCAAAACTCAGTTGTCCCCCCAAGAACGACAGAAAATAATTCAAATACTTGGATCAGGGTTTCAAAAGTTTTAACATCTTTTTTCCTAAATAAATACAAGTATGGAAGCAATTGATAGTATCTATGATTTGGATGATACTATTATTATCTCAAACTCCATTAAAAAAGATTACTTCAAGGTAAATGCAATAACTGGAACAGACTGGAATACGAATGGTTCAAAAAGTTTTGAAATAAATAATCAACAAACCTATTTGAATCTCTCCGAAAGTTTCTTGTTGTGTAAATTTAAATTCACTAAAGCTGGGAATAACACAAACGCTGCACTTGTAAATGATTTCTTCTGGAAAATGTTTGATAGTGTGCGTTTGTATATTGGAACACAAGAAGTTGAAGCGGTTGATTATGTCTCTGCTCTATCTGAAATGATGAAATTTACACTCTATACATTCAGTGATAGAATGGGAAAGGGGTCTGTCGAAGGTTTTATTCCTGATATGTCAACGGGAACAAACACAGACCCTGGATATACTCAAAGGAAAGGAATGTATAATGATGATACAAAAGCAGAAAATAGTTTTACTGTGGCAGTTCCTCTTAAAGGTATATTTGGATTTTGTGATCACGATAAAGTTCTGTATGGTCTTCAAATTAGATTTCAACTACGAAGGAATGATAATGAAAATAGATTGCTTTTTGGTGTTGGTAGTGCTTTTGGTGAACAGAATAAATTTGTAATTGAGGAGATGAGTTGGTATATCAGTGAATATACTCCTAATCTTAAAACAGAAGAGATGTTGAATCGAAGACTTAACTCAAAGAAACCACTCAGTGTGTCATACCTCAAAAGAAGATGTCAACATGGTAAACTCAACCAAACTACTTACACGTGGAATTTGGGTGTTCTGGAAGGAAAGCCACGATATCTGTGGATCATTTTTAAAAAGCCAGATGGTAATACTGCGACTGATAAGAATAATGCATTGAGTGATAATGCTAAGGTGAAACAACTTCGCGTTTCTCTAGATGGAACATTTTATCCACGAGATAGATTGGAAATTAATTGGGAAAAAATGATTTTGCTGAAGCATACAAGTCTTACCAAAAGGTGTGTGAAAGTAATGGAAATAAAGAACCTATTTTGGATATCACAGCATTTAAAAGTTTGTATACAATCTATGCATTTGACCTGAGCGCTCAAAAGGAAACTATAAAGTCTAATCGAGTGGATACTTCCCTATACATTGAAAGAGGAGAGAGTGAAGAAGTTGATACATATTGTTTGCTTTTGGAAGAAACAGAATTGCAGATTAATACAGATAATGGTGTGATGATTAGTCTCACATAATTTTTTGTTAAATAAATGAGTGGCAAAGTACCAACTGGGGTATATGTTAATCAAATCAATCTTCATAAACTATCATCTTGTGTTCAAAATCAAAAGCCTTGTACGATTAACGTTAATACAATTCAGAGAAAAGGAGCAGTAAGAATTGATGTTTTGCTCACAAGAGAACAGGTTAAAATCTTGAATGACACTGGCTCACTTAAAATTAAAATGACAAAACCAATGTTGAAAAAATATTCAATAAGAGAGACGAGTGGAGGATTTCTCCCATTTCTAATTCCTTTATTTGCTGGTTTAAGTCTGGTTGGAGCATTGACGGGTGGTATTTCAACAGCGGTGAAAACTCCCAACGAAAGGAAGGCTCAACTCCAGGCTCAAAAAGAATTGGAAAGACGTAACAAAGAGTTGGAGAAACAAATTAGTGGAAGTGGTGTAATTGTAGATTTTGCTGAAAAACTTGAAGGTCTGCCTGATAAAGCGAGCTTGTTAGTTGGAGATATGCTTTCTTCTATAGCACAAGCAGGTGGAAAAGTAACTAGTAAAAGATAATAAGGGATGAGGAAGGAGTTGAAGAAGAGAGGAAAGAGGATGAAAAATAGAAGAGAGAGAAGGAGGAGAGGGAGAAAAAAGAGGAGGAAAAGGAGAAGAGAGAGAAGAGAGAGAAGGAGAGGGAGGAGAGAGAGAAGGAGAGGGAGGAAAGAGCGAGACAAAATAAATATCAAAATATGGAAACCAGTGAGATTAAAAAAAGATTGGTGGTATTACAGAAAATAACTCAACCCACCGAGGAGGAAAACAATGAATTGACAAGTCTATTTGCAATACTTTTGGCAAGAATATTGACATCGACAAGCTATTCATTTTAATTCAAGTTTTTCATTTTTTTTCTTCAATAAATGGAGGAGAGAGTGAAGGCATTTCTAAGGATTCTTTATGTTTTAAAAATTAAGATTCAAATGTGCATGTTGGAAACTAAAAAGGTTTTTGCACTCTGCAGGAATTTTTCACATAAATAAATGAGTTATTGTCTCAAATGTAAAAAGAAAACTAATACTAAAAATATTTCATATCTTAAAAGTAAAAATAACAGGGTTATACAAAAAGGTATATGTTCGGTGTGTGGTTAAAAAAAAATCAATTTATCTCCAAACACAAACGAGGAGGAGATATACAAAAGTTTTTATCAGGAAGTAAATTTACAACTACTGGAATACCAGGGGAATTACATCTTCCAGGGTATTCTTTCTGTGGTCCAGGCACAAACTTGGATAAAAGATTAGATGAGGCAGACAATCCTAAATCCTGGAGTAAACCCATCATTAGAGTTGATGATCGTGTTGATCGTGCATGAGACACGATATTGATTATAGGAATACCACAACGTTGGAAGAAAAGCATGAAGCCGATAGAGAAATGTTGTATAATTTGTCTCTGATACAAAATCCAACCTTGAGAGAAAAAGTTGATGGTTCATTGTGAAGAAGATGATCAGTGCTAAATTGAAACTTGGACTTGGAAATTCAAAAAACTTATAGGCTCTAATGATGTCATTAAGACTGAAGAGCAATTTGCTGATGAATTACATAAACCAATATTCACAAAGTTTCAGAGAAGGAAAGTTTATTCCAAGGAAGTAGATTATATCTGGTCTGTTGATTTGATTGAACTCAATAATGATAAGGGGTACAAGTATTCTTTAACTGTTATTGATTTGAGGAGTAGATACGCATGGGTTGTACCATTAAAAAACAAAACAGGTAATACTCTTATGTTAGCCTTTCAACAGATATTTAATAAAAGTAAGAGAAAACCTAAAAAATTGTGGACTGATGAGGGTAGAGAGTTTTATAACAAGACATTTATGAATTTTCTTAAAAATAACAGTATTACATAATACATACCTTTAATGAAGGGAAGGCAGTTGTTGTTGAACGTTTTAATCGTTCCTTAAAAGAGAGACTATATAAAAATTCACACAACTCGGTTCACAACAATGGTCATCTTTTATTCAGGATATTGTGGATAAGTATAATGACACGATTCACACGTCAACAAATATGAAACCATCAGAAACATTTACAAAATTAAAATATGAAAAAGAGATTAATGTCAGAAAACCCAAGTTCAAAGTTGGTGATATCGTAAGAATATATAGGTGGAAATCTCATTTTAAAAAGGGTTATATTAAACGATGGACGAACGAACTTTTTTAAATTGTTGATGTAATAGATACGGTTCCTTGGACTTATAAGATATATGATTTGGAAGGGGAAGAGATTTTAGGTTCATTTTATTCAGAGGAATTATAAAAGACAAAGATTAATTGAAATTTTTTGACTCCGCCCCTTTTTGACTCCGCCCACACAAAACCCACCCACATAAACCCCACCCCACACAAGCTGCACACAAACCCCACCCCACACAAACCCCACAAAAACCCCACACAAACCCCCCACAAGCTCCACACAAAAACTCCACACACACAAACTCCTCACAAGCACCACACAAAAACTCCACCCCACACAAGCTCCACACACACAAACCCCACACAAACCCCACACAAACCCCCCACAAGCTCCACACAAAAACTCCACACACACAAACCCCTCACAAGCGCCACACAAAAACTCCACCCCACACAAGCTCCACACACACAAACCCCACACAAACCCCACACAAACCCCCCACAAGCTCCACACAAAAACTCCACACACACAAACACCTCACAAGCTCCACACAAAAACTCGACCCCACACAAGCTCCACACACACAAACCCCACACAAGCTCCATCCATATTCATCATATTCACATAATTAGTGATTAGTTAATTAGTTCCCCACACACAACATGTTTATTTAATTAAAAAATTATCCACCCATCCACACAAGCTCCACTCATCCACCCATCCACCCATCTCTCCACCCATCCATTTATCCACACAAACCTCATCCACATAAGCCTCATCCACATTCACCCCTCCCACATAAGCCCCACCGAAGCCCCGCCCACATAAACCCTGCCCACATAAACCCTGCCCACATAAACCCCTCCCACACAAGCTCCACCCACATAAACCCTGCCCACACAAACCCCACCGAAGCCCACCCACATAAACCCAACCGAAGTCCCGCCCACATAAGCCCTGCCCCCATAAACGCTGCCCACATAAACGACTCCCACACAAGCTGCACCCTCATAAACCCTGCCCACACAAACCCCCCCTAAGCCCACCCACATAAACCCCACCGAAGCCCCGCCCACACAAGCCCCACCCACACAAGCCCCACCCCCCTCCTCCCCCCCCCGCGCCCCCACCTTTGACGCACCACCTCCCTCATCCCACCCCCACCCTTCCCCACACACACAATTGGGGAGGGGAGGGGTGGGATGAGGGGTGATGGGTCGTTGGGGGAGCGCACCTACCCCCCCCCACCATTGTGGTGAGCTGTTATCTTCATCGGAAGAGAGTGAGTCCATGTCTCAGTTTTTTTACCATTGGTACAAGATGGCAAAAAGATCAGAGGCCGTGATAAGATGTCGTGTCAGTCTTTAAAAATGTTTTTCAATTCTCTTCTAAGATGATTGACCTCTTCAATAAGAGCATTAATTTCATGCACCTCGTCGTGATATGTAAACTGCTCTTCTTCCAAGGGCCTGCCAAGAAAAATATATATATATATATATATATATATATATCAGAATTATCACAATTTAATTTATAATCAATTGCTTCATCGTTCAAAGAGGAACCTATACACAGGCTTACCAACTTTGTGTTGAGCTGTTTTGTTCGCGGAAGAAAGATCGCTCATGTCTCAGTTGTAAAAATGAAAATCCCGTCTGGCAGAAACTTTGTCTGGCGAATCACTTATAAGACAATGATGAGATTGCTTAATCATTGGGTGTGGCCACAGGAAATGATGCTTCGGGAGAGACAGCTTGGAAAATAACTGTGAGATATATTCTCAAATTGTATGAATCATTTTTAAAACATACTTAAAATACCCTAAAATGGTTTTGATTCAAATGTTTTCAGTTCGTGTTCTGAGATAAAATATAAACACGAGACCTTGTCTCACAGAATAGTTCCTATTTTTTCACAGCATGACTGTCCAAAAACACTTCCTCATTCACACAGCACGACCGTTTCAAAAAAAACACTTCCTCATTTTCATGACACGAACTGAAAACATTTGAAACAAAACTTTTTTTATGGCGTGGTTTATGCACAAAAATGATTTGCAACTCGGGCGGTGGCCAGATGAGATCATTAAGAGAAGTTTATCATTTCGTAATAGCACAAAAGGGGTATCTTAAAAAATATAAAGATTCAAATGTTTTGTTTTTCAATATTTTAGATGGGGATTATTGTGCAAAGAAAATTAAACTATTGAAGGAATTTGAGAATGAACAAATCTTTATAGGTTCAATGAGTGAGCTAAACAATATGCATCTGTTATTTGATAAATAGTGTCCCGAGGCGTTGACGTTTCAGATATTTTTTTCGAATCACCTTTAACAAATCTTTATCTTATTGCATGGGTTATTTGAAAAAAGTGTCCCCAGGTTAAAAGGGGAGACAAATAAATATACCTTGGGATAAAAAGGGGGTTTATTTTTAGGGAAAAAAAAATGAATCGCTGAAAATCCCCCATTCATTTACATGGGGAAAAGTGAGCCAGAATCAGTATATTCACCCTACTATATATATGTATGTGTATATATATATATATATATATATATATATATATATATATATATATATATATATATATATATATATATATATATATATATATATATATATATATATACATGAGCCTGGTGTTGGCTTAGTGGTAAGGGTGGCGGCTTGGGATCCCAGTGTCCTGAGTTCAAGCCCCGTTGGCTGCTGAATTAACACCAGGGGGTTGACTCAGCCTGTCATCCTTCCGAGGTCGGCGAAATGAGTGCCAGTGTACTGGTCCCGGTGTATGCCCCGGTTCTAATAGGTGTACCATATCCCTGTGTGTCATAAGAGGCGACCAGGGTTGGCGTCAGGAAGGGCATCCGACCATAAAACAATGCCTCAAGAAAAAGCCAAACCTCTGCACAGCAGGGAAAAATGGCTGTAAAAACGGTCATGTTTTTTATATACATATATATATATATATATATATATATATATATATATATATATATATATATATATATATATATGTATGTATGTATGTATGTATATATATATATATATATATATATATATATATATATATATATATATATATATGTATGTGTATATAAATATATATATATATATATATATATATATATATATATATATATATGTATGTGTATATAAATATATATATATATATATATATATATATATATATATATATATATATATATATATATATATATGTATGTATGTATATGTATGTATGTGTATATAAATATATATATATATATGTATGTATGTATATGTATGTATGTGTATATAAATATATATATATATATATATATATATATATATATATATATATATGTATGTATGTATATGTATGTATGTGTATATAAATGTGTATATAAATATATATATATATATATATATATATATATATATATATATATATATATATATATATATATATATATATATATATATATATATATATATATATATATATATATATATATATATATATATATATATATATATATATATATATATATGGATGTATTGTTGTGGTTGACGAAATTCACAAACCACCATTCAGGTCCCTTAGGTGAGATATCTCTAAGTATATGTGTAGTTACGCCCAAACCCGTTGTTTAGAGGGAATAAATGTCATTCATGCGGGCTGCGACCCCTCGAGATAGCCGTTTTTCTTTTACTATCTTTATTTTGGACCAGCCGCCATTACTACCACCACCAACCACGTCTCAACAGCCATCACACAACAATCACCAACCATAACGCCGCTTCACAACAACAACCACCAACCACAACGCCGCTTCACAACAACAACCACCAACCACAACGCCGCTTCACAACAACAACCACCAACCACAACGCCGCTTCACAACAACAACCACCAACCACAACGCTGCTTCACAACAACAGCCACGACCTTTACCGTCACAACTCGCCACCATCGCATCACCACCATTCTTGCGCCACTTGTGGGCACCGATACTGGACTCGTGCAGGGCGCGCACCGAGCAGCGTGTTCAGAAACATCACAGACTTTCCGAGAAAAACGGATCAAAAAGCATTCACGCCCACTTTTCCTCGGTCCAATGGGGAGCCAGTTAGAGGTGAAGGGTCGGAGGTAAAGGGTCAAAGGTTGGGGAGCGAGGCCACGGGGGATATAAACGGCTGCGTTCGTCAGACAAGTTGAGTTCGAGTTCGCGGTTGGGAGTTGTCGGTGGAGCTGGGAAGAAGTGGTCGTAGTCAGAGTGAAGAGGACGGAGCTGTGGAGAGGTGGCGGCGGCAAAGGCGATCGAGGGGGTGCTCGCGTCGGAGTCAGGGAGCTGCGGAGGGAGAGGCCGGCGGCGCGACCGAGGTCGAGGTGGAGACGCTCGTCGCGGGACCCGAGACAGGGTGATATCCTCCTTTCCCCCGAGCATCAACAACCCCCTCCTGTTTCCCCCCGCGCTGAGATAGTGCGACAAGGGGGCCCCTTTCCCACCCCATACCAGACACTGTCCGCGAGGCCCGCGGAGTTGAGGCGCCACCGCCACTTTGCGTCTCATCATCAGACGGGTAGGCCCGACACGGTCTCGGCCCCAGGCCCGCCTACCCCCCTCATCCTGGAGGGTGGTTCTTTTTCTTTTGCTTTGGGTATCTGTGTTGTCGGCGCCGTCTGTGAAGTAAAATTGTATAAGTGTTGCCGTGTGCTCGGTAGTCGGATAGCTCTGCATTGTGTTTCTCTTTTATATTTGCTTTTTGTGTAATATTGTGTTTCTTCTCCTTTTACATGTGCTTTTGGTGTAATTGTATATGTGTGCTTCCCGTTCATCGCGAAATAAATGTGAGTTATGTTGAACTGTTTTTCCGCTTCGCTTCGTCTTTTCTTTCATTTAATCTCCATCTTGCTTCACGTAAAGGGTTGGTCGTGGGCTAAAACGCCCGATAATTAATCGAACCGTCGAGGCCGATGAATAACACCGCTCGGTTATCCCGATAGTACGGAACGGGTCGCTTAAAGTGGCCCGTGTCCGAAGTCGACCTGCGGCGAGGTGCGATCGCCTGGTCTACCCTCCGTGTGGGTACTTAGGTAGGTCGAATTTGGCGAGCAACCCTATCCCACGCGGGGGCCGATTGGCACGATCGTGGTGAGACCGAAAGGTCCACCCGTGACTAGTTCCCGGCGTTAGTCCAAGAGGGTCACGACTGGATTGTCCTTCCGGTGGGCGACGTGCCACGATTCGAGTTACGTGGCCGTCCGCACGCCGGCGGGCGCGAATCCGCAACACTGGTGTCAGGTCGTGCGATACAAACTCATCGCCCTCCTCGCGGCACTGGTATCGGAGAACGGGAAAACGGGCTCTCCTGTCTCCGGCTAAATTCACGGGAATCGGTCCAGGGGTGAGAGGAGCGACCCCTGATTCCCTCCAAATTACGAGTGATTTAAATTAACCCTTTACGAGAAGCAAGATGGCGTCTCAAGGCGAGCGGGAGCCGGGGGTATTAGAAATGGATGTAGAATGTGTAGAATCCATGGTCCAGGACGAAATCCCCGTGCAGGAAATGTTGGTTGTACAGGAAAACGAACTCGCCCAACTGAACCCAGAGCCCGAAATAGGTGCGGCAGCGGCCGCGGTGTATGACACCTCCCCTCCCCCTCTCCACCAAAACCCCCCAACCCCTGCCGAAACGGCTCACCCAAGCGCACCCAACATGGCCCAGCTATTCACCATGCTGGCAAAAATGAATGCGGAAATGACAGCGAAGATGAATGCGAACATGAACAAGCAAATGGACGAAGTGAAAACGAGGATGGATGCGAATACACAAAAAATGGACGAAAAGATGGATACAAACACAAATGAGATGAAAAAAGAAATGAAAGGCATGAACAAGCAAATGAAGGAAGAAACTAAAAAGCTGCGGGGTGAGACGCAGAACATGGGCATGAACAAACAAATGATCGAAAAATTGGATGCGAATACACAACAAATGAACGGAATGGAAACAAACATGAAGGAAGAAATGAAAAAGCTGCGGGGTGAGACGCAGAACATGGGCCGATGTCTGCAGGCGGGCATGAAGGCCTTTAGCAGGGAGCTTAAAATGGCGACTCCACGTGTGGGAGCGAACGAGCTGGGAGGGGGTGCAACGGCTGCCGGGCGGTAAGGAAAAAATAATTCGGGAGACAAGAGACGAGGTGAAAGTAATTGGGAGGGAGAGAAAAGAACAATTAATACGGAAAGCAAGGATGAGGTACGCGGAGATCGTGAAAGAGCAAGGAGTGAAAAACAGGGAAGGACGGGAGCGACTTAAAGAGAAAGCAAGGTTGACCTACATAAAGATAAGGGAAAGACGCCAGAAAGAAGCGGAGACTAATAGACAGGAGGGGACAACAGAAACTTATAAATGTATAGAGACACGGGAGACAAAAAAATAGAGGAGAGACTGCACAATGAAGACGGGGTAAGTGACGCACACACACACGGAGGTAGTGGAGGACAATGGGGGTGAGCTGGTGGACTGGGTGGAGGCCCGGTGCGAGCAGCTGGATGGCCTCCTCCAGGAACGAGGGGAGGGAGTATGCCCCCTTGAGGCGAGTCACGACCAGGTGAGTTCGGTCTTGCTTTGCGAGGTCGAGGGGAGGAGTGCTGTGGACAGGTGCACGGAGAGCTTGGGGGTATAGAGGCCCCGGAGACCCTTGTGGGGACACGAATCCCCAGTGTAGTTGTCCCTGTGTGTGTGGTGCAAGGTGGGAGTGCGTCCCCGTGTGTGAGTAGTGTGGTGGCGATTGTGCCGGAGTACGTGCTTCCCAGCACGCCGTGTGTAAGAGGGGCACCGCAAGTGGAAGAGGCCGTGTGTGTGGATGAAACGGCCAGTGTGGTTGAGGCACCGCGGGTGAGTGCCCCCGCGTGTGTGAGTGAGGGACGGTGTGTGGATGAGGCACCGCGGATGAGTGCCCCCGCGTGTGTGAGTGGTATGGTTTGTGTGAGGGAAATGGCACGAGTGAGTGGAAGGCCGCAAGTGAGGGGAGCCACGTGTGCAAGGGTAATGGCATGCGTGAGTGAACGGCCGAGTGCAAGGGAGACCGTGTGTGTGAGAGAGCGGTATGTAAGGGAGATGTGGGTGGGCATGTGTGAACATGCAGCCCCGTCTCCCGGTGTGAGTTTAATGGTGTGGAGTGTGAGCGTCGTAACACGCAGGTGTGCGTGGGTCGAATGGCGATGACGGCGATATGTGAAGAAAGAAAGCCGAGTCGCGGCTGTAGTTGTTTCGGGGACCGTGCCGGGTTCACCCAGCAGTGAGCACGAGGTCCGTGCTGTGCAACGCACGAGGCCCCCAAGTGCTCGCTTGCGAGAGTGAAGTCCCGGTCCGGAAACGCACGCGGTGGATTTGCCGATCCCGCGGACAGACAAATTTTAGGCAGGATTACGGATTTGGACTGGACGGGTTCTTCACGCGATCGTGTGTGTTAAGCTCCAACGGGCAAAGCACATGTGTTCGCGTGGGGAACCCCTCGAGACGTGGGGCTTGTGTTTTTTTTTTTTATGCGCACGGTGACGCCATGGCTGCACGTGGGGTTGGAATCCGGCGGGAGGGGTATCCCTGCCGGATGGTACCGTCCAAGGAGGGACGAGGAACACGTGCAGCTGCATGACGTCACGGGCAGGTGCAAAGTGCGTGAGCTGCGAGTTGCCGCGCTGGTGCTGCGCATGAAAAAAAAAAAAAAAAACAGCAAGCCTCACTTTCGGGTGCACAGGATTCCTGGGCAAGGGGTGGAAGACCCCCTTGACCAGGGCACAGGATGGAAACTAGTTAGGGGGAAGGGTTAGCTTAGCTTGACCGGCTCCATGGGGCAGGGGTAAGTCCTCATGGGGCCCATGGAATGGATTAGTTCGAGGGATTGTAGCCAGATTTAGGTTGGGAAATAAAATGAATTATTTGGAGACAGTGACAGACTTGTGAATGTGTAGAGGGGACGTAGTTTAGCTACGTAGTGTTAAATGGAAGTGCTTTAGTGTAAGGGATGACATGGGAGCACGAGTTAGTTAGGGGAGGTTGTTAGGAGGATGGCAGAGTTCAGCGGTGTGTGTGTTGAAGAGTTGGTGAGTGAAGTGGAAGCATGTGCTTGGTGAGTGAGTGAGGCCAGCAGGTCTGTGTGAATGGAGCGAATGGGGACTGCATGGTGCGATGAGTGATTGGGTGGAGGAGTGACTCCCGCCCAAGGGACCCCCGGGGTCAGTGTAGAGTGAGTTAGCTGGGTTAGTCAAATTAACAAAAATGGAGGTCCTTTTGCTGTTGGTGGGAATGTAGGCTCGAAACCCATTTGGGGGGGTGCAGGAGCCCTGTTGACGGGCTTGGGAGCGTGGCTACGAAAGGTGAGTATCGCTGAGTGGGTACCCCGGGCACCAGGCGAGTCGGCCGTGGTAGGCCAAGGGCCCATGGGGGGCCGGGATAGCGTAGTGGGCACGGGTGCGCCTGCTTGCTGCGGGGGCCCGGGGCGTCATTAGCCGCGTGGGCAGTGTTGTGGGCACGGGTGACCCTCGGAAAGGGGCCTGGGAAGCCAGCCTGCCACGTGTGCATTTCAGGGGAGGTGCCATGGGGGGCACTCCCCGGTGTTCGGGAGCTGGTAGGCTCGGAGGCAGTGTAGTGCCCGGGGGTGCCATAGCAGGAGATTCGGCAGAGGGTCGTGCCTGCCAAAGGGGGCCACGTGTCCCAGCCATGAGACCGTGTGAGGGCACGGAGAGAAAATTGGGGGGGGCGAGGCCCGAAATTGTAAGGACACCAACACAGGCGACGGGAATCTGGGTTGTTAGAACCAATAGTTTAAGCTAGAGGCGCTTGTTGAAAGCCCCGGGGTAGTTTAACAGTTAAATGGATAGGGTAGATTAGGAAGTGTACCCCTCCGCACCATCCATCCCCTCGCTCTCGTTGTGGGCCGCTGGACCCACTTTGGTTATAGATCGCTGAAGTCTGGGGAGGCCATCCTGAGGCTTGAATTGGGCCTCGACACAGGACGTTAGCTCTCCCTTATTCCCCTCCGGGAAGGGAACGTAGGGGTTGGGAGTAGGCTAGGTGACAGGATAGGTTAGCCGAACAAAGACGATAAAGGGGGTTAGGGGACGATTTGTAGTGGGGAAGTAAAAATAAAAAAAATAAGTTGGGGATAAATTGGGGTTTGACAAATTAAGGGAGTGGGTATAGACAGTGACAGGCAAAAGCGATAGGTTGGGAGGGAGACCGTAGGGGAGGTCCGAGCCCGCCTTCCGAGTGGCCAGCACCCACTCCATCTGCCGGCTGGCTGTTTTTCTTCAAGGCCTGTGCCGGCCCACTTCATCGGCAGCTGTTGTGTTGCTGCAAGGCCTGTGCCGGCCGGATCATCTGCAGCTGTGGTACTTCAAGGCCTGTGCCGGCCAGTTCATCTGCCGGCTGTGTTTGCCTGCAACGGCCTGGTTCTGCAGGCTGTGTTTGCCTGCTACCTTTGCCATGCCATGCCCACTGCCCCTGTTCACCAGCCCCGTTCAATCCTTGCTTGCCCCCCTGTTCATAGCCATGTGCGCCAGGATCAAGGCAACAGTTTGCAAGCTGCAAGAACTGCCCTGTTGGCAGCTACAACACGGGCCTGCAGTGGCGGCCCGTGCACCGTGTTTGCGTTCAGTTCAAACCATTCATCCATCCATTCGTTGTGTTCATTGCGTGTGCCACTTGAGCTGGCACGGAGACTGCATTTGTGCAGCCCATGCACCGTTGTGGTTCACTGCGTTCAGTTCAAAAGGGAAGGCCTTGGACTGCGTGTGAGCAGCCGGCCACTTTCCCTGTCACCTGCATTGTTTGAGCCAGAGACTGCATGCGAGCAGCCTGGCTCCCAGCTCACTGCTTTCTTTTTGCAGAGTTCAGTGATCCTGGGCCATGGTTTAGTGTAAAATTTGTAAGTTAAGGTAAGATGTACTGTAAATATGAGTGCGCCCCCGGCATATTTGTCTTAGCGCCGGCAATTTTATTTAAGTCGTCCGTGTGAGTGAGTTTGTTTAGGTAGTTACTCAGCCCTCAGGTTATTTATTTTGGGGACACGAATACCATGAATGTCGCACTCAGGGATCCGTGGGTAAAATGTACTAGGGGAAAACTACACATGATGGCACACGAAAATTTGACGACTCGGGACGAGTCTGTAAAAAGGGGAGGGGGTAGTGTTGTGGTTGACGAAATTCGCAAACCACCATTCAGGTCCCTTAGGTGAGATATCTCTGTAAGTATATGTGTAGTTAGGCCCAAACCCGTTGTTTAGAGGGAATAAATGTCATTCATGCGGGCTGCGACCCCTCTAGATAGCCGTTTTTCTTTTACTATCTTTATTTTGGACCAGCCGCCATTACTACCACCACCAACCACGTCTCAACAGCCATCACACAACAACCACCAACCACAACGCCGCTTCACAACAACCACCAACCACAACGCCGCTTCACAACAACAACCACCAACCACAACGCCGCTTCACAACAACAACCACCAACCACAACGCCGCTTCACAACAACAGCCATGACCTTTACTGTCACAACTCGCCACCATCGCATCACCACCATTGTTGCGCCACTTGTGGGCACCGATACTGGACTCGTGCAGGGCGCGCACCGAGCAGCGTGTTCAGAAACATCACAGACTTTCCGAGAAAAACGGATCAAAAACGACTCACGCCCACTTCTGTTCCGTCCTATCGGAGAGCGTGGGGCGATTTGGCCCCGCCTCCAGGGCGTTGGAGTGAGGTCGCTATATGCAAATTCATGAATCAAAAAGCATTCACGCCCACTTTTCCTCGGTCCAATGGGGAGCCAGTTAGAGGTGAAGGGTCGGAGGTAAAGGGTCAAAGGTGGGGGAGCGAGGCCACGGGGGATATAAACGGCTGCGTTCGTCAGACAAGTTGAGTTCGAGTTTGCGGTTGGGAGTTGTCGGTGGAGCTGGGAAGAAGTGGTAGTAGTCAGAGTCAGAGAGAAGAAGCGAGGAACAATTGGAGTGGAGGCATGTAATCAGCCTGGATTTTAGAAGTTTAGCCAGGAGGGGTTTTTTGGTAAGAACGCATACATCCTGTTGTGGCTGGGTGAGTCTGAGGACTCGGTGGGAGGAGGGGAAACAATACTGGAGAAGAGGAGGTAAAAACGAACAACCAAAGAAAGAGAGGCCACTAACCTGCTTACAATGTGAAACCAACAGATCTTGTTGTTCAGCCCCATCGTGGGAAATTCTGATGATGTTGAGAGCTTTAGATTCCATACAATCCAGGAGATACAGATATTATGTTGGGGTGCCAGCACCAATAGGAGAGCCGTATTCCATTGAACAATGGATAATGACTGTGTCGAATGTAAGAAGCGATGATTTTCCAAGGAAAGACTAGGATCGATGGAGGATACACACTCTGTGGCTGGCTTTCAGGGCCATCGATGCTATGTGGTTGGCCCAGGAAGGATCATTGCTGACAGGGAAGCTTAGAGCTTCAGGAGAGTGAACCACTTCCAGTAGCTGACCATAGAAATAGATGTTTGGGTTTGTTCAAGACGATCTTTCCAGATAAACAGAATGAGATAGTGAGATTTTCCATGATTGAAGCACGTCAGCCAAGCATTTATCAGAACAGAAAGTTATCAGACAAGGTAATTTATTTCATTTTCAGAGTAGGTCATTTCAAACCAGTTAATTTATCAGACCAGCATTTTATCAATTCCACATCAACAGAAAGTGAAGATGCCAGCTTACTTGAATAACAGCTGTATATGTAATAATAAACAAGCATAAATGCAGTTGATGTTATTAAGTAATCACAATTATAAAAACAGTATCACCCACTTTTCAATATCAAGTAATAATTAGGAAACTTTTTAAAACTGTTTATATGAGTAGCTTAAATTTATTGTGTTTATTCTGGCAAGTAATTTTTTTCATAATTAACAATGATTGGTGTAAATGTGTTGTGTTGCAAAATTAACTTAGTTAGTTACTAATATATTATTCCAAAGTATGTTTGATAAAATATGATGAGGTATTTGTACCATTATATAGCTGCTGTTAGCCAGCTTTGAAAAGCTTGTCAAGATGGGTGGTCCTGGTGCCTGCAAATTAATGACAGTGCATCCTATGCACAGCATAATAGAACAAGGAGATTTCATGATTGCTGCTTTCTTTCGCATTCATGCCTCAGCACCACCACAGGATCTGTCTCTCCAAAGTGCCCCTCTTCTTCCAAGATGTATAAAGTAAGATATTGCATCTTTTTTTTGTATTAACATTTGAGAATTGTTTTTGGTTTTATGTTTTTCTATGATGTTACCACACTGTGAAAGCACAGAACAGTATTGACTGTGTTTTCAGATTGTTGTGCAGATTTCTCCAATTTTCATCAGAAATTCCGTAATGTGTGTGAACCACTTTTTGATTTTGATTGACAGTAATTTGGAAACAACATATTTCAGATTTTGGCAGGAGATACTGAAACTAACAGTGAAAATGCTTTTGTTACCTTCGCAAACTTTGTTGCAAAGGTTATGTTTTGATCACTGTGTATTTATTTATTTATTTATTTGTGAATATGTGTGTGTTTGTTTGTTTGTTTGTTTGTTTGTTAGTTATCGCATAACTCCAAAAGTATTGAACTGAATCGCAGCAAATTTGGTGGGATGATTGGTTATTACCGGAGGACCATCTGATTAGATTTTGGGAGCGGTCGGGTCAAAGGTCAAGGTCAAGGTCATGAAAAGGTCAAAATCGTCTTTTTACCATAGCGCGTTCAATGTGTATCCAATTTTCATGCAACTAATGCCAAAATGTTCAGAATTCAATGCCCCATCTTGTGATATGTGACATGACACAATGACGGAATAACCCTTATTAGCAGTTGGGAGTCAAAGGTCAGGGGGGGGGTCACGACATTGCAAAATGTGCGGTTTTACTCATAACACAGTCAATTCTTATCCAATTTGCATGAAACCAACACCAAAATGTTGACTGTTCTGTTCCCCACACTCTAATACCAATTACCAAATTAAGAGTACAAAGGTCAAGGTCGAGGTCATGAAAAGGTCAAAATCGTCATTTTGCCATAGTGCGGTCGATTTTTATCCAATTTGCATGCAACCAATGCCAAAATGTTGTGAATTCAATGCCCAATCTTGTGATATACGATATGACACAATGACGTCATTACCTTTGTTAGCGGTTTGGGTCAAAGTTCAGGGGGGTCAACGACCTTTATTATCATAACACGGTCAATTATTATACAATTTGCATGTAAGTAGATTCAAAATGTTTAGAATTCAATTCCCTATCCTGTGATCTGTAATATTTGATTTCTTATAATGTGACCAGTTGTCATCAGATTGACTTGACACCGACACCCAAAACGGTCAGGGAGTTCATCCAGAAATTGTACAATGTACGTGAATCAGTGTCAAACAGCAGGAAATTTAATGTTTTTAAGCCATCATAACACACATGAGATGGCAGATGTGGTATGGGATTAAATACCCTCAATCAACGGTTTCTGGGGGCGGGGGGGGGGCAAAATGTAGCATTGGCGAAGGTATGCGCTCTACTGAGTGTCCGTTCTAGTTTAATTGTTGAATGGATGACTAATACATTGTAATATATTTTTAAGAATGAATGGTGGCTTTATGTTAAACTTCACAACGTCATTATGACACAAAATTAAAATCACAAAGTTTCTTGTAGGAATTGTCTACTCTCAAACAAATAATTTCAATAACCAATTTCCTAACTGAAAGTTATTTTTCGAAAGTGTCCATATAAATTTATGGCAATCATTAAGTTTGTGACTGAACGGAAAAAAATAAATAAAATGTTAGTGCTTATTTATTTCAAAAGTGGAAAAGCTCAATAAAAACAACATAATAACTTTGGCATATTTAATATTGAGGGGTGGCAGGATGACCGAGAATTATGCTCACTCACTTCGAAGCTGTCTGTCCTGAGTTTGAATCCCGACCAGCTATAAACTGTCATCCCGGTGTTTCTCGGCCAGGGTGATTCAACAATGTGTGTGCCATCCCTCGGATGGATATTAAAGTGGGCGTTCTATCTGCTGGCATTAGTTGGTGGACGTTAAAGATCCCTTCGTGAATACTAGGCAAACTATAACTAGCACCATGAACAAATTCCAAATTCCTGCCTTAACTACTTCTGGAAACGCTATGGCAAACCATGCAGTATAACCTTTGCCAAGAAACTGCTTTGGCAGCACCTATCTACTGTACCAGAGTGTGAAATCAGAATTTAATATTGGGCTATTAAGGAACTGATCACACTCTGCAATATTGTTTAAAATCTTCATAACGAATGTACAAATTCTTTCAAAGTAAATACTACGTGGCCGATATAATTTCCTGGAATTTATATGTTTGACTATCTTTCTGCTTGAGGTCTGTGCTGTCCCGTGAGCTTCTTCTGCATATACCTATCAATGCAATCCTACAAACTGATTGTCAAATAATGACAAAAATGGCTTCGAGATAAAGGTATTGTGAGACTATAATGTGTATTCCTCTCTCAAAACACCATTAAACACGAATTATAATATATTGATCAGATTCGTGTCTAACATCTTGCAGCAATCTTTAAATGGTTTGTGCTGACCAAAAAGATCATTCGGCCTCCCCTGTAGGATACTGGAAGGCTTAATTATTGCTGTTGTAGGGTTTGCTTCTACAATTAGTACTCCTAATTTTTAATGCTACCACAGAGTTTCTTGGACAACTAAGAGCACTAAACTACCATTGAGAATGTTTTTTTTTTCCCTTCATCCACCCAATTTCCGAGATGTATCAATGTCCGAGCTACATCTCAGAGAAGGCTGCAACTTTCCAAATGAAATTTTGCACCGATAATTATCTATGTAATTATAATGCCATTATAATGGAAATAAAATTTATGCAGGGTTCTGGACATAATACGTAATTTTAACTTTATCTAATTTTAAGGACATAACCTATTTATAGTCATTTTAACATTTTTCACCATTACTTGACTCAAATTTGTCCGACCAGAATGAAATTGCCCTTATTAGCCTATCTCTAGAGAAAGGCACATTTACACTTTATTGACATCATACCCCAATGAGTTCAAGGTCAAGGTCAAATGGTGCTCTGACAAAAAAAAATGCGGTGAAGGTCAAATGGCGGTCTGAAAAAAATTAATGCATTTTTTTTTCATCTCTCAATTTTGCCAATGCAGAATCTCAAACACCGCTGGGCCTTTCATGGTGTTCTTTGATCATAATCGTGTACCTGCGCTGAAGTTGTGCACCTGATATTTGATTAGTGTATATGTCAGATCGTGACATAATTGCTTTTCTCCAATGTTGGATTGTGACATGTCAGACTGGGACCTACCCTTTTCAGATTGTAACATAATTAACTAGAAGGGCACTTGGTAGAGTGCATACCTCTGCCATGCAATGCCTGACCCACAAGAACAGATCCGGCCAAATACATTTTTCAAATATCATGCGACATAAAGTTTTTGGCTCGATCTCTCAATGGTGAAGAATCACTTAAAAAATCAAATAATTCTCGTATCCGGATCCGAATTCGGATCTTCACCAAAATTGAATCTCTTCTTCTTTGTCAGACACCCAACATGTCTTCCAAGTTGCATCCAAATCTGTCCACATCTTTTTGAGATATCCTGCACACAATGAAACAAACAAACAAACAAACAGACAAACAGACAGAAAGGGATGAAAACATAACCTCCTTCACCTTCCTTGGCAGAGGTAACGAAAAAAACACTTTTTTTTATTGTAACGTGAATAATTTTCCTCCGATTTTCACGATGTTACGTTTTATGGAAGGACGGTAAATGCTGAAAAATTATCTCAATTTACACTCTCCCCATAAATATTGAAGGTCAAGGTCATATGGTGGTCTGAAAATAATATGTCCATCATTGGCCATGGCCCATGGGTAAATTTTTGCGATCACCAAGAGTAAGCCAGGGGAAACTTACCCTTGGTGATCGCTTTGTCTCACAGATATCTAGTATTCAATTAGATCTGGTTTGAATCACTTTTTGTATACAAAGTGGAGACTCGTGGAAGAGCTAGAATTAGTATACTGAGCAGATCAGGACACAACACAGGACAAAAGGAGGAGTTGAGAGGGGAGGGGGACACTAACAGCCGAGTTGAAGGCCAAGATCAGGTCAGGTCAGGTTTGGATCTGTGACCTGCTACAGGTACCATGTAAACCTCTACTAACCTGTTCCATGGTCGGGTTGTCGGCGACTAAACCGTCTCCCCCACCAGGTTTTCTGGTGAGGAGGGTGTTTGGATATGGACACCCAGCAGGATTAAAAACAAAACCTGACAAAGGGCGGAGGAGCTCCTTGTGAGCCAACGGCCATCCATATCTAGTGCCCAACTGTGTCTGCGGACGTCCTCCTGCAGTTGGGTCACTTCTTATTAGGAGGTTGGTGGCAGGATTTGCACTCCGGCCACCGTAAAACCCTTCATTCCGCAAAACACAAAAAACGCAAAAAATCTGAAAACCCACTCCGTGGGAGTACCTCCTGTGCAGCTTCCCTTCGCAGGGCAGCTCACCGGATGACGGGATTGGGGCAAAGCCTTCGGGACCCCCAATCTTTGATAGGAGGGAAACCACGGGGTAACATCCCTGGGTCAGATTGCGGGAGAGTGTGTCGGAGTGGTGCTGAGGTGTCGTCCACCAGACGGCGGTCTCCTTGGGCTAACCTGAGGCGGTCCCTTCGGGTGGGTGCCTGGAATGTCCTATCCCTAAGAGAGGATGATCACCTGTCTCTGTTATCATCTGAGCTCAAGCGTTTGGACATCGGGATTGCAGCTCTCTCTGAGGTTCGGAGACCGGATTGCGGCGAGATAATGGTGGGTGGTTACACCTACTATTGGTCTGGTCGCTCTGATGGTTACCATACCCAAGGAGTTGCTGTAGCTGTGTCCAATAAGCTGACCCCAATGATAATTGAGGTAACACCGGTCAACGAGCGTATTATGAGATTAAGGATTCGTCACTCCTTAGGTGTCATTTCCCTGGTCTCTGTTTATGCTCCGACTGAGGCGAGTGATCTCACCATGAAGGATGCATTCTACGCCACACTCGAGTCTGTGGTTGATCAGTGCCCCAGACGAGATACACTTCTAGTCTTGGGGATTTCAATGCATCGACTGGAACTGATAGGGACGGTTATGAGGTGTGTGTTGGTCCCCATGGGTCAGGAACTATGAACCAGAATAGCACTAAGTTCCTTGACTTTGCAAGAAGTCATGGACTTAGGGTGGCTGGTTCATGGTTTCAGCGCCCACAAGCTCATCGCTGGACTTGGTATTCCAACGCTGGCGGTGTGGCAAAGGAGATTGACCATGTCCTCATTGACGGTCATTGGAGGATGATCCAGAACTGCAGGGTCTACCGGAGTGCTCAGTTCCTCAATACTGACCACAGGCTTGTTGTAGCAACTCTAAAGCTGCACCTTCAATCCTGGAGAATGGTACCATCCCAGCCGAGGCTGGATGTTGCCAAGCTCAGGGATGAGAGAGTAGCTGAGGAGTTTGCGAACAGGCTGAGTGGACACTTGGGGGGTCTGGGTGCTTTGGAGGGTCCTGAAGAGTTGTGGAGCGCCTTCAAGACCACCGTCCTTGATGTTGCCGGTGGATGCCTTGGAGCTCACCGCAGGGCAAAGAAGAATTTTGTCTCTCAAGGGACACTGGATACCATTGACCAGAGTCGCAGGGCCAGGCTGAATGGCAGAGCTGAGCTGTTCAGGGAGCTGAGGCGTAAAACTGTACGTGCACTGAGGGTGGACAAGGAGGCCTATGTGCGAGGAATCTGTGAGGGGGTAGAGCATCACCTGTGGACAGGTGATTCTCGTCCCGCTTACAGGGGAATTCGCGCATTACGTTCATCCAAGCCCATCCCTCGGAGCACTACAGTTCGAGCAGAGAGTGGTAGGCTCTTGACAGAGGAGTCTGAAGTGAAGGCCCGCTGGGCCGGTTACTTTGAGCGGTTGTACCAGGCTGATCCCCCAACTGTCGAGTTGGACGTCAAGGGTGTTACAATCCCTGTTGCTGACCCTCGAATCAACTGTGGTCCACCTACGCTTGTGGAAACACGGGCTGCGTTGAACCAGTTGAAACGGGGCAAAGCTCCAGGGATTTGTGCCATCCATGCCGAACTTCTCAAGGCTGGTGGAAATGCTGCACTCATGTCGTTGCATGCAGTTTTGTGCTCTGCCTGGAACACAGGCATCATCCCAACTGACTGGAAGAGTAGTCCAAGAGCATTAGGTCAAAATAGGCCCTAACCTGGACATTTTTGGTAACAAGCTGATTTTTTCAGGATAGGTCCAGGAATGTGTGTGAAATAACATACTAAAAGTCCTCATGAATCCTCCTTGAGCGTTTTCCGCAATCCAAGATGGCGTCCAAAATGGCCGCCTCTTCTGTTTTTCTCATAACTTTGCAAGCAGGTTTCCCCAAAACACACTTTAAATGTCTACATATATGTTTTGAAGTATGAGGAACTCATTAGAATACATCTTAAGAGATGCTGAAGCACGCAAGCTGTACATCCTAAAACACTATGGAGCTCAATCAACGGTGGTGTTTGATGGATATGGAAGCGCAACTTCGACAAAGGTAGCTGAGCAGAAACGAAGAGCTCAGAAGTGTACCTCCAGTGACATCATATTTGAAGATGATATGCCAACCACCACAACCCAAGCAGCTTTCTTAGCCAACGGCAACAATAAGGCGAGACTTATACAAACTCTACGTGACAAAATGCTCATGGCTGGAGTATGTGTCAAGCAGGCAGAAGCAGACGCCGACACCCTGATTGTCTCCACAGCACTAGCACTGGCAGAGTCAGAACATGTGCCAGTTGCTGTCGTTGGTACGGACACAGACTTACTGGTAATGCTAGTTGCTCGGGCAACCTCTTCCACAGATGTGTACATGCTATGCCGCAGTAATCCTGTCACGGTCTTCAACATTCATGAGATTCAGCATGCCATAGGGGACACAAGAAATCACTTGATGTTTCTTCATGCTGTGACGGGATGTGACACGATCTCTGCGATCTATCGTCAGGGCAAGCGTAAAGCTTTCAACATGGTGCACAAGAAGTGGGACTACGACTTGCTGGATACCTTCACAAACAGTGGAAGCACTCATGACGAGGTGGAAAAAGCTGGGGAAGGCTTCATTCTTTAGCTTTATGGAGCCAGCAGTTTTGAATCTCTTGATGACTACCGTCACATCGCATACAAACGGGCAATCGGTCACAGTTCCCTGAGTTCATCCTTTCAGCTAGAAAGTCTACCTCCAACTAGTGCTGCAGCAAAGCAACATTCATATCACGCCTATCTTACCATCCAGGAATGGATGGGTAACTCCTTATCTCCAACAGAATGGGGCTGGCGATTTCAGGACGGGACTCTTACCCCGGTAGAAACAGACATTGCTGTTGCACCCGACACTTTGCTGAACATGGTGGCATGTGGGTGTAAACCAGATGGTTGCAGAAGCATGACATGTAGCTGCAAGAAACTTGGGCTCTTTTGTACCTCAATGTGCAGTAAATGCAGTGGTCTCAATTGCAACAATACAGCACCAACTCTTATAGATGCCGACGATGATATTACCCCAACTTCAGAGGACATCAACATTGAAGATACAGCATCTGACGATGAAGACAATGACTGATGCAACTAGGTGTGTGCATGCGTAAGGTAAAGATTCATCTGAAACTTTTGAGGTTTGGATCTCTAGCATGATCTTGTTTTGAATGTCTTTGCCTCTTGAAACAGGCTAAAACAGCAGTGTGTTGATAAGTGGTGGACATTTTGAGCACCATTTGAATTTCAGAAAGAACTTCAGCGGTTTTATTGTTTCCTTTGTACTTGAAAGTATCTGAATGAGTTCCTTATTTCTCAAGACATATATTTAGACATCTAAAGTGCGTTTTGGGGAAACCTACTTGCAAAGTTAAGAGAAAAACATGAAATGGCGGCCATTTTGGACGCCATCTTGGATTGCGGAAAACGCTCAAGGAGGATTCATGAGGACTTTTAGTATGTTATTTCACACACATTCCTGGACCTTTCCTGAAAAAATCAGCTTGTTACCAAAAATGTCCAGGTTAAACCTAATGCTCTTGGACTAGAGGGGCCTTGTTGTCCCTCTCTGGAAAGGGAAGGGTGATCGCCAAGACTGCAACAACTACCGAGGGGTGACGCTGCTCTCAGTGCCGGGCAAGGTCTTTGCTCGGATAATTCTCGATAGGGTTCGCCACCATCTGCTTGAGCACAAGCGTCCAGAGCAGTCAGGCTTTACACCAAAGAGGTCAACGATTGACCGTATCCTTGCACTTCGTGTCCTCACCGAACGCAGACGAGAGTTTCGGCAGGGGCTGCTTGCAGCCTATGTTGATCTCTGTAAAGCGTTCGATTCAGTGAATCGGGATGTCCTCTGGAGGATTCTTGGTCTTCGTGGGGTGCCACCAAAACTGATCGATCTGATGTCTGAACTCTACTCTGGTACTGAGAGTGCTGTGAAGTGTGGTGGTACCATCTCTGACTTATTTCCAGTTGTTACTGGAGTTCGTCAGGGATGTGTACTTGCCCCCACACTTTTCAGCACTTGTATGGACTGGATTCTAGGGAGGATGTCGGAGAGATCAAGTTGCGGTGCGTCATTTGGGAATGTCAAGATCTCGGACCTTGACTTTGCAGATGATGTAGTCATCTTTGCGGAGACTTTAGACATCCTCTTGGGGGCCCTCGAGGTGCTGAATGAGGAGTCGGAGCCATTGGGATTACGGGTTTCTTGGGTCAAAACTAAGATCCAAGCTTTCGGTGACATCTTGGATGCTGCTGTCCTGTCTGTGTCTGTTTGTGGTGAGGATGTTGAGGTCGTGGAGAGATTCACTTACCTTGGCAGTGATATTCATGTCTCTGCTGGCTGCGAGTCAGAGGTCAATAGACGTCTGGGTCGGGCCTGGGGAGTCATGGATTCACTGGATCATGGGGTGTGGCGCTGCCGGTACCTGTGCGGGAGGACGAAAGTCCGAGTCTTCAGGTCCTTGGTACTTCCAGTCTTGCTCTATGGGTGCGAGACTTGGACTCTGACCAAGGATCTGAGACAGAGACTAAATTCCTTTGGTACCAGGTCTCTTCGGAGAATCCTTGGCTATCGCTGGTCGGATTTTGTGTCCAACGAGCGGTTGCTGAGAGAGACTCGGATGAGATTTGTTACCTGCATAGTCCGTGAGCGTCAGTTGCGGCTGTATGGACATGTGGCTCGTTTTCCTGACTCTGATCCTGCTCACCAGATTCTCTCAGCGAGGGAGTCTCATGAGTGGAGGAGGCCAGTGGGTCGACCACGTGCCTCATGGTTGCAACAGGTTGACCATCATCTCAAGGAGATGGGGATGGGCCTGGCATCTGCCTGGGGGATGGCCAGACGGAGGCCCCTGGAGTACCGGCGGAAAGTGGACGCAGCGACGTGCTGTTCTGGCACATGCTCCCATACCTGACCTGACCTGAAGGCCAAGATAGAGGCAGACTTGGACAAATAATGGGTGTGGGAAGGAATGAGGGGCATGAGAGGATGCATTGGGTGGACAAGATGGGTATGGAAGGAAACTCTCAGGAGAGAAAACTGGGAATTTTGAAAGAGGTGGGAGATTGGGTCAGGTTAGGGTGGGGAACGAGGAAAGAAAATATCATTGTTTTGGATTGGGGATGATCTGAGGTACTGGTGAACAGTTGTCTTGAAGACCTGGATGAAAAAATGAGATTGAAGAGGATGTGGAAAGTTGGTTCCACAGGTGCTAGAAAAGAGGAATGAATGAGTGTATGTGAGCAGTGATCCTCGATTTTGGTAGTTTAACCAGTAGGAGTTGATGATGGACCATGTGAGCCATGCAGAAGCCTGGTGGGGGTGGACAAATCGTGGAAAGAGCCGAGGGTGAAGACCAGAAAGGAGGCAATGGAAGACAGAGACCAACGACCTTGTGCAATTGTTACAGTTATATAATAATTAAAAGTATCATTATGAGTTTATATTCATGATTCAACAATAAGTCTATAATTTGCATAAAATTATTTTAAAAAGAGACGTGTGACGAATATTGTAAATACTGTATTCAATACTGTACAATACTGCAATATTCCCAGAGGTCCAATTTAATATTTTAAATGAATTGTGCCGTACTCCAGATATTCGAAATGACCTTTTCTCTGTGATTAAATCCTGAGATGAACCCTTGCAATTAAGACCAAAAATAGACTTTACATCAGCTCAACGATTTACCATACTTACAACAGAAAAACAAAGCCAGCGCAATCGCAAAAAATAAATAAATAACTTTATTTAACTTGTTCTCATTTATTAACAAAGTTATATGGTTCAGTGAAGGGGTTTCCGATGTTTATTTTTCAGCTGTTTGTGTCACCGAAGAGCTATTATTTGTTAACCAGGAAAGTAACAATTATTCGTTAGCCATTTTGAAGTTGCCCTTATTGTTTGATTCTTTAGTTTGCTCAAAAGTGTTAAAAATGACGAAATAGGGAATCACCCCGTGCAATGGCTGGCTTATAATGGCTGGTCTTGCATTGCGGAAGGGGTTTCCCGAAAACATGTGTGCAGTGCATTGCACAAAGGCCTTTTCAAAATTATGTTCATGACATTATTTCAAAAGGGTCGTATTGGATTGTGCTACGACTGGGAGGTGCACCTGGCATACTGGCTTGATTGGATATGTTTTAATCACTATCTGTTCGGTAGAAGGATATCTCAAAAAGTCGTGGATGGATTTGGTCCAAACTTGCAAGGTGGATAGCTTATCGGACAGGATGGATCGATTAGATTTTAGTGTTGATTGAGATCTGGAACCTGGAACTTTTAATGTGTTTATTTACTACTAGAACATGCCTGCCCCTTTTGGGAGCAAGGGGATGGGTAGCGAGTCGTGGCAATAAGGGGGGATGGTGGAAGAATATTATTTTGTTGTTGTTGCTCTATATGGCTCATATTGGAGAAACACACTTCACACCTTTCACACCTTTCACACCTTTCACACCTTTCACACACTTCACACACTTCACACACTTCACACACTTCACACACTTCACACACTTCACACACTTCACACACTTCACACACTTCACACACTTCACACACTTCACACACTTCACACACTTCACACACTTCACACACTTCACACACTTCACACACTTCACACACTTCACACCAAACATGTACAGTCATGAATAGCACAGCCACTGAGCTTGGGGGAAGTCATAACACTTCCTGGAGTACATCTGCATGCCAGTGAAGTGTACATTCAGGCAACATATCCATAAATCAGGCTTGGCCATCATGACCAAACAGAAATCTTAGAGTTTGCCTTCTGTTTGGTTATATATTTTTGTCTTCTGTTTGGTCATCAACCCTGAGCTTTCTGTTTAGTCAACAATTCCTTTCTCATAATTTCAATAAAGACATAAACAGACATTTGAAGGATATTGCCGTAAAACAGACTAAAAAGAAAATCACAAAGCTTTTCGTTGTGCTTTCTTCAGGTGAAAAAATGTGAATGAGGTAAGGAAGAACAACAGTCAAATAGACACCTATCAACAAAGTCAATTCCAATTTGACGTTCTCCACTGATTCTTCATCACCTCCCACTGTTCGAAGTGTGAAGAGCGTGTTCAGTGTTCAGCGATCTAGGTGGGAAGAGTGTGTTCAATTGGAGGTTTCAGAGTATGAGATGGAGCCACGAAGGCTGTTGCAGAATCCTCTTAATCAACAACATCTGTGATCGTGAGATGAGTTCGTGTTCTTCTTCTTCTTTGCACAGATAAGCAAAGCAAGTGGACAAACTCTTTTTGCCGACATAACATAGGGTCCATGGAATATATAAATGTCGCTTATAATATTCGGAGATGTGTTATATTTCGTCCTCGACTCAATATCTTGAATGCATACACATTATACTGTTCAGCACAGTTTGCATTCTCAATCAAATGCTGCTCAATAGCAGATACCCACGATGTTGGGATTGATGCTGGGACCTTCCTTCAAGCATGTACCAGCTGTATTCGTGTACCAATAGTGTTTTTTTAATATAATTTGCGAGCTTTTGGTAAACAGTCAAAAATTTGAAAATGTTGCTCATTTGTATGGTTTTGTACTCATTTGGAAAAATTTCGTATCTTGCGCTTTATCTCCTGTTTTTTCTATTATATCCTAAAACGGCCTTAATATTTACT
>NC_140961.1:125552517-125562517 GCF_056783735.1 Eptatretus burgeri
GTAAATGCAATTTAAGAGAATGGAGAGAGAAATGTTGTAAAAGTTGGATTTTTTAGACAAGGTGTGAAGGAGAGGTCGAATTGAGAGCAGTCTGTTGAAATAGAAAAAGAGCAGTGAATTATGATGCACTAATGAGAACCATACGTGTGAAAGAGGAAGATGAAGCATTATAAGAGATCGTTTTATCATTGCTATTATTATTATTATTATTGTTTGATAGAGATTGCACAACATTGGGTGAAGGAAAGCTTGAAGAAAAGATCGTGAGGTGAATGGTGAATTTGGATCGGTAAACGCAGGGTGAAGCTGATGGATCAACGAAAAGTAACAGGAAGAGGGTAGAGACACATGGTTACAGGAGGTGTATCATTAGGAAGGATAAAAGGAAATTATTCATTTTCAAAATGGATTTTTGAAGATTAGATAACATTGGAGAATAGAATGTTGTAGGAAGAAATCGTGAAAGTAATGGTGTGAGTGGGTCAGCTCAAATAGAAGAAAGATGGTGTACCGGCAGGAGGAAGAAGAAGGAGAAGGAGAAGGAGAAGGAGGAGGAGGAGGAGGAGGAGGAGGAGAAGGAGATGGATCGGTACTCGTGTATATGGGGGAAGAGAGGGTTGTGTTTTTTTGTTATTTATTTTTATTTAAGACAAGAAACAGAGTATGTAGTTGGGAGGGATAGATGGCAGGTGTTGGGAAAAGTGGGGAAAATAGGAATTGATGGGAATGGGGAGAGAATACAAATAAAATGATCATACACCTAGATGGGAAGGACGAGTAGGGCTCAAGGAGCTTGATAAGACAAGGTCGTCCAAAACTCACAAAATTGCATGATTTTTGAAACAAAACCGAACTGGGAACACATACTAAGCATGTAGGTAAGAAAATAAACAGTTAAAATGTGACAAACAACAACTGGAAACTTAACTTTGAAAAAGTTGTCAGAGACCTCTGAGAAAAGCTGCCATCGCTCCAAACCCAGAACCGGAAGCAAATTTGTTTTGCGCCAAATTTGAACAATCATCAATGGATATAGGATTACTAACTCTAAGAATTTGGACTTTGTTTTTATCAGGTGAACCATAAATATTCATTGATAGGTTATTCATATTCTCAAAATTTGCTTTGTTCTCTTTTGAGATATTTTAAGCTCATGGGTTCTCCTCTGGAGATGCCAATATCCACACTTTCTAATTTAATCTCATATTTCTTATACTTTGAAAATCTTTCACATTCCCTTTCCTGTGCATAAAGATGTGCTAAGATACTCCATATAAAGCATTTATTATTGGTATATTTGATATTAATTATTGCCTTTTTATTCTTTACATCCTGAGGTAAATCAACAGAAGAAGAAGCCTTTAGCAGAATGAATTTAACAATATTAAGATTGATATATGAAACATTCCCAATGTTGAACTTGATGTTGTTCTTATAATTCAAATCAATAAGCTCTTCAAAGAAAGGAGATTTAAGGAAGCTATTAATTGATGGAATAAGGTGTGGTGGATTTGTTCTCATATATTCTGCTTCAATAACGTTAACTTCTCTTGAGAAGGTAAAGGAGGCTCCAAGATATATCGTGAATGATTTATGCTTTTTCAACATTCTATGAAACAGCCTTGATAATTGAATACTTTGAGATATGAATCGCTTCCCAAATGGATCTTGCACAAATATTAAATCTTGAAAGTTTTACCTTTATCTGATCTTTAAAACATATTTGAAGAGTTGTTATTTCAAATGGTTTTGTCTCAATGACATCTCACTCTGATCCAATTTTCTTCTTAATTCACTTCAAATTTCTCTCAATATTGTTTATGTGTTTTTGTGATTGAAGGTGTTTTTTATCACTCTTTGAAGACATCCTTAGAACAGACATCACAATGTTTTGTTTCTTGTTCAAATATAGATATTTGTCTGAAAGATTGAATGTGTGTTTGTTCATTTGAAAGTGTTTTTTATAACATTTATATTAATGATTACAAATGTCACAGTACATTTTATTCACCATATTTATCGAGGAAAATTTTCCTTAAAAAATTTTTTCTTGATTAAAATCTCATTGTAATTTAGAGACACTTTTCATGGAAAAGAAAAATTTTCTTGATGAAAATTCTGTTTAATTTATCAGTGAATCTGTGCTTAAAAACATTTTACCCACCAACATTTTTACTTAATAAATACAATGTATCAAGACAAAAGACAACTTTCACTCAATCTCTACATTTGTAAAACATCCTGAGAAATATGTCGAGGATGTCAAATTGAATAAAGGTAAATATAACATCTATTGGATAAAAACAATTATGGTTGATAATATGAGTTTTTCAATTTTCTTCAGTGGAAGGGCTTTGAGTATATCTGGAAGAACATCAATTGTAGTAGCTCAAACAAAAGTTTCTCCTCTCCTTCGAGCAATATATTCAAAACTAGAAAAAGCATTGAAACAAGAAGTATCAAAAAAGAAAAACCTGATGGATGAAGCTTCAGAAAGAAAAGATGACACCATCACCAATAAGCAAGGGGGAATTTGTACTTTTTTCAACAACCCGAAAGATATAAATCTTGATGACATAAAGGATGTTAATATATCAGGTGAAATGACATTTCGTTCAGTGGTAGTTAAGGACAATTTTAAAATTACCTTGAATGTGATAAAAATGTAGTAGTTGAATCTGTTAATGAAAAAAAGGTATATGGATATAGATGGTCATGTTTTTTTCTACCAATTAAATATGAGTCATCATTCAAGTGAAGATTTTGAAGAGTATGAGAGTGATGATAGTGTCTTTGTTGGAAAATAAGACAGTGATGATACCGAGAGTTTGTGTTCAAATGATAGTAAAGAAAATACTTTTACAGATTGTGAAAGCACCAATGAAAGTACCAAAGATGATACTGAAGATGAATTTTATTTGAAGTAATGTTTTGCTTTATAAATATGAATAGTATATGAGATATTGAGCCTCTTGAATTCCCTGATTCTCCATATGGCAAATTTGATAACTGTCCTGCATGTGATAGGGTGCGATTAAACATAGTCAAAAACCTATAAACAATGTATATTCTGTGATTTTCTTCTAATTATGAAAATAAAAAATATCAAAAGAAACATAACTGTTTCAAAATTACACCAAAAATAAATAACCTTATAAGATTCATAAGAGAAATGAATGCTAAGTATGAGGGTGATAATATACCTTTTCTTACAATAGAAGAGACTGAACAAATGAGGGTAATGTTTCATGGATTGATGATGTATGTTATTCTCGATTCTCATTTTCAGGGAAATATCAAAACAAGATATTGTAACAATAAAATAATGGGTTACCTTGAAATTAACCTTGAACTCAGGATAAAACATGGAGTTTCTAAAAAAGCCAACAAACATATACATATATATATATATATATATATATATATATATATATATATATATATATATATATATATATATATGTATATTTTTATATATGTATATGTGTATATATATATATATATATATATATATATATATATATATATATATATATATATATATATTAGGGTGGTCCAAAAACAGGAAAAAAATAAGATGTCGTCTCCACATGCCTTAAATTATTCCACTATGATTCATTAATGTGAATACAAAACATTTAAACATTTAAGTTGATCGGAGGTGATTTAGAGGTCTCTCCATATGACGACTTTTAGTTTCATGAGGTGGTTAAACTAGTACGTGTCCATAAAAAAATAAAATAAAATAAAAAAAAGAATAAATAAATATTCCAACCGCGAGCAACAAAGAACAACCACACAGGCCATTTCTTCACTCTCGCGTGCCCATACGTGCGTGGTGCGGAAGTTCGCATATCAGTTACGATGATTTGCAATTTAGGTTTTAATGGCCAATTATTCAATTAGCGCCAACGTATTTTGCCTTTTCGCAATGTCATCGCAAGGAAAATCAAAAAGAGAAGAGAAGAGAGAAAAAAAATTACTTCCTGGTTCGGAGCACACCAGCACTCTGATGTTACCGAAATTTATGCACCGTCTAATATGAAAACGATCATAACTTGCAGCATTGTGTTTATCTATAAATGCGCATAAGAAATAGAGTAATTATTAGAATACACGAAGTCATCACTCTCCAGAAGCCCGTACGTTGTAACCCGTAATGGGGAACGTGGCTGAGCTTCCCTTCCCCATCGGCCACGCCCACACAACAACGTGTCTTGTCATTGGTTTGGTAAATAAATGGCCATAACTTGGGAAGCACTTGTCCGATTAATATCATACCTTGAAAGGGCACATCCTCAGGTCTCCAGCAATATATCTGGCAAGTTTAAATTAGATCGGACCAGTGGTTGTCGAGAAACAGCAGTCATAGACACACGCACACACAGACACACACACACACACACACACACACACACACACACACAGAGATTGCTGGAATTATAGATGGATTAGGGTATGGTCAGGTACGATTACGAGTACTTCTGGATGTCCGAGGTGGAAATGGAGTGCATTTTCGAACTCTATGAGGTTGATTTACTCTATGAAATGACTGCACCGACATTGAATTCATTTCCATTTCGAAAATATGACCTCAGTCCTAAAACAAGATTTATCATTACTGGAGTTGAGTAACTAATCCTACTCATTTCGATATTTTCTAATCTATAATTAATTTGTTGTCTGTCAAAACATTTCTTAGAGCAAGTCGACCCCACTGAGTTCGAAAATGCAGTCCATTTTCACCTTGGAAGTTCAGAAGTGTTCAGTTTCGCATCTCAACCGGTGGTAGTTAATCAAACCGGTCAGTTGCATCTCAAGTCTTGAGACTAAATGTCGTCATATGGAGCGACCTCTAAATCACCTCCGATCAAGCGAAAAAAATTTATGCACGTTATTGGATCATATTGGAATAATTATAAGCTTGTGGAGCAACATTCCATTTTTTTTCGACTTTTTTGGACCACCCGAACATATATATATATATATATATATATATATATATATATATATATATATATATATATATATATATATATATATATATATATATATATATATATATATATATATATATATATATATATATATATATATATATATATATATATATATATATATATATGAAGATGAAGAAGATGATCAGTGCTAAATTCAAACTAGGCATTGGGAATTCAAAAAACTTTTGGCTCATAATTTGCATGTTGGGTCACAGACTTGGTTCAGCAAAAATCAGGAAGTTTTATTTAACCGTTTTGACATGTTCACAGTTTCCATGACAATTTTACCCCATTATAATCAAACAGGACTCTGCCATTTTATGATTTCCACTCCTCAATAATTATTTAAGACATCAAATTGAAACTTACAAAACTTATCTGTACCTATATCATATATGTGAGTAAAATTTGGTCAAACTTAGTCAAAGGTCAAAGTCAACATGCAAAACACATATTGCGCTGCAATTCGAAATTTTAACAGCTAAATTTGTTATACATAACATCAATCATGCAAAACACTTGATAGGTCATAATAATCAATCATGTAAAACACTTGCCAAATTGCTGTTTCCATGGTGGCAACTATTGTTCATTTGGTTTTCCCAAATATCATGCTTCACACGACATCTTTCTTGTTTTTTTATATTTGTGTATCATTCCAAGGGTTTAATCACCACTTTTTTGTAGTAATATTATGAAATTAAAATGTATCAATGCATTCATAGTGAAAGAAAACAAAACAGAACAGAGGTCATCTATTTTTCAAAAGACTGATGCTTTTTTGTGTATCACTTTAAGGTTTGAAACGAGGAACTTTATTTGGCTTCTCTCAATGATGTTTGCTATTCAAGAAATCAACCAGATCTCATTGTTGCTTCCAAATGTCTCACTTGGCTACCTTATTCATGATGACTGTGACAGCACAAGAAGGCTGGTTGAGGCCACAGTTAATCTCATCAAGACAGAACATTTAAATGAAGGCAGAACGGTGTGCATTCCCCGTGCTGTTATCGGAGGTGCAAGTTCAACCTTTTCGAGTATCTCAGCACATTTTCTTGGCATTTATGATATTTCGCAGGTAAGAGTTCAATACACAAAATTTTAAAACATCTGCTTTTGCCAAAACTATGTTTAAATGCAGCATTGAAGCAGAGCATTCCCATTATTTACCCTTTATTTATCATATATATATATATATATATATATATATATATATATATATATATATATATATATATATATATATATATATATATATATATATATATATATAAATGTATATATATAAATATATATATATATATATATATATATATATATATATATATATATATATATATATATATATATATATATATTAGTTTCATAAAGAGTGATGCAAATTTAAATGTTTATTTACAACGAAACAGAAACCTCAGGAATGTGAACCAAACATTTCTTGGAAGTTTAATGACATGGTATTTTCTGACACTGATTGCTATTGCAGGAAGTCACTGCTTGAGTTCGTGAGAGCCCAATGTCTGATATTGCCATTTATGTAAAATCGTTGTAATTGACGTTCTCTATGTGTGCCCCTTTGTGGTTCAGTCAGGTATTGATCCTGACTCCAAAGTTCTGTCGAACTTTGCTGAAGGTCTCGTGTGGCATTGCCTGGAGGTAGTCTGATACCTCCTGCTTCAGGTCATCCAGTGTGGCAGGGTAGTTGGTATAGACAGAGCCCTTGGGAGCCCCCTGAACCAGCAGTCTAGCTGGTTCAAGTCTGGGCTATGGGGTACCCAGTCAAGTGGTACCGGTTTTTGAAGAGCTGCTGCAAGAAAGTGATTGTGTTGCCAGCTGTATGTGGGGGTGCACCATCCTGTGTAAACCAGGTCATGCTGAGCTCATTTGAGGTGACGTTTTGGTTGAGATCATGTTGGAGCTTCTGGAGCACAGCCCAGTAGTGCTCAACGTTGATCGTCACCATCCTGCTGTTGTCATTCTCAAAGCATGAAGGTCCTATCATTCCCCTTGTGGCGTTGAAGTCACAGAAGTATGTGACCTTATGACTTTCAGGTACCTCTCAGTGATCTTCTCAGGTGGTTCTGCCCCTCAGAAAATATTGTTGGGGTTGTTGATTGCACTGTTCAAGTGGACATCAGCTTCAACACTGAACCAGATCAGGTTGATCCAATTTGGACACTGCTCCATCCTGTCTCTGAGCCAATTGCACATATGAAGTCTCCTTCTCATGTCATCTTGACTCAGTTTATGCCTCATAGAGTTGAAGTATGGGAAAATGCTTCAGATCCTTCGTGAGGATACATGAGACTGATGTTGGTTTGATGCCGAGGTCCCGGGAGCGTCGGCGATGGAACTTCTTGAGACTGTCCACTGCAGAATCCCACATGGCGTCGATGCTGGCTTGGCTCTTGGTTTCTGATGCTGGCCTGCCTCTGTTGCCCTTGCTCTGGTTGTGCATTCTACTCTTGGGCTCAAATGTTTCACAATACGTTGAATGGCACAATTTGTGGGTCCATCACGTATTTGGAGGTCGTAATCCCGGCAGAACCTCCGCCGGGTGTCCATATATGATTGCTCATACTACAGAGCCACCACTTTTGTCTTCTGCTTCACTGTCAATGGCATAGTTGAGCTACAGAGGTCGAAGTCCCAGGGAATAAATACCACGATAACACCACCAAACCCTGAAAAGGAAAACGGTATATGTCAAAATAAAAAGAAATCTCAGGAAGTCAAAACTTCATCAATCATTTTTAAACACCCTGTGTATGTTTATATATATATATATATATATATATATATATATATATATATATATATATATATATATATATATATATATATATGTATATATATATATATATATATATATATATATGTATGTATATATATATATATATATATATATATATATATATATATATATATATATATATATATATATATATATATATATATATATATATGTTATTTTTCTATCGGCTCTTCTGGCTAAACAGTTGCTTCGGCTCTGTCTAGCAGGCATGAACTTAGCACAGCTGCTCTATAAAATTGGGAGTTAAATTATCTTCCCAGTGTTTGCTGCATTGCAGACCTAACGGGAAGTAGGGAGCTGTCGCTTTGCTAAGGTCAGCTGAATAGACAGAGCCTGTGCAAATGACTGTTTAGCCAGAATAAACTATTTTAAATTTAAATTGTTCCTGGCTTCTCCCAGAACAGTTTTGTATACCAAAGACAGGTTAATGTGTGGCAGGCATTTTCTGTTGGTCAGGATGCATGTAGCAATAGCTAATGTGGGACTTGCTTCATGGGGGCTGATCCACCACAGTAATGCAGTCTGGGAATGCACTACTATGTATTGGGTCACTGAAATAGGTGAACCTTTTTGTCAGTAATTCTGTCTGTTTGTTTGGATGTTTGTTCGTTTGTCATCAGCATAATTGGTAGTAAACGTGGGCCGATTTTGACCAACCTCGGGTGGTAGGTACATCTTCTGACCTCGTGCTTTGGAAATTGCGAGGGACACTTTGTTTGCTCGGGACACTTTGGTTCCCTAGAAACAGGCGAAAAACCTTCAAAATCGGTACCGTTCACGCGAAATAAGTCTGCCGTACCATCTGTCATCGCTCAGACCGGCAAGCAGCAGCTTCTTCGCTCACTGCAGATCTGGATAAAATCACAAACTGTTCCAACACATGGAACATGTCTTTCAATCCAGACAAATCTCACACTCTCACTGTCTCTTCGAAAGGACCATTTAGAAAGACCCCCCATCCAATTTCTCAACAATCCTCTGGAAGAAGTCTTTTCTTTCAAGCTTCTGGGTCTCACTATCTGCCATGACCTTTCCTGGGAGAGTCACATTTCCAACCTCGCCTCGAAAGCCAGTCGCCGACTGGGAATCCTCCGTCGTGCAAAGTCCTTCTTCGGCCCTCTTGAGATCCTGACCACTTACAAAGCTTTTGTCCATAGCCTGATGGAGTACTGCCCTCCCCTCTGGGCTGGTGTTCCTGCCTCCCACGTTTCTCGGCTTCACGATGTTGAAACCAGGGCATTTAGGATCATCGGCATCTCCCGCAATGAAGCTGAGTCTTTGGGCCTCTCACTCAATCACCGCAGGTTGGTCAGTGGTCTTTCTGTCTTGTACCATCTCCTCTCCAGCCTTGCCCACCCTGCTCTCTCTGCGATTTGTCCCCACCACATTTCCACAGGGCGCTCAAGGTCCGCCAACAACCCCCTTCTGGTAAAACTACCAAAATCACGAATCACTGCTCACCTTCACTCTTTCATTCTTCTTTTTTCCCGCCTTTGGAATAAACTCCCTCACTCTATTCTTTCCCATTCTTCCCTCCAGCCTTTCAAAACAGCTGTTCGCCACCACCTCTTATCATCCCCCATCCAAATCCTCGATCTTTTCTACCCCCGATAATCCACCCAAGCCCACTTCCTTCAATTCCCCTGCTTTCTTTCCTGAAAGTCCCTGTAATGTGCATCTTCTCTTCCCCAATGTTCCCCATCCCATCCCTCTCCCTTCCACAGATCTCCTAATGTGTCTGTTCCGCACTGTGTTGTCCCTCCCACTCACGCCCCTCTTGTCTCATGCACCCTTGCTGTGCGTTGTGTGTTGGCTCTCAAACGAGCCTCGACCAGGTATACAAAAAAATAAAAATCGATTCCAAAAGCCATTATCCAACGTAGGCTTATGAAATTTGGCATGCATCATCTACAGGTGATGCTCTACCAAATTAATTCCAGTTTTTGTGATATATGGAATAGTTTACCCACAGCGCCCCCTACAAATGGGGTATGCCCAAAAATTGGCGAAAATTGAAGGCCCCTAGCGCCCAGGTGAGTGCATCAATCCGAATGAAACTTTGCAAGTTCATAGCATGCAATGAGTACTTCAACTTTGCCTCAGAACATATTGACAGATATTGCTTAGGTCAGGAGTCAAAGGGCAAAAATCGATAATATGTGAGAGCTGGAGGTGCCTTCACACC